>NC_056732.1:91884825-92248575 GCF_019279795.1 Protopterus annectens | reverse complement strand
GATCCAATAATTCATCGAAGGGTGGAGACACCCAGGAGAGGGAAGGCTGGGCTCTGAAGGCCTTGAGGAAGACAGACTCCTCCTCAGAAGGGTTTTTGGATGGCCAGTCGCCCCGCTGTCTCAAGATCTCCAGGATATCGGAGAACGAGACATCATCAGAGGACAACTTCGGGGACCCTTCTGCATCATCGAGGTCGGTGTCCGAGGTGACAGACTCATCTGGGGAGTCTTACACAACTTCTTCTTGGGAGGCTCTTCACGCACAGACTCTGAAGGGCCCTCAGAAAGTAGGGGACCACACATGGAGGTATCCTCAGGCCTAGGAGCCTCGCTGTCCAGAGATAGGGGGGCACCAGAAGCTGTAGTCACAGCGTCTAGGAAAGGAGTTGCCGATTCAGGTGAAGTCACTATGGACTTGGCCAGTGCGCTCCTCACAGCCTTGAAGGCAGGTCCACCAGAATCAGACGAAAAACCCACCTCCGAGACCATGACTGGAGTCGGGGTACCCCTAGCCGTAGCACCAAGGGGGAGACTCGGAGCCGCAGCCTGAAGCCCTGATGTATCCCCCTCGGGTACGACTGAGGACACCCGAGTACCGAAACCTGTAGAAGGAATGGAAAAGGTTGCAGCCGAGGTCAGATCCGAAAGACCAGCAGGAGGTTTCAGAGCCGACCCAGGGACTTCACTCGATTCAGCAGACTCCGGCTTCGACGACACCGAGGTTGTCAGAAGAGGAAAAAACGGAACCAATATAGTAGCTGGCTCTGGAGCCGACTGGGCTGGAGCTGAAAATAATTTAGTTAACACTGGTGACTGGAGGAGCCTCTGGACCCCCCCTATCGACATCCGAATCCGAGAGCCTGGAGGACTTGGAGGAGACAGAAGGGGGTCGAGAAACCTTCTCTGTCGGAACTGAGACAAGACTGGGGGAACGGCTCCGAATCGGCTCCAAAAGGATCGGAGCCAAAGCAGGCTCGAGAACCACCGCAACCTCCTTTGGCGCCGACGACCGTGGAGTCGAAGAAGCCGACCCCGCAACAGACAATACTTCCTGCAGCTCCAAGACCAGTGAAGCCGAGGAAGGAGACATAGCCTTGGACAGTACTTCCTGCGGCTCCGAGACCAGTGGAGTCGAAGAAAGAGATATAGTTTTAGACCTTTTCTCCGGCGGCGCTGATGAACTAGTTGGAGCCGGAGACTTCATTTTAGTCTTGGACCTGGATTTCTCAGAGGGAGGAGAAGACGCCAACGTTTCCTCAAAGGAGGGTTTAATCAAACCCTTAAGGATAAGTTTATTTTTTCTCTCCTGTAAAACCCTGGAAGAGAAGGCATGACACACACTGCAGGATTCCTGTAAGTGTATGGCCCCAAGACAATATACACAGATGGCGTGGCCATCAGTCAGCGACATCTTATACGCACATTTGGCGCATTTTTTAAAGCCAGATGGCTTATGTTCTTTTGGTTCCTTGCCCGACATAAGGAACACAATCCACAAGTAGAGCAACAAAAATTTGATTTAAACTATAGATCAACACGAAGCACACTCAGCAACACAAGGTAGGGAGGGAGGAAAGGACTCTAACTTAAATGCCCGAACACTAATGACACAAGATAGGGCAAAGGCCCTCTAACTTAAATGGGCCTAGCCCGACAAACAGAAGGATTAATTAACAACAAACGCAATCAGTCACAAAAAATGGATACAACAGACAACGTAGCTATTAGAATAGCTTTTTTGGTATAATAACTCGAGGAATAGCTATAAGTTCAAAAAAAGAGAGGGTACTTAGCCACAGCCAAGTCGAGACCACGTCGTTACTCTAGGAGCGGCAAACGAGATCTGGGGGTTTGAGCGTGATGCATCCTGGGATACAGGCTTAGCCCAGCCACTGAGAGACTTCCTGCTAGTTATAGTGGCCGAGTCGGAGCCGACTCTCGGCTCCGAGCCCATCAGTAATGAATGTAGGCGAGATAGGATCACGTTACATCACTATATTTCCCTACAAAGGAAACAAAACAACAACCCACAGAAATTCTGGGCTGCAGTGAACAACATCCTCCAGCCTGGAAAAGTCACCACACCACCCCGAGATATCAAAGGTATTGATTCACATATAGCCTCTAGTTTCAATAACTACTTTACTTCTTAAATACTGAACCTGGTAAGTGCAATATCGCCCACAACCCAACCTCAACCCTTAAACTACCAGACTAACTCCACCCCCCGTTCACATTCACCCCAGTACCAACATCTACCATTCAAAATCTCTTAGCTAAACTCAAACCTACCACCCTAGCTGCAGACAGTCTTCCAGCTAAATATCTACAAATTGCATCCAAGGCCATCGCCTACCCTGTCTCCCTACTTATTAACAGATCTATCGCCCTGCATACTATTCCTTCATTATGGAAAACCTCATATATCATCCGCCTCCACAAGGGAGGTCCATCTACTGACCTCTCCAACTACCGTCCCATTGCAATCCTGTCACCTCTCTCAAAAATTCTAGAAAAATGTATCCACCACCAACTCCTTACCCACCTGCTAACCAACAACCTTCTAACTAAAACCCAACATGGATTCAGACCTTCCAATAGCACCAACACTGCCCTAATGAAGGAAAGCTGGTCTCTGCCACCTTCTTAGACCTATTCAAGGCATTTGATAGTTTCCCATAACAAACTCCTCACCTGTCTAGCAGAACTCAACCTTGATGACCTCACTCTACAATGGTTTAACAGTTACCTAAACAACTGGTCACAATCTGTCAAATGGGGCAACTCCCTACCCCCCCATTGCCTGTCACATGTGGTGTCCCACAAGGTTTAATCCTTGGCCCCCTTCTCTTCAACATATTTACAAATAATCTCCACCTAGCTACCACTAAAGCCAACATTGTCCAGTATGCGGATGACACTACCCTAATCTGCTCAGCAACAAACATCCAATTACTTCAAAGTAAAGCCCAAGAATCCTTCACTGAGGTAGAGAACTGGCTAAACTACCACCAACTAATACTAAACCCCAAAAAAACACAGCTAATACTGTTCCACCCAACCAAACACTGCAACGCCACCTTTACCTTCATGTCTACCAATGGCACTCTCATCACTCCAGTAACTGAGGCTAATCTCTTACGCATCACTATTGATCACCAACTTAAATACAACAAATACATATCTCAAACTATCTCTAAGTCCATAAAAACTAGGTTATCTATATCGCTGCAAACTATTCCTAACCCCTGCTACTAGAACAACAATAGCCAGAACTCATCTCTTATCAACACTACTTTACGCCTTTCCAGTTCTCACCAATATTAACAAAACCAACCTGAACAAACTCTCTACATGCTACAATAAAATAGCTAGGTTTGCTGCCAATAATAGAGCACATTCCCACCATTGCCTATCCCTAACTAAACTGCACTGGTTAGAATTTCCAAACCTCAAACACTACCACCAACTGATCATAGCCCATCAAATTCTTTTCCATCCGGGGGAAGTGACCTGCCCTTGCCGACATGCTAAACTTGCACAACCCTAAAAGAGAGCTACGTTCATGTATCAAATACCTGACTGAAGTTAATCCATGCAATAACAGTTCTGGGGAGGCCTTACTCTCCCATGATGTTGCCAAAGCATGGAACACCCTCCCACTTGAACTCAGGCTACAAAGTCACACGGGCACCTTTAAAGGCCTTCTTAAACTACACCTCAATACCCTCTCTGCAACTGCAAAGACCCCCCTTGAAGACCCAATTTTCCACATGTAAGTGACCCATTGAAGCCTTTAATGCATACACTATACTCTCACCTGAAATGTACTTTTTGTATATATTGTAAATAATGGTACTATTCCTGAGTATCTTATTGTTCTACATAATTGTTTTTTGTACTTCATTGTTTCTCATCTTATATGCCATTTTTATTGTTATCTAAAGCATGTATGTACACTGTTATTTCTTTGGAGCTTTTCTCCCCAGGACTCCACTGAAAAAGGACACATGATGTCCAGTTGGACTTATCCTGGTAAAATAAATGTTAAATAAATAATAATAATTAAATATTTGCTCCTGATGAGAGGAGCAGAGCGCATTGATTATTGAGTTTTTCTGGCTGGCCAGTGAGTGTCTGTACTTGATGTTCCTAACTGGTCTGGTTGCTATTCAAGGCATCTACAAGGAAAAGGCTACAGAAAGCCTACAGACCCCTTGTATCATTTGCATCATCTGTGACAAGACTGTGGATCACCAAACAGGCTGTGGCCTGCTTCTCATCTTGGGTTTGGTGCTAATGTTTTGCTTCTTGTGAAAGAAGCAGCAGCAAAGGAGCATTGCATCCCACCATAGTGAAGCTGTGGTGAGACCAGCACTAGTAGTAGCTAGGCAGTAGCCATTCACACAACTACCTTCTTTTCATCATTCTTGGCAAGCTAATTCTTTATTTTCAGTGTGTACTGCTTGATTTGTTTATAACTTCTTCAGAATATCTACCTAAATACTCTATCCATAAATCATCAGGGTCTACTTATTAGTTTCACCTTATGTGCTAGGCAGTGGTCTGCATTGACACAGACACCTTGAGTGACATTTTTCCCATAAAAGCACTATTGAGATTTCACCAGTACCTAGTTGCACACAGGATGAACAGTTTTGTAGTGACGAGCACTGCTCCCAGAATTGCAAACCAGATACTCCTGGCATCGCTTTATATTCTCACTCCAACTGTCTAATCAATAAAAAAGGCTCCGATGTCATAGATATGATCTTTCCCACTATCTCCATTACCAGCTTGGTGGATATGGGCATCCTGAGGCAATGCAGAAACTGCATCATGTTTACTAACAACCAATTAATTCTCAAACACACTGATATGGTATGTGACCGATATATTTACACAATGTCACTGGACTCAAAGTTCTAACACAAAAGTACTCCTAATGTTAATAAGGTTAATCAGTAATACATATGCTGCACCCATCACACACAATTCACAGCAGACATTTAGACCCACATATGCTAAAGCACTTAAATGTAACCTTCCTAAACCCAAAAGACCTCCTAGATGAACCACACACAACAAATGCTCTCAGCAGCCCCGCATGCACTCTTTCAAAACAACATCCACTTTAACACATACAGTTACATCTCATGGAACCTCTGCTTCTAAGCCCATAAGGCAAGCCACCACAGAATCCAACATTTTGGTCATTAAAACAATGAGTGAGAAGGTCACTGAAAAACGAATCAGTAAAAACAAAATGAAAACTCCAGCAAAGCTAGAGCTTCCACTGAGTGAACTCCCAAACCTCTTGTATCAGAGGCACATGGGATATATGCAAATGATCCTTATGAACATTAGGTGTTTCAGCTCTTTGGCAATTCTGAATGCCCATGACTTGTTCTGTCATTTTACTGAACAATTTCAGGCCAATAAAGCCAAACCCCACTAGCTGTGGATATGCATATTTCGGCCTGGTTATGACCTCGTCAGCACAGCACAAGCAGAGTGCTTGACTAAGCATTAGAAACACAGGGCTGTTATACCCAGCTGATGTCCATTATCATTAGGGCCAATAAAGCCAAACCCGACTAGCTGTGATAATGGACATCAGCTGGGTATAACAGCCCTGTGTTTCTAATGCTTAGTCAAACACTCTACTTGTGCTGTGCTGACGAGGTCATAACAAGGCTGAAATATGCATATCCACAGCTAGTGATGTTTAACATTCTGGTCATTGAAAACTTCATTGTTTGACACACTTGTGTACCTTTCACCAGGCTAAGTAGAAAGCATTGGTCAGTTGCTTATCAGGGGCTAGGATCCACCACATTATACACACATTCAGGTCATTGGACCACAGGCACCAGTATGACTCAGTCTTAGTCCATGTGGGTGTAAATGACCTAAAATGTCCAACCCTAGACTACATTAAGAGAGACATCATGAAGCTATTTAAATAAGTGTCCCAGGCTGGTAGAACCCTAGCACTGAGCCTCATTTTACCTTCTTCAAGGATGATGCCACAATATGAAGAAAGGATGACTGACTTTAATAACTGGCTTAGTTTCTGGAGTCATTCTAAGGGGCTGCAATATTTGTCAGCATGGAAGCAGATGGTCAACCGACCATGCTTCTTTGCTAGGGATGGTCTGCACCTCTCCACTCTAGGGTTTTGAATATTAGCTAAAACACGGTCTTTCTCCATAGTGACTTTTTTTAGGCAACGCTAAACTAAAAGTACTTCAAAGCAAAAAAAGTTATTACTGCTCAACGCTCGAAGTCTAAACACAAAACTCCACTCCCTAGAAGCTCTCTTCACCCTACAGAATGCTGATGTCTGTGCGGTCACTGCAACATGGTTTAAAGCCATAGACAGCACACCGACAGTGCAAGTTTATAATGCATTCCGCACATTTAGACTGGCTACCACACACACAAGGATTAAGTGGATGTGTCTCGATTTACATAAATAAAAGTATACCTCAAGGATGGTTAAACATAACAATGCACTTGAGCTTCTCCATGTTCAAATCACTGTAGGGAAAATCCAGTACCACTTCCTTGCACGCTATAGATCCCCCTCTATGACCCAGAAAATCCATACCTTGTATTTAAACTTATTGGAAACACTCACCATCCAACCCAATACCATATTCTTGGGTGACTATAAGTACCCCAGTACTAACTGGGAATCCTATATGACACCAAACATACAGGCACAGGGATTCCTGGATTTTCTAAATACAAACTCCCTGGACCAGATTGTCAATACACCAACCATGGGTGCAACCATACATGATCTGGTCCTCACTAATATAGGACAGTGCTGCACACAGTCTACTGTAATGTCTTCTCTGGTAATGTTAGAATACAAAATGGTCTCCTTTGAAGTGAAAAATAAAACCCCAGTAACCCTGGAATATTCAGGAACTATTCCAAGGTTAACTACTTGCTATTAAGTGATAACCTGGCAAAATATCAAGCCCTCATAAACTCCGAGAACACTGCTGCCTATGCAGAATTGTTTACAAAAACCCTGTACAAGCATGTTAATAGCTGCCTAGAGACAGCTGTACCTACCAGGGAGTAGTACAGAACTAACTCAAAAAACAAACTACCTTGATGTAATCACATCAATAGAATGTATAACAAAAGGAAGAAAATCAAGACAAAAATTAGGAGGTGCATCACCCAGCAGGATAAAAGCATTCTCGCCAAACTTAACAAACAACTCAGAGGACAAATAAAGTCTACCAAAGCCAACTTTGAGGTAAATTTGACCTCCCAGGTCAAGGACAACCACAAGACATTCTTCAGCTATGTCCACAACCTCAAAGGCAACACACAACTGTGTGCAGAGCTCATTGAAAATGGAGCCACCTATACTGAGCCAGAATATATAGCAAACCTACTGGCTGACAAATTCAGCTCCAACCTTACCCCTCTCTTCCCCCTACCTTCCCTCCCATCAGGAAATACCATGAAATACAACTTCCCCTGCTATCACTAGGGGAACAGGTCCTTAATGCTTTCTCTAAGGTTAAGAACACTGCATCAATGGGCCCAAACAATATCCCAGGAAGCCTTGTAAATAACATGAAACATGACCTGTCAGGCCCTCTGGAATTGCTATTTAGCTGTAGCCTCAAAACAAGCTGTGTGCCTCATGAATGTAGAATAGCAATAGCCATCCCTCTGCACAAAGGTGGGCCACCTACAGATCCTGGAAAAGTACAGTTGTGTACCTACCATAAATGTAGATGTTCGAGTGTATTAACTGTTGCAGTCATTACAATTGGGTTATCCTGCTGGCAGGCTACCCGCAGTCTGCCCGAGTTCTAAAGTCTAGGTCCGGCGTTGGTTGCTGTCGCCTCCTCCCTGACGTCAGTGCGCCAGGGGTATAAAAGATGCAGCCAACGCCATTTTCTTCAGTTTTTCTTGCCCCAGGTGTCAGGTGCCCCTAAAATGGTAGGCTAAATTATGCCAATAAACATGCATGCACAAAAAACAACTTTTCCTTCATCTACAAGCAAATACACCACATAGGTTGTATAGAGTAGAAAAGTACAGACAGGTCCCAGGAAAGAAAAAAGGGGGATAGTGGGAGGGTAACCTGGACTGCAACAGTGAATACACTCGAACATCTACATTTATGGTAGGTATACAACTGTACTATGTTCATCGTGTTTCACTGTTGCATTCATTACAATTGGGTTGAATCCCAAAGCTAAGGTTGGGAGGCTGGAGCCAAATAAGATTTGGAGAGGCTATCAGGCCCTGCAAAACTACAGTGGCAAAGCCTGCCCTGGATTTAGAGTAAAGAGGTAAGTGATAGTGCTTTGTAAAGGTATGCACTGAACTCCAAGTTGCAGCCTCTAAGATGTCTTTGGTTGGTACTCCTCTGAGGAAGGCTGCTGAAGTGGCTGCTGCTCTGGTTGAATGTGGCCTAATGCCCTTAGGCACTGATTTGCCATGCTGTGAATAGCAGAAACGAATGCAATGGCCTATCCACTTTGAAATGGTCTGTTTTGAGATACGCTTTCCTTGTGATGCTGCAGCATATGCCACTAGAAGTTGTTCAGTCTTTCTGAAAGCTTTGGTTCTGTCCAAGTAGAAGCGTAGCACTCTGTGAATGTCCAAAAAATGCAGAATTCTCTCACCCTCATTCTGTGGGTTTTGATAAAAAGTAGGCAAATAAATTGTTTGGTTAAGGGCCACAATGGACACTACCTTAGGCATAAATGTAGGGTTTGTCCTCAGCGAAACTCTGTCAGGATGGAAAATTATAAAAGGTTCCACAGCCATGAGTGCCTGTAACTCTGAGACTCTTCTAGCGGAGGTTATTGCTAGGAGCAGAGCTGTTTTCCAGGATAAGAATTTTATATCAGCTGCAGAGGCTGGCTCAAACGGAGGCAGTGTGAGTTTTTCCAAGACATAGTTGAGGTCCCATGAAGTATTGGTGCTCTCCTTGGAGATCTTATGTTTTTGGCCCTCTGAGGTACTGCCTTAGTAACGGATGAGAAAAAATAGGTGGTTCTGTAATGTAATGAGCTGAAATGGCAGAGGCATGAATTTTAATTGATGAAAAGGAAAGGCCTTTATCCGGCATCTCAGTTAAGAATTGCAAAATCTGAGGAATATTTGGAACAATTGTGTCAATACCTTGTGCTTGGTTTCAAGCACAGAATCTCTTCCATTTGTCTGCATAAGATTTTCTGGTGCTAGGCCTCCTGGCCTCCAAAATAACATCCATCACTGCTTTAGAGAGAGGTGTGTCTTGAGAGGTTACATTATCTGCCATGCTGACAGGTTTAAGGTCTTGAGTTGGCTGTGCAGTATCTGACTGTCTTGTTGGGTCAATAAGTGAGAAATTTGAGGTAATGTCCAGGCTGGGCAGTGAGACAAGCTCTTTAGGATTGGGTACCAGTGCTGGCGGGGCCAGTCTGGGGCAATCAGTATCATTTTTGGTTTCTCTTGTCTGACCTTGAGGAGTGCCTTGAGGAGGAGAGGCAGAGGAGGAAAGGCATACGCTGTTAGATTTTTCCAGCTGAAAGATAGAGCATCCACTTTCCATGCTTGCTTGTGATAAGTCCTTGTGCAGAATCTTTGTAGTTGGTAGTTGTGAGGGGAGGCAAATAGGTCTATGTCCGGGCATCCCCAGGTCCTTGTTATCATGCTGAAGACTTGTGGATCCAATTTCCACTCTTGGGGATCCATTAGGTTTCTGCTTAGTTCGTCTGCCAGAGTATTTGTCCTTCCTGGCAGGAATTGTGCTTGCAGATGTACTTGGTAAGTCAATGCTGTGTCCCACAAGTTCATGGCTAGCCTGCAGAGGGGGAAGGAATGTATGCCTCCCTGCTTGTTTATGCACCACATGACTGTAGTATTGTCCGTCTTTATTAGTAGTTGTCCTGGATGAAGTAGATCCTTGAAGGCTGTCAGGGCATTCTGAACAGCTTGCATCTCTTTTTGACAGATATGTAGATGCATTTGACTTGCGGACCATGTGTCCTGAATACATCTTCCTGCCATATGGGCCCCCCAGGCGTACTCTGATGCATCTGTTGTCAATGTCTGCCTGGCTGTGGGTAAGGGGAATGGCTGTAACGTGTTGTGGTGACAGGCTTTTGCCCACCATCGAAACTCCTGTTGCAGACAGGGAATGAGGGTAATTATTGTTTCCAGGCTGTGGCAATGTTGAGTCCAAACACTTTTTGGATACCACTGAAGTTTCCTCATATGCAGTCTTGCATATGGAATTAGCAGAATGCAGGATGCCATAAAACCCAAGGCCTGCAGAATTTTTCTTGCAGATAACTGGGTCTTTGTTGCCAACATTTTGAAATAAGTAATCAGTTGTCTGTGTTTGTCTGGTGTGAGATAAGCCATCTGGGCAGTTGTATTTAAGCTTGCACCCAGGAATACTCTCTCTTGAGAGGGCACGAGTTTTGATTTCTTCTCGTTTACTGTGTACCCTAGACTTGTCAGTAATCTTTTTACCAATGCCAGATGCTGTAGTAGAATGTCCCTGTTCTCCGCTTGAATAAGGCAGTCGTTCAAGTAAGGATATATTTGTATTCCTCTGTCTGCAAAATGCAATTACTGGTGCCAGGCACATTGTGAAGACCCTGGACTCAGTAGTTAAGCCAAAGGGCAGTGCAGAGAATTGGTAATGCATTAAGCCAGCTTTGAATCTGAGGTATCTTCTGCATGTTTGTCTGATTGGGACATGCAGGTATGCCTCTTTTAGATCTAAAGTCACAAGCCAAGCCTTCTTGCCCAACATGGGCAGAAGCTGCTGTAGAGTCAACATTTTAAATTTTGGAATATCCAGATATGTGTTTAGAATAGATAGGTCCAGTATTGGTCTCCAGGCTTTGTCTTTTCTGGGTACCAAGAACAGTCTTGAATAGAATCCTTGTCCCTGCTCTTGCTCTGGTACTTGTTGAATGACCCTCATGTCCATGAGGGATGAAACTTGTTTTTGTGCCTCTGCCCATTGATTGCGTGGCAGGTCTGGCATACCGTTTTGCCTTGTGACACTAGGCCTGTAGCCTTGTGAAACTATATTTACAACCCATTTGTCCTGGGTGATCATGTGCCAATTTTGTGAAAAAAGTGCTAGTTTTCCCCCCAAAGGGGCTGCCAATTTTGTGAAAAAAGTGCTAGTTTTCCCCCAAAGGGGCTACCAAAAGATAAGTGCTTGGTGCTGGAAGTGGAAAGTCATTAAGACTGTTTCCTGTATGGCTGTGACTTTTCCTCTCCGCTCTTGGAGGTAGAAGTACCTAATTGTTTAGGCCTGTATGAGCCTTGAGGCTGTGATCTGCCTCTGGGGCGTCTTATCTGCCCCTTCGTGGTCTACCTGACACTGGAAAGGACCAATTTTTTGTAGGCCAGTTCCTGCTAAATTTGGGAGGCTGTACCTGCAAGAAATCCTTGATTGTTTGCATAGATTTAGCTTTGTCCTCCAATTTCTTCAACACCTCTTCTGCTTTAGCACCAAACAAAGTATCATGCTGTAAAGGAGCGTCTAATAGTTTTGCTTTAACATGATCCGGCAAATTTTGTTCTTTTAACCAAGCATGCCTCCTAATGACAGAACCTGTAACAGCGGCCCTGCAGGAGGCCTCAAGAGAATCAAAACCACATTGCAAAGTATGCTTTCCAACTTGTTCAGCTGCATGCAATAAATCCTGCATTTCTTTGTCTGCACATTCTGTATTTGCTGACATTTTCTGTTTAAGCAAAGACATAAGATATTGCTGATACTTAAGCATATGAAATTGGCAATTTAAGGCTCTTACAGCCAAGGTAGCAGAGGTATAAATCTTTTTGCCCTATCTGTCTAGGGCTTTAGAATCCCTATCAGAGGGGATACGGTTTTTTGCAGTAGAAGCCTTGACCCCTTTGGGACCCTGAGAGATGGTTTCTGGGTCAGCTACAGGGTTCTTATAGAGAAATGTATGTGAATCAGGAACCCTATAGTATCTGTCTGGCTTAACAGGGGCTGGTGATAAAGAGTCTGGAGAAAAACTGGACTCTGAAAATACATCATCTACAATGTCTAAAACAGGCGGGATAGCAAGGGGCCTGTGCTGGGGCAATAAAAGGAAGTCTCTGAGCCTTTTCTTGGATTCTGAGTAGTCTTGGCTCTCCCAGTGGAAATGCTCCCTCATAGTATGCAGTTTTCCCAAAAGAATAATCCTCAGGAGGAGAGGCTGAAGGGATAGATTCTTCAGCATCAGAATCCTCATAGGGAGGAATAGAGTAATCCTGTTCAGAGGAGGAATCAGAGGAAATGGAAACCTGGTCTGAAGATTCAACATTCTAACTCTTGCCTAGGCCTCTTTTCGGGAGGGGGATGGGAACCCCTGATCAAAGTAATAAGGTCTTCGGCCATTTTAAGCATCTGTTTTTTAGGCATGGAGGCCTGTCCAGGTGAATGCTGTACTTGTTTCTTTGTCTTTAGAGCTGCTTTAGTCTTTGCCTTTGTAGCTGAAGTAGGTTTCACATATAACTGAGTAGGCCTGAAAACACTCTCAGAAGCTGATGCCTGCTCAGCGGCTCCGGACCGATCTGAGGAAATAGTTTCTGAGTGTCCAACACCTTGAGTTTCCAGAGGCCCAGTCGGCTCCACGTGGGAGTTGGAAGCGGCCTATTGCTCTGAGGTAGTGGGCGTCAGGGGCTGCGAAAGCGCCTCACTGAGAACCGGCGAAAGGCCTAGAAGAAGCCTCGTCATCGGTTTTGGATCTCGGATGCCTGTCCTTTTCTTTTTCTTTTCGTTTTTTGTAAACTCCGGTAGTTGGCTGATGGAACGGCATTATATAATTAAATCTTCTGCCAAAGTAATGGAATGCAAAATCGTACGGACGCTTAATAGTGCGTTGGTTAAATCAACGTTATGGTCAGGGCCTAGGCAAGGAATACAGTAAGAATGAAAATCCTTATGAGGTATTTGCTTCCCACAAGAAATACAGTTATTAACTTTTTCTGACATCGGTCTGGAGCAAGAAAAAAGTTTCCCCAATGGGGTACTTAGCTTTAATGAAGACTTCGGACCTGAAATTCGAATTTGAAAAACTTCAGGAGTCGGCCGACCAGCACTTGCGAACTGCTTTTGCTTTGGGCACTGAAGAAAATGGCATTGGCTGCATCTTTTATACCCCTGGCGCACTGATGTCAGGGAGGCGGTGACAGCAACCGACGCTGGACCAAGACTTTGGAACTTGGGCCAACTGCGGGTAGCCTGCCAACAGGATAACCCAATTGTAACAGTGAAACACGAATAACATCTACAGATCCATAAGTCTCACTAGTCTCATATGCAAAGCCATGGAAAAAATTATCATAGAAATGGTCAATAATGACATAGTAAACCTCCAGAGAATGGACACAATCCAATTTCATTTTGTCAAGGGCAGGTCATGCCTACTCAACCTGGAGGACTTCTTTGAGAAGGTCACCAAAGCAATGGATGAGGGCAAAATGGTTCACACTGCCTACCTTGACCTGGCCAAGCATTTGACACAACACCCCACTTGGGCATTGCTGACAAACTCAAGAGGTTGGGTACAAACCCTTATGTCACCCGGTGGATAGCCAACTGACTCCGACAGGACCCAGGAAGTTAGAATTGGGGAGGCCACCTCTACAAAGCGGCCAGTCAGAAGCGGAGTCCCTCAGGGACTGGTCCTGGGACCACTCCTTTTTGGCATTTACTTATCTGAAGTCAAGGCCAATGTCAATGGCCTCTGGCTCACTACATTTGCCAAATTAGGAGCTGTTATTGAATGCAACACTGACGTAAATGTTCTCCAGGAAGGGCTAACACAGATAAAAAACTGGTGTCAGAGCCATGGACTGAAACTAAATGCCAAGAAATGCATAATAGTACCTCCCTTTGGGAAGTCATCCACCCCTGATAACTATCATATTGACAGCACACACCTAAGAGTTGACCCAGTAGTCAGGGACTTGGGGACATGCACAGATAGTAATCTAGCCTTTAACCATCACATGTCTACAGCAGTGAGGAAATCATTCCATGTTGCGCAACTTATAAACAAAGGTATGGCATCTAGGTCCAGGGCAGTCACTGTTCCACTGTATTCGGCGTTGATCAGATGTATCACTGAGTACAGTGCCCCCTTTGGCATGTACCTAACCAGGCCTATACAACAATTGGAATGTCCACAGAGGTTCCTCACTAAAAGAATATAGGGTGCAAGTAACATGTCCTCTGTAGACCATCTCAAGGTCCTATCCCAGTACTCTGTCTCCTACAGGCTGAAGGGAGATCTATGGCTGGCATACAAGGCATTGTCAGACCCCACCCTGATGAACCTCCTGCATATCTGCAAAACAAACAGCACCAGAATTGCTCGTTCTAAAGACTTAAACCTTGCATGTGATACAAACAGGACCTGCTGGAGAGACAGGTATGTATCCCAGAGACTACCCCGTCTCTGGAACAGGCTCTTTATGTCAATCAGAGTTCCTCCCTAACCCAATTCAAGTTTAGTAATAAAAAAAAAAAGTCCATGAGAGGTAACCAGAGGGAAATTTGAATGATGCAGTGGTGCAGCAGTTTGCATTGTCACTTCACAGTAAGAGGTTCTCAGGTTTGATTCTTGACTGGGGTGCCTTGTGTGCAGATTCTGCACATCCTCCCTGTGTTGTGTGTTTGTGTGGGCTTCGTCCAGGTGCTCCCGTTTCCTCCCACATTACAAAAACATGCATCTGGAGCATTTCTCCACAGACTTCCGCTGAAAATTGGCCCATTTCAAGTTTGACTTTCCCGGTAAACAAATGTTAAATGAAAATAAATAAAAATATGTTAAATAAAATAAATCAACAATTCACCAATAGACAAGTCAACAAGCAACAGTCTAACAGCAACAGCAGTCTGAAAGCAAGAACTGCCTAGGTACAAAACAGTACACTAGCAGAATAGCGGTTAAAAAAACAGAAAATATCTAACACAATTAGAAAAAACTTAAAAAAAAAACAAAAAAAAAACATGCATAGCAAAGAGCAGTAAAAGTCAGACAATTCTGCAACACTGTAGTGCTTGTGTCTTCCTTTGAATTTATCATACAAGCATTTATTGTATAGGGTTGCCAAAGCTACACCCCCCTTAGCCCCTTTCCCTGCCTCATGCAAGTAAGATGTTTTCCAACTATTATGCAACACCCTGCAAAGCAAAATTGCCATTCTGTTGTTAAAACATAGAATTAAGACTGGGATTCCTGGCTGTTGTTTTGAAAACCTGCACTAAAGTATGTAGAAACTGCTAACTCCCCCATCAACAATTTTTTTTGTAAAGCAAGCTTATGCATTGCCCCATAGCCTAAAAATATCTTATGTGGAATGAGAAACTAATAGTGGATAATTTTCTGTATACATAAGTTCACAGTAAAGAAAAGTTTATCTTTGTTGGTTGCTGCTTAGCTAAAGCCTGCCTTGCTGACTTTCAAAACTAACCCTTTTACTAAACAACTAAAATATTGGGTTGGAACTACACTTTCCTGTCCAAAGCATGCCCAAACAAGTATTACTTTGTCACAGAAGATAAAAAGAAGTTATGTTCTTACTATAACATTCCATCTGTGTTGTCTATATTAATTTCCATTAACCTGTGGGTTACAGTTCCAATCCTCGGAACTGACCCGCTGTCTTCTTCCAGCTCGAGACTTTTGACGTGAGCTCCTCCACCCTACACATAATGCTCCGCTCACCCAGAAAAGCTATCATGTTTGCCAGAAACAGCTAACAAACATTATACTACTCTAAAAAGACAAACAGATCAAATATGTCTGCAATGACAAAAAACATCAGGAGGTCAACCAAAGGAACAGAGATTCCTTATCAATTCTACCAGCCTTCCAAAACATTTGCTTAGGGGGAAGGGGGCAGGAAGGTTAATGGAAATGAAGATGGACAACACAGATGGAACGTTATAGTAAGAGCATAACTTCTTTATCTGATGGTGTCCGCTTCACTTCATTAATCTGTGAGACAGAATCCCCAGCTAATAAAGTCCGGGGTGGCCATCAAGGATATTCCGGAGTACAGCAGAACCAAAAGCACTTCTACTCCTGGATATGATGTCCAATTTGCAATGTGTAATGAAAGTGTGAGAATTTGACCATGTAATAGCAGCACACATCTTCAACTGAAACCCTAGATCAAAAGGCCTGAGATGCAGCCATAGACCTTGTAGAATGGACCTTTATTCGACCTGGTAAAGGAGCACCCTTGTAAGAGTAGATGAAGGTAATGCAGTCTTTCAACCATTTTGCTAGCGTAACTTTAGTAACCACTCTACCTCTCTCTGAATTTGAAAAGGAGACAAACAACTGATCAGGCATCCTGAAGGATTTGGTTCTATGTATATAAAAATTAAGCTGTCGGTGTACATCAAGCAAGTGCAAAGTGTATGCCCCCTTATTTTGAAAATCAGGAAAAAAAAGACAGGAACATTAACGGACTGATTGATATTACTCTCCTTAGCCACCTTAGGTAAAAAAAGAAGGATTAATATGCAGGGTCACTGTTGTCCTTGTGGAAAACTAAATATGGAAACTTTGATGAAAGGGCTTAGAGTTCAGACACTCTTTTGGCTGAAGTAATATCAAGTAAAAACAGTGTCTTTGTCTTCCAGGAGAGCAACTTCAAATCCAACGTAGCTGAAGGTTCAAAAGGGGGATGAACCAGAGCTTGTAAAATCATAGATACATCCCACGGAATAGTAGGATCTTTCACCGGTGCTTGGAGCAGGAAGGTGTCCTTTAGAAAAGCTTTACACAGTTTAGAAGAAGCAAGAGATAAGGAAACAAACCCCAAGTGAAAACTGGATATAGCACCTAGTTGCATTTTGACAGTAGAGTAACTGGCACCATTCTTGAAAAGGGAAGCCAAAAAATGTATCACAACTGCCACTGGGGTTGTAAAGGGAGTTATCGGATCTATCTGTTGTTGTTCAGTCCAAAGGGAAAATTTCTTTCATCACCCTTTGTAAACTTCACATGTGGAAGACCTATGAGAGGAAATCAAGATTTCACGAACAGGGGAAGAAAGCCTGGGAGATCTTGCAATCATCGGAAGTGAAGAAACCATGCGATTAATTTCAGGCCCTGAATGTCTGGATGTGGATGCCCTAATGGATGAGAAAGCAGGTCCAGACCCAGATCAAAAGTCATCGGGGTAAACCAGGTGAGACCAGAGGATGGTGAACCAGGTTTGTCAGGGCTAAAAAGGGTCAATGAGGATTACTTCACTTCCCAACCTGAGAGCTTTCTGTAGGAACTTGGGAATCAATGGTAGAGGAGGAAAGGCACACAGCAGACCGGAGGTCCAAGCAAGAACAAGAGCATCCCTGGGGGACTGTGGGGGACTGTTCCTGAGGAGGGATCAAGGCAAAATACCTGCTGCATTTGTTGTTGAAATGGGACGCAAAGAGAATATAGCAAGGATGACCCCACTTCTGGAAGATTGTGTCTGCCATTGACTGATTCAGGGACCACTTGTGAGACATCAGTAACACTTGGCTGAGCCTGACAGGTAATATATTGGACTCCCCCTGGAATATGTGTTGCTACCAGAAAGCGACTGGAAGAGATCGTCCACTGCCACACACTCATTGCTTCTCCACATAGGGGTAAGACCTGGTCCCTCCCTACTTGTTGATGTACCAAACCACTGAACTATTGTCCATTTGGACTGCAATAGTCCCCAGAGGTAGAAAGCTGTCTAGCTCTTGCAGCAACATTAGAAGAACTGATCTCATCTCGAGTACATTGATATGTAACTTTTTCTCCTGGGGCATCCACATGCCTTGGACTGTCTGTCCGAGACAATGCCCTCCCCCCCCAAACTGGGAGGCATCCATGGTCAATGTGACGTTTGGGAAAGGAAGAACAAATGGCCATCCTTGAGTAACTTCTGCAGAGTGAAGCCACCAAAGCAGAGACTCCCTGCACACACACAACAGACTGATGGGAAAATTTAAAGGATTTCTAAGCAGTGACCACTGAACTGCTAAGGTCCATTGTAATATCCGGGTGTGAAAACATGCCATGGGCAGAAGGGTTATAGTGGCTGCCATTGAGCCTAGCACCCTGAGAACTAGAGAAGCTGGGGGTTTTGGAATGGTCAAGATCTGCTTGATGTGAAACTTCAAGTTTGTTACCATGTCCATCATGAAGTAAGCATAGGATGTCCTTGTGTCCAGGTGGACCCTATGAAATATATAGCTTGTACCACATTTAACTGCAACTGCTGTATGTTGATGGTTATACCCAGAGTTGGGGCCAACTTGAGAAAATAATTGCTGGCTTGAAGTAGTAGATGCCTGGTTGGAGCAGTCAGAAGAGAGTCATCCAGATATGAAAAAATCTGATAACCTTGCAGTCGGAGATGAGATAGTGCAACACATTTGGTGAACACTCTGGGGGGCTGTGGTTAGACCAACTGGAAGCACCCTGAACCTGTAGTGACCGTCTCCCAGCCTAAAAAGCAGAAAACAGCTGGAGTGCCTTTTTGTTATGATATGGTAGTACATATCCTTGACGTCTGCGGAGCACATCCAATCACCCATCTTCAGGAGGGGTAAGATGTATTGAATCGTGACCATTCTGAATTTCATGTGTTTCACTAACTTGTTCAGAGAGGTCAGATCCAAAATAGGTAGCAAGTGCCCTGTTTTCTTGGGTGGTAAAAGGAATCTGGAGTAAATATCCAATCCGATTTGATCGGGGGGAGACCTCTTGGAGGACTCTTTTTCCAGCAGCTTTTTTACTTCCTGGGCCACGTCCTCCCTCTGACTGGGTGGAACATCAGGGAGGCGAAGTTTTAATTTGGGGATTTCGGAAAAGGAAATGAAGCATCTGTGGATATGATCCTTAGCACCCAATTTCTCATTTATGATGGCTTCCCAGGCTTCTGGGTGCAACGAGAAATCCCCTGACTACTTCCAAAGGAGAGCAGTTGGGCAACAGTAAAGGATCGCTGGAAAGGCTTGTCCTGGAAAGTTTCCCGTGACCCCTGATTTTGCGAACCACTTTGGCAACGTGGGCAGTATCTCACATTTTGACTATATCCACCTCTGCCTTGGGGTAAAAGTCTCCTTGTGTTTCCTGAAAAGGACCCTGCGACTTCCAAAACCATGTCTTTTTACTTCCACTCTGGTTTTTAGAGAAGGTCCGTTGTGGAGCAAAAAAACGGATTCCAATGGCAGACAGGGTCTTTCCATCCTTCTCACTCTGGGGTAAAGTGTCACGTCCCATGGGTCCAAACAAAGTGAAGCAATCAAAGAGGGCATTAATAAAGGACTGTTTGAAAGGTTTCGCAAAATCGCACAGCCTTATCCAGGTACAGTGTCATATGGCAAAATGCCAAACTGGCAGCCCTTGAGGTGCCCTCTGCAGCATGAAAAATTAACCTCATGGATGCATTGGCTAAAGACTGTAGGGTGGCCAGCCTGGAGAAAAAGGACTCCTGTTCCTTTTACATAATCTCTTCCAAGGGACCTCCTCAGAGGGGGACTCCGGGAGGTGTCGGAAGAAGCCCTGGGATCCACTGAGGGAGGGGTGTAGAGGATTTCCTGGACCGGTTGTCCACACTGTAGCTCAGAGACCACAGAAATGAGAGTCCAGTATGAAGAGGGGGAGGTTTCCTTAGAGAGAAGTGCCGAGGATCTCCTAGGAACAGAGAGAATCCTCTCCATGACCTTGAAAGTGGAAGGGTTTTGAACCACCTGGAGTTGTCACACTGGGGCTGAGACCACTGGTGCAGACACCTCCTAGAGAGTATGGGCCTCCTGCTCTATGGGGGGAGTCGGATCCGAGCTGTCAAAGGCCGATGTACTGAGGGGAAGAGATGGCTCCAAAATCTTCCGAGTAGAGGTCAACCCCCAGGAACCAAATTTGACCCTATGGCTTTCAGACAAGATTGGAACCAAAGCGGCTGGAGCAGAGTAGGTTGGGGAGAAAGCCAGAGGTGAAGAGGAGATCTCTTATCAGCTCTGACACCCCAGCACTGGGACCCCAAGGAACAGACAAGTCTGAAACCAAGGGTCGAATCAGAGAAGGAGTTACCAGTTGGAACAGGGAAACCCTCATGGATCCAAATGCGGATGGAGTGGACACGAGCCCCATCTGGATCTGCGTCTCGAGAAATTGTCACATGAGTTTACAGACATCCTTGATGGTCAGACATCAAGAAGACCCACAAGAAGTGGTGGACAGGAGTCAGGAGAATCTCTCAGGGAAACAAGATGCAGACCTCCTTGCATATGCAGGTAGAGTTGACCCCAGTGCCGAAACTGTAGGAGCTGATGCTGTGGGAGAACCATTCAGCCCTAGAGCAGCAGAGGATGACCAGGGCAGAGGAGAGGCAGTGGAAACCAAACTTGTAGCCGAGCGAGTCGGTTCTGAAAAATTAGCTTTTTTCCTAGGCGGTTCTGAGGAAGGTCACATGGGATGTCTCCTGGACTCCTGGGACTCCCTGGGCATTTTAGGAGGGGGTTGACCCCTGATGTAGAAGGCAACCCCAAGGTGGAGGAAGGAGGAAGCAAACCTTTTAAAAGCAGTTTCCTCTTCCTATCCACCAGAGCCTGAGGATGAAAAGACCTACAAATATCGCAAGGGGCTTCCAAATATTTAGGCCCCCAAGCAGAACATGCATTCACCGTGGGCGATGGATAGAGGAATCCTCCACCCACAGAAAGTGCACTTTTTAAAACCTAACAGTTTATGATCAGCCATAAGGGCAGGGAAAGGAAGAGAAGGAAAAGAAAAAGGAAAAAGAGAAAGATTTTTTTTTTAAAGAAAGACCTGATGGATAGAAATGCGAAAACTAGACAGAAAAGTATCAGAGAATTAGATAAGACAGTGAAAGTGTAGAAAAAAAGAGCCAAAAACCCCTACAATTTACTAGGAGAACCTGAAGAGCGAAGAAGTTGATGCGAACTTGAAGTGTGGTAGATGAGATCCGAAGTATTCTGGGGGAGTGGGCCATTAAGGGTAGGGAAGAGGAGTCTCAAGCTGGAAGAAGATGGCCAGTCAGTTCCAAGGATCCGAACTGTAACCCACAGGTTAATGAAATGAAGTGGACAACACCAGATTTTAAGTTATGACAAAAACTCTTTTTCTTAGATCAGCAAATAAAAGTTGGGGAGGAACCCTTAATACCTGCATGACATTTCCATATAATATTTTCTGTTTATTTTATTTGGTAGCTAGGGTAGAACTTTGATCCAGTGCATCATCTGCAGATTCAGTCTAATGAAAGCAGAAATTTAGAAACACTCAATGAATGAAAATAAATATACAGATAGGCAAAGAAACTTGCACAATTTTACTATCTTACTTTGGGAGTCATTTTTTGAAATAAATAACTTTTAGCAAAATGTCAAACAGATTACAAGAAATTCTACAATGAAGAGTTGCAGGATCCCATGCAACATAACCGTTCCAAAAGCCTGACCTACTACTGCATGGACAGTTGTACTCAGTTCATAAAGCTTATTAAGTACAGGTACATTTGTCCCTGTTACAGCTGCAACAAATTCTGTCAAAAAACAAGTGCTGACTCAGGTTTGTTCTTTTTTGGTGATGAGAGACTAAGCTAACATATTCATTTTGCTGTGCTCTGCAATACTTACATAGTTGGTGAGCCCAGCCTTTAGCCCCCCCCCCCCCCAGATTCTTTAAAGGGGCTGTGCACCCGTGTCTGTCTTTTAAGAACCTTCCTTCTTCTTTGAACTTGAACTTCATAAATGATAGGCTTGCCCATTCTGTGCTCAAAGCAAGTATTCTGGTCACTTTGAAGTTTGTCTCTTGGATGGCACAGTAATTGATGGCCATGACCTCTATAAACTGGACATCTAAGGTAAACGCTCATATATGTAAAGGAACCCATTTGGTCTTTCATAGGAACTGGGTTGTCTCTTAGGACCAGTCCACATTTCCTCAAAAAAAAAAAAAAAAAAAAATGGGTCCGTAACTAAAAAAAAAAAAAAAAAGAGAGAAAACCCTTCTCACCTTGGATTAGTACTACAGTTTAAGTTTTCCTGGACAGGAAGGAAAGAGCAAGCAAACCTTTTCTATGAACTGTTAACTTCATTGTGTTTTGCCATCAGCCTCCAGACCACTGATAGGAAAATGGTATTGCAAAAGACCACTCCATGTCATGGGAACTTCCAGAACTTTTATTCAAAAAATGTTTCCATTGCAGACATCTGTGGCACTGTGCATAGCTTCATGAAACAATACTGATTAGAATATAAAACTAGACATATGGCCTTCTCTGGCAATTCAGTGTTTCATGGACTTGAGCTTCTAATCCCTTCACTTTATGTCTTCTCCTGGCCCTTGCCACTTTGGAAGTTTAATTTTCATGGAATGGATTTCTTTTCAACAGGTACACACTGCAAAAGACCTCCAATATCATGCAAAGTAGTACTCCCGGGATCAGACTGCGCAGTGGTGCAGCGGTAACGTTGTCGCCTCACAGCAAGAGGTTCTGTAGTTCAATTCTCGGCAGGAGTGCCTTCTGTGTGGAGTCTGCATGTCCTCCCTACGTTCATGTAGGTTTTCTCCAGGTACACCGATTTCCTCCCGGTACTCCAATTTTGCTCCCATATTACAAAGACCTGCATCTGAAGCGTTTCTCCCCAGGCCTCCACTGAAAATTGGCTTTGTTTCAAGTCGGACTTTCCCAGTAAAAAAACGTTAAATTAAAAAAATGTAATTAAAACATATAGAAGTAGTCGCTTTATCAGGTGATTTATCAGGTATACTTCTGTAGTGGGTGATTATTACACTCCCATTATCCCCATAGCTGGATGGTCTGTCTCTCAACCTGCTTCTGAAAGATCTCCCTGTAAATTAAGTACATACTTTTTTATAATTTGCGTGTTTTCCTGACTTGCAGTTTAACAGCACTTGGTAGACAAAAATCAAACTGAGTGGTACAAGGGTTAAGCATTATTTCCTAGCGTGACATCTGATGTCGCAGCATGTACTAGGAGAAGGTAAACATACCTTCAAATGTTGGAACAAAACAAAAATTCTTAAAAGGGCAAAGCGGGAACCATTGTAAGAAGAAATCTCTAAAGTTCCATACCGCAGAAGGCCTCTGAAGTTGGATACCAAAAGAACATGGGCTGGACTTATCTGCGTAGCTTGGAATATGATGCTGTGATATTCACCAGCAGGGGGAGCAACTCCCTCCCCCTCCAAACAAAGAAACAACAGAATTTTCATAAATGTGTCAACCTGGGGGTATCAGAAGATGAAATAAAGAGTTCATTGCAGATGGCATATGAAATTAGAACCTCTATGGCATATGAAATTAGATCCTCTAACTCATTCACAGTAAGTTACTGTAAAGATAAGAGACAGGTACCCACCATATCAGCTATCTGTGACAAGGCCCATTATAATAGGAATTTGTCAGAATTTCCTCTTCTGAAATTCCTACCGCAGCGAAAATTTTTTAAATCTCAGCTCCTGCACCTGTTATCACCTAAGCCATTATGTTATGCACTAGGCAATGACAGTGCACCAAGTCCGATTACTCCATGCATCTCTCCCCTTCACTGAACAAACACAACTGAAGGACAAACAAGCAAGAATATAAATTAGATACTAAAATGACTTACATCAAATCCATTTCTCTATGTTGGATTGAGGGGTAATCCAAAGATACAGGGATGTTGGTAGGGTAAATAAGCACCCACTGCAGACATCCTTCTCATAGGGAAGAGCTATGCTGACACTTAGCTAACTTCAGTGTGCAGAATAATCCCAAGCAGCACAAACTTTACCTCTCCAAGGGGGCAGAGCCATAGGAAGAGCGCATGCTGAAACATTAAAGTGGCAAAGGAGTCACAAATTAAGGAAACAAGATCCAAGTAATAATGTTTGGTAAGGATGTGAAATGATGATCAACTTCACCAAGAAAAAAATATCTGCAAATAATATATAATGGAAACTGGAACTGAAACAACTTGCACCCCAGTGGAGACAACTCTGAATACATTTTCCAAAATGACGCTTTCCATCTGGTTATAAACAACAAAACAGTTAATAGACTTGGAAGGGGTTTGCTCAGCCAAAGTCAAACTGACTCTATAAAGAAGCCACATTAAAGATCAACCTTCCAGAACATATGCATCCTTTCTGGGTAGAGCCTGAACTGGCAGTGCACATCAAATTTATGAAGGGTTCTTCCTCCCTAGATTTCTGCACTCCCCAGTAAGAAAAACAGGTATATGGTGGGATGCTTTAAAGAGAGTTCTGAGCACAACAAAACAAGGGTTAGTCATAAGAGATATGGAATCCTTCTGAAAGACTAAACAGGGTTAGAAATTCACAGTAGAGGTAACAGCCACTATCAATGGGATCTTCATAAAAACCTGCTGAACCATCCACCATGAACAACAAACAGGCAAGCCTGCCAGTCATGAAATTTAAGTCCCAAGAAAAAAAAATTGTTTTTCAAAGACATTAAGGGCTCCCTGATAAGCCAGGGTTGGGCCACAGTTTTAATATCTGAAAGGCTGTGGGCTACCCAAATGGCAGCAATGTGCCTTATAAACATAAAAGAACTATGGTTGAATTCAAACAGGTACTTCAGATAATTTAGCAACTGTAAACTGAATGTTCTCTGCCTAGGAAGAGAATCTATTCAACTTGGCAGAATAAGTTTACCATTTAAAGGACATTCTGACAGCTTCAGTCTCCTCTATGACTCTTACCAGAAAGCCCAAATGAAGCAAAGCAGCAGTCATCACAAATGTGGCGACTTCCTTTGTTTGTGCTGAATAGTGTCCCTTCTTGGTCATCACAGGGCAATGAGTATGAGCTCTGGTTTTCTTTCTATGAATATTCCTAGAAAGTACCAACTTAGATGGAAAGGTATGCAGTAATCTTCCATACCACGAGAGAGAGAAAGTGACCAAAATTAAAAGTTCTTGGCCTGGAACTGTTGAACAAGACTAGGGGATGATTGGATCATTCCATGCGGTAAGCAAGAAGAGGGAGCTCTAAAAAATGTCTTATTCCACAAAAATCTTGACCAAACAAGATTTCTTTATCCTCGTCTGCAGTGCAGTGTAAAAGATGGAGTCAACCTGCAAATTTATTACCCTGGAATAAAGATGCCATGTTCTATGGTCCACTACCAAAGCAATTCTTCCTCTATGCAAAGGAATACAAGTGTCTGTCACCCTGACTGATCACACACAACACTGCAGCCTGGGGAAAAGAAAAGAGCAGGTCTGGTCTCAGGTCTGTACCTCACCTTCTGTGCTTTAGAAAGAGACCAGAGAGCAAAGAAGGTGAGGAATACTGTACTTCGCTTTAGCATGCTTATACAAAATCCTTTGTGATAACTTAACTTTTCCAGCTTCTCTGCAGTAGGGAGAAGCTTAGACGGGCGTCCCAACACACCAATCAAGAATTTGTCATCAGGAATGCAATGGGTCTGGCCACAGGAACAGTACAGCCACAACGACACCGGGGGAGGGGGGACATCTGCCACAGTGCAGCATGATGACAGGAGTCTGATTGTAGCAGATGGTCTGTGAGGGAATGATGACTATTCAACCACTGACACCTCACCATGTCCTGAAACAAATGCATCAGAATGTCTGAGAATGAAACAGTGAAATAACTAACTCCACAAGGCCCAAAAGGCCAAGACGTGTCTATGCTTTCATCTAATCTGGCTTCCACACCCAGTCTGTCAAGACTGTTTTGGATCTTTTGTATAATTAAGAATACTGATCATGGAGAGTATCCAATTCTGCCCCAGTGAAGGAGGTCGTCTGCACTGGGACAAGAGAGGATTTTTCTCATATTATGGTATTACATCCTCCACAGGCAAAACACCAAAGACTGCTGCCCTAACCACAGCACTGCTACAGTACAAATTACAATGCTTTACATGAAAGCACACTGGATAACCAGTCTTATGGGATCTTTACAATATACCTTTTTGAACCAAGATATATGCCAGATTTTCCACAGCCTAATCCACAATAGGGTGCCAGTTCACTCAGCTGTGGGAATGCAGACTGTATCCATCTGCTCTTGGAAGCAAAGGGAGCATAATGTAGATGTTTCCTGCCTCATAAATGGTATCTTTCAGGTCAGATTCCAAAGGGGGGGAGGGTTCTCATATTTCTTCCACAAATACTGGTTTCAACATTTTGTGGGGAGATGGAAGAAGAGCTACAAGATAGTTCACAGAGCACGACATAAATTTTAGTTTTCTCTCCAAAGCAGAGTCTTCCCAAGGGAGTTATATGGACAGAAGTTTTATTAATCTTGTCAAGATCAGAAACAAGAATATTATGGTACTCAGAATCCCCTTCTCTAGTGTGATACCAGTGGGAAAGGAAATACTCCTCTCTACCTTTAGCTGAAACAAAGGGCAGCCTATGTGTACCAGACATGAAAAGCAATACGTGGTGCTGAGAAACTGGGTCCACTTGTCTAGAGCAATGTATGCAAGAGGAGACCAGGCTGACAAAGAAGTGTGCATCAAACTGCGCTCCCAGAGGGTCTGCTTCTGCACTTATCGGGACAGGTCTCACCAGATATCAAACACAGCACACACACACCTCACATGGAAGGCATCCTCAGAGGTCCATCTGGCACGATCACCTATGGAAGTCTTCCTAACTCTTTTCTCTGACCAATGAAGAAAGAAAAGTATACTCTACAAGTCACAGGTTAACCACCAAGAATTTAATGGAGGAATCACTGGCTTGCTATTCAAGTGGTGGCCATCCATGGCAATGCTCCAGACATTCAAGCACAGGACAAAAAGTATCAAAAACGTTGGGCACATCACCAAAAGTGATTGCTGGCAGAAACCTCTCCTGCTCCCATTGCCAACTTCCAATGGAAGTGAAAGTGACCGATCACTAGTCAACAAAGAGCTGGTAGTATACTACAAGCCAGAGGCCACTGCAGGGAGAAAATACAGCTTAAGCTTTTTTTTCCCCTGGGAATCTAACCACTTTCCAATTGTATTCATAGTGAAGGGTAAGAAGCAGCCAAAGCTCTCTTGTTACATATAGCATTTGCCGAAATTGTAGCTGGGTCAGCTGACAAAGGAGCAAAGACAGCTGCACGATCAGAGTACTCCTTGTATTTCCTCATAGTCTTTTTTAGGAACTTTTTCACTAGCCAAAGGGGTTTTACATGCAAATCCATAGATGAATATTAGACTAGCTGGCCAAAGGACCATTTTAAGCCTATCCAATAACCCGAGATCAGAATCAAATTCTGCACCTTGTTGTCTATGAGGTAAAGGCCTTAACCATTATGCCAAGCCCACCCAAAAGGCATTTTTAAGGATGGTAACAGAAAAGGAACAGCCAAAACATTTGAAATGTTATTCTTAATAAAATCATCAGCTCTGCCGATCTCTGTCATAGCTCCATATTGCTTCCAGTAAAATACATCTCTAGATCTAACAAGCATCTGTGTAAAGGTGAACACTTGCTTGGGTTTTTGAACCTCTTTCATCTTCCGAAGAATCAGACTAGATGTTCACTACGGTTTGCATGAGATTCCTCACCAAAATATGTGGAGTTAGACTAGAAAAGGCAGCACCACAGTCACTGAGTAGGAGCAAAAACTCCGAGATTAGCTGACTGCAAAACACTTTTAACTAAGGAAAACGCATCAGCCTTATACGTGGTAATAACCTGATTGACTGATGTACAGCAAAATTTGATTTTGCTCACTATGAGCTACGTTACAGAACAACATATCTGGGGACAGAGGAATATGTCTGACAAGAGGTCTCTTACTCTGGACCTCTTCTGCAACGAAAGGGTTTGGTTTTCCCATATCTGAACCATGTACTGGAACAGCCGCAAGGATGTCTCTCACTTCCGCATCACAGAGAGCAGCAGGCTCACAACAGAAGGTGATGGGGAGAAAAAGCTAAGTGGTCTGCTGACTGGCTTAAGGCAACAACAGATTCAAAAACTGTAGCCTGAGGCTTGGTGGTGTTGGTGGTGGTGGTGGTGGTGGTGGGGGGTGTAGCTCTATCAGGATCCATCAAGTAAGTGGAAAAACACCAGCCAGAATAATACAATGACACTATTAAAGGGCTGACTAAGAGCAGCAATAACAGAAAATATAAACTAGGTTCTCAAACAGCAAAATGGGCTAAATGGCAAAAAACAGAGCAAGACAGTGATAAAAATCAAATTGTGCTAAGCATTGTTCTACAATCTGCATAGTGTAGTAAAGACTGTTGTGTCTTTCGGCTTTTCCCGGTTAGGGGTCGCCACAGCGGAACTCCAGACCGCTAATGATTGGCAGTAGATTTTTACGTACAGAGTTGCCGGCTCTGATGCACAACCTTCAACGAAGGTACGCCCATTCACGCATGTCTCCACACAGAAGACGCTCTAGCTGAGAATCGAACAGGACAACGTCTTACTGTGAGGCAACAACGCTACCGCAGCACCACCACCGCAGTATTATAGTGTAGTAAAGACTACCATGTAAAATTCACTTGCCCAGACAGTGATAAAAATCAAATATATGCCCGTAAAACAAATCAAAACCATTTAAAACATAAGAATTTATTTACAGATTTCCTTGTCAGAAATAAAAAAAATCTCTGCAGAAAATTCAAGTAATCTGTGATAAAATCATGACTTAATTAATGACAGTAATTTCTACAGAAATGTTAAACCAGAAGTAAATGTAAAAATGAAATAAAATGTGAAAATATGCAACATTTTCTTGTCAGAATTTCAAAATGGAGCAGCTACACAACAAAGCAACAAGTATCTTGGCACCCTGCCAAGAGAGACCCTGGTGTTCAGCTGATGCCACAGAAATTGCATTTCTCAGTACAAGTCATAAAACACTTTAGAAAATTCACATAACTGCTTAAAAGCAGTATTAAGCTTACGAACAGCACAGTAGTAAGTTAGACTTCCCAGGGAGATCAACAGCGGCAGTGGTAAACAGCAAATATAAAAAGTTAAAACACACATTATATATATATATATATATATATATATATATATATATATATATATATATCAGAGAGAGGGAGGGAGAGCTACAGATAGATGTAGATATTATAATAATAAAACAGAAAAAAATGAAACGTATATAACAACAAAGAGTAAGGGAAGTTCACAAAGGGATCTTTTCTGAGTCTGGAAGTTCTAATCCACCAGTGCAGGCTGCCAAGGAGATTCAACTGTGTTAGTCTTTCAGCTGGCAATAAAAGACTAATAACTGACTTTCTGTGACAAGTTAGCCTTCCCCGGATGGGAGGGGCTTATCCAATCCCCTATCATAGAGAATCAGAGGAGGGGATTCTGAGCTCTGGAAAGATGCTAGTGTAGGTGTTTGTGCAGGCACTGAACCCATATGCCACTGAGGCAGTGTGAATGATGAAGATCACTTCCCAGGAGAAGACGTTGTCCACTCCTTGGCCATAAAATCCCATACTTTCTATTTTTTTTTTTTTTTTTTTTACCTGAACTTGGTAGAGGATAATGCATGGATTTTTTGGCAAATCTACAGAGGAAACTCAAAAAAAGGCCAGCACCAAAAGGTGAGATAAATATAATATATTAACACAGTAAGGCAAAAACCATGAATCAGACATGTTTCGGCCCCAAGGCCTTCATCAGTGATACACTAATAACATTCAAAGAATTCTTATATAGTATTCTAAATACAATAATTAAGCAGATCAATCAGCATTTAAAGGCACAGTATAATAACTGAGATCATACTCAATCAATATACAAACCACCACTCAAAAATGGTCATTCAGGCCAGGGGAAAATAAACCCCCTAAATTTAATAATCCAAGCCCTCTCATTATTTAATATACTGTGTCATCCCATTTTTCTAGATCTGTCCCCCCCAAATTTTATCAATAATAGTGAAATGAAATTTGGCTGTTTTGTGGTTTACAGCATGTTTGTATAGGGTACTGGTCAAACGCTGGTTTCTCATGTCACTAAGATGTTCCAACATTCTAATCCTGAATGGCCTGGACGTCTGACCCACATAGAAAGCAGACAGGAGCATGCAGCCAAATAAACCACCCAATCTGTACCACAATTACCAAAACATTTTATCTGATATACCCTACTAGTATTTCTACTAGAAAATTCTTTAGTTTTAACCATATGTGTACAAAATTAGCAGTGCCCACAGGGAAAAGACCCCATCAGTTTATCCCCAGTTAATGTAGTTTGTTGACCAAAACCAGTTTTCATAAGTCCAGTTTTGAAATGATTGAAGTATGAGCCCAAGTTCCGGCCCCTACAGTATGAGAATAAACACTTGGGAGGTAGTATCCTGGCTAACTCTTGGTTAGCCAAAAGAATGTTCCAATTGTTCATAATAACATTCCTAGTGGCACTGATGTTCCTTCCATAAGTTGTCACAAACCTAATCACCTCCTGTTCTGTACCTGATCTCACCTGGTATTCCAATAATTTGGCTCGGTCTTGTTCCTGTGCCCAGTTACTGGCTGTCCTGACATACCCTGACTTATATCCACGACTGCAGAACCTTTTTATGAGGTCCTGTTGATGGTATTCATAGGTACCTTGATCTGAACAAATCCTCGTCACAATCTACAGAGGACCATCCTCCAAGGATGGCATCGTGTGAGTTGAGGCAAATGTCTACCTTCTTGCTAGTTTTAAAAATGTCCATCTGACAAATAAATAAGTGGAAAAACACCAGTCAGAATAATACAATTGCGCTATTAAAGGGCCGACTAAGGGCAGTAAATAATAGAAAATATAAACTAGGTTCCCAAACAGCAAATATGGCTACAAATAGGGATAAATAAATAAAAAAATAGGCACATTTTTGACTTTGCCTTTCCTAGGCAATACAGACAGTGCTACTGCAAGTCTTAATGTAATGGTGTGTTAGGTAATTATCACAACAGATTCTGGAGGAAGTCTCTGTAGAATTTGAGAGATCATTTGGAATTTATTCAACAGCAAAGCTGTTACATTGGTTATTACTGTACAGCTGTCTTATAACCACCTCATAAAGGGCAACAACTCTTGTCACAACAATGATGATGCTGACAGTGATGCAAGACTCTCATATAAAGTGATACTAGCAAATGCTTATTTCAGTTCTTCAGGGCAAGAACTCATGACTGGAAAGTGTGCTTGAAGCAGCCAAATTAAAGGTTTATATTATACCAGTAATAAACTGTGAGCCATATTGGAATTAGACATAGGAACAGCATAAAACCTAGACTAAAAAGCTAATCCACAGGTAATCAAGCTAGACAAGCAGGGGAAAGAAACAGTGCATCTTCATCACTGCAATGACTTTTTCTCAGGTATCTACTGTTCCAACTACTTCACAGAACCATATTGAATCTTACTTCTTGGGATCAAAACATCAGTAAATCTTTACATTTGAGCAGAATCCCAAACAGTAACAGGCTATCATGGCAGAGGTGGACTGTTTCACGATCCATGTAGACAGCTAAGCCAAAACCTGACCAACTATAAAATTATGCTTCAAGTTTGTAATCTTTGGTGATACGACGAGTAGTTTAAGGTGCTGCCTCTCACATGTCCTGAATAAAAAACAAAAAGTATGCTGCAGGCACAGTTGAAGTTCTTGTACAGTGAGACAGAACATAGCCCTGAAGGGCTCGGTAGAATACCAAAAATTAATACAGTAGGCCAAACGCTCTATCTTAAAGTAAACTTTACTTTCTTGACAAAGATAAAAATCTGATCACATTTTCTGAAAGAATGAGTCTGACTGGTATATCATCTCATTTTTGAAGAACAGCTGAAGCCATAGCAAATGTTCTTCAGTACTCTGTAGTTAGGATGAATACTGGTGTAAATACTGCCAGCTGAACAGACTGGTAAAAGATGACTTCGTTCAAGCTGTTTTGGCAAAGAAAAAAAATAGTGACAGCCTCTAACTGAGAAACCGATTATTGATTTGACAAATTAAAGCTTGCAATTCAGAATTTTTTCTCCCTAAGATGACTGCTACCAAAAAAAGGTTCATATGAAACATATCCTGCTGGCTCCAAAGAAGGCAAAACTAAGTTTTCCAGCATAAACTTCCAAGATGATGATACTTTCTGTTCTGTAGCTCTTAAATACAAAAATTGTTAAAGAATAATTAGCTGCCAGTAGGGAACACAAGATTATAGCTTAGCATTCTAGAGATGTGCATTTTAACAGAAGAGAAATTATATTACAATAGAAAATGTAAATCCAAGAGTTAAGAGGACAATAATGTTTTGGCCATCCTAAAATCTTTTCCATTGCAGACGGACTGATTTTCTAGTAACAGGCATTTAAATTAGCTTCTTTAAATCAAAAACCTCAGAGCTGCGGAAAGTCACACATCTAGCAGCCTATACACATCCTTACATTTCAAGGATTTCTGAAGAATTATGTTAAAAACATAAAACCAAGCAAATATAAATATCACATGAACAATAAATAGTACTGAAAATGTAAAAACAACATTATCAGTAAAAGTTTTCTTTAAAGAGATAATAGTTCAGTCATATTATCTGTATTAACGCTAACATACTTCGCACAAATCCAGAGTTATATTTTCTGTGTCTTTGTGTCTTTCGGCTTTTCCCGGTTAGGGGTCGCCACAGCAGAACTCCGGTCCGCTAATGATTGGCAGTAGAGTTTTACGTGCTGGCTTGCCGGGCCTAACCTTAAACGAAGGAACGCCCGTTCACGCATGTCGCCACACAGAAGATGCTCTAACTGAGAATCGAACGGGCAAAGTCTAACTGTGAGGCGACAACGCTACCGCAGCAGCACCACTGCAGTTATATTTTCTGTGATGTTTCATAAACTTTTTTATATCTTAGAAACAACCTAAACATATACTGCTAGACTGCGATTGCTAGGGAAGTTTTTAGCATGTACCAGTTAATCTTTTTTTAGAGCATCTATGAAGATCAGTGGGTTGAAATTTGTAAGGTTCCTTACCTGTTTATACTGATCTGGTTTTTGAAAGGAGGGGACAGTTTGGTGAACTGAGGCAGGGAGGTGGTCACTGAGGGTGTTAGGGAGAATGCTGGCATAAGACATTTTATTGAGGTCAGAGACCAGAATCCAATCTAAAATGAAGCACAGTCGTTTTTTACCTTTCTCTAGCAAGATGGCTGCAATTGAGAAAGCTCCTGCTGCATTGGCAGCTATTTTGATGATTCTGTAGCTCCTCCTTCTTTTTCTTCTTCCGGCTTTTTCCCAGTTAGGGGTCGCCACAGCGGATCATCTGTCCGCTCATGATTGGCAGTGGAGTTTTACAGTGTCGAGTTGCCAGCCCGGCGCCCGATCTTCCACAGAAGACACACATATGCACACACTCACGCCTAGGGCCAATTTAGCATGTCCAATCCACCTACTGCATGTCTTTGGGATGTGGGAGGAAACTGGAGCACCCGGAGGAAACCCACGAGACCACAGGGAGGACATGCAGACTCCGCACAGAAGGCACCCCAGACGAGAATTGAACCGGAGAACCTCTTGCTGTGAGGCGGCAACGCTAACCTCTGCACCACCGTGGCCGCCCTAATAATTCTGTAGCTCCTACAACTTCAAATTTGGAAAGTTCGATGGATATAGGTGTGTGAGGATGTTAGGAAGCTGATATGCATGCTGTTACAGACTCCAGACTTCTCTGTTTAACACAAACATTGGAAATCTTGAATTGGGTAAGGATCACGGATGTTTTGCTGCCTCCTGAGGACTCCCTAGCGGCCCAGGTCATGCAATTTTCACTTTCTTCAACTTCACTTGCCCCAGAAGACATACTGGAGCAAGAAAAACACATTTTGCGGTCCATGGACAATAGAAAGATGCAGAAAGTGGCGGGACCTTCAGAACAGGAAGCAACACGGCCTCTAGGGCCGCCTCAACACTCTAAACAGCTTCTGGGAGGCACTTTGAGAGTTCCTGTGGGTACAACGGCTGGGAACATGGCGGGCAGTTATTCCAGCAGGCTGGCAGCCTCACCTCAGCCTTCTACACCACCTAGCTATGCAAATGTCACAGTGGCATCTACCAAGCGCATTGTAGATAAGCCCCATGTGAAAATAAAGTCTGGCCATAATGCCCCAATGACGAAAGAGGTTGTATGGGAGACCCCCGAGACCGGCAGGGGTTCCAATGCGATCGCTGGCTGGAGTCATCTATTAGGGGAAGGATCCATCGGCTGATGTTTTCTTCGAGACTCCGGAAGCAGCAGCAGTGTTTACCACATATTTCATGGACCACAGCTCCCAGGCTCAATGGTCTGGCTACGACATATCCCATCTGAACATCCAGCTATGTCGTAAGGTGAGGGTCAATTTCCGCACTATTTATGTGACGGCTGAGGGCGTTAAAGCTTATCTTCTGCAGTATTGTGTAGCTGTCCATTCAGTGGTCAAGATGTATGTGACGGAAATACCCGGAGTTTGAGACGGCGGCTGGGAGGCCTGGGTGACCATGGCGATGTCTACTGATGGTATATAGCATATCCCAGGGGTATGTTTTGTGGCAGGACAGTGAGGTATCCTGAGGTACACCGGGCAGCCCTGCTTTTATTTCTTTTGTGGGGATTTTACGCATTTGGTCCAGGTATGCCTAGATAAGAAGTGCACTAGATGTGGATCCCTGGAACACTTCACCAAGGCTTGCACACTACACTGTTCCTACTGCAATGGTGCTCACAATTGGGTGGATTGTACGGAAGCCTTTATGTCTGCTGCTGAAGCCACGCCAGTCTCGACAGAGTCTACAGTACCTACTTCCACTGCTGCAGATGCCCATGTCACAGACGCCATCACAACATCTTCCTCCACTTTTTCAGCTGCGTCAGCAGGGTCACTTCACCTGGGGCCCATGCTGCAGCCTGTGCTGTCCACTTCCTTGGTTTCATCACCGTCTCTTTCCAAAGGCCCTTAGCCTGCTCGCGATGATGTGGTTACCCACGAACTAGATGTGTTCGTTTTCCTGTCAGAGCCCGATGAGATGGACCAACAGCCAGAGGGTGCCCAGGATAACTTATCAGATGAATCAGATCAGGATCCCAGGGAGGGTCGTATAGGGGAGACTACTGATCCAGTGGTGGCTGTCCGCAGGAAGTTCAAACAACAGGCGAAGCATCTAAAACTTTTGAGGAGGAAGGAAAGACTGAAGGAAAAAAGCCATGACAAGCATGAGGATGGCTGATCTTACCATTTCCTTTTGTAATGTCAATTTGATGACTTTGAATGTTAAACGGCTGATGGTGATGGATTGGGTGGACTCCACTATTGCTGATTTGGTTTGCGTTTTGGACACTGGACTGTTACCCATGGAGGCACGGTCTTTATTTGGTGCTGTATAGCGAGGGAGATTTCTTCACTCACAAGGTATTGATCGCCACTCTGGCATTGCTCTTTTTTTTCAGCAGTCATTTATGACTGTGCAGGATGTTTTGCACTTAATACCTGGACGTTTGTTGTTAGGTGATGCTACGATTTATGGTCAAATGTTTCGTTTTATTTTCTTGTCTGCATATACCAATTATTCTGATAGACAGAAGCTTTTTACTTTTAAGGCTCCATATTTATTGTCTGCTTTTCCTGTTGTAGTTTGAGGAGACTTTAATGTGCACTTGTTAGAAGGGCCTCAGAGTACTTGCTCAGACATCAAAATGTGTCACGGGGTTATGTATCATGCAGGTTTGACGATGCCTCCTGCCCCACATTTTACGTTTAATTCGGGGTCACATTATACAAACATTGATTTCAGTTGGCACAGCATGTCATTAAGGTGTGCGGCTTACACATCCCATGTGCTCCCCTTCTTGGACCATACGGCTTTGACCTATATCTTTGGGGTTTTCCCGTCCACTCTATGTGGGAAGGGAATATTCCGCTTGTCTCCATTGCATCTCAAACCCCCAGAATGGCAACAGGTGTTTCATGAGTTATGGCAGGACCACCTCACGTTACAATCTCTCTGTCCTACTATTGCAGATTGGTGGCTCAATTTTAAATCTAAGGTGCATGATTGTTATCGATGGTACTTTACAAAGTATCACTCCCATCTTAAGGCACACACACAACATGCTTATGATACATATCAACATTTTGCTTCCTGGGATTTGGATAAGGCCTTACAGGCAGGCCTTGCGGCATTTTTATGATTTAAATAGGGCCAGGGTGACCAACAGCTATATAATCTAGCCCATCTTTTGAAAGGGAGGGCAGAAGAATTCCTGCTGTATTTGGAAAAGAGGAAACTAGTGCGCAGTACTCAGAGATTAGGGGTTTAAAGGACACCAAGGGTGACATGCATAATTCAAAACCTGGTATTATGAGTATGGTTCACGACTTTCTAACACAGTTGTATGGGGGTAAGCCTATCTCTCACTTGGATTGGGGACTTACCCTCTTCCTTTAGAGTTAGTTGATGTTTTTGAGTCCCTGCCCAAAATGCTTGAATTAAGAGAGGCCCTGCAGAAACTGTCCACAAAGCAGACTGTTCCGGGGGAAGATGGGCTTCCGTACCGATTCTACTTGGGGTGGTGGGATGATCAGTACCAATCCTTACTTGCCTTATTTAATCACTGGCAGACGAACGGGTTTCACCATGCAGATTTTCTCAGGATAGTTTTAACGTTTATCTGGAAGAAGGGGGATAGGTCCATGTTGCACAACTGGTGGCGTATCGCATTGTGCAACACGGGCTACAAACACTTTATGAAGATTTTTCAACTCAGGATGAGGTCCCAGTTACATTTGATATTACATCCTGGAGTTTATGGGATCCACTGCAGACCCATGTGGGATCTCCTGCTCATCATCAAGTCAGTATTCCAGCAGGTTTTCGGCCACTTCCATGGGCGTGGTGGTGTCCTGCGACATCACCATGGCTTTTGACAACATCTCACATTCGGTCTTGTCTAACTTGCTGCACCAGTATAGCTTTGGGGATACGTTCTGCACATGGATGACTTCATTTTTCAGCTTTCCGAAATTATACCGGTGATTAATGGTGGGAAGGGACAGGTTGTTACGATGCATAATGGAATATGGCAAGGATGCCCTATGAGCCCCTTTCTTCTTTCCTTGGTGATCAACGCTGTCCTCAGTAAATTTTACTCCAATGTACAACCCCAGTTTCGGACCTTTCTATGCCACGGGGGTATCCATTCCCCACTTTGTGGCATATGCTGACGATATTACTGTATTTTTCGAAGATTACGACACCCTAAAAACTGTTTTCTGACATTTTTCTTCTTCTTATGCATGAAGTCAGGTGGGCCCTCAACCTTTCTAAGACTGTACTTTTTATAGGCATTGCCACGACTCCAGATGGCTTCCAAGGTTTTAAGGTTACTTCAGAGCGTGTGCACATTTTGGGGGTGCCATCTGGCACAGAACTTTTTGTGAATAAGGGATGTGAGGATGTGTTTCACAAAGCCTGCTCATTGTTAATATTCTGGTCTACTTTCAAGTTCTCATACAGGAAAAAGGCTGATCTCTTAGCGGGCACATTTCTTTCCCGCTTGTTTTATGTATTTTCTATACATTTTTTTCCACTACGATGGTGTGCAGCCCTGTTGTCGGCTTATTTCCAATTTTTTTGGCACTGTGGTCTGAATCTGGTTAAGAGAGGTATTATGTATGCTAAGGTGGAAAAGGGTGGGTGCAATTTGAAACACCCAGTTCTGTTTTTGCACTTAATGTTCTTGTACAATGTGTTTGTTCATTCAAAATCTGAATACTTAGTGGTGGCAACTTTGTTAAGGGCCACAACAGGCAGTTTTTGAGGCTTGCTTGAAAGGGAAAAGGACTTTAAAGGTACATTCTCCTGAGTTGCATGATGTTCAGCTTATACTTTTTCGGTACAGACTTTTTGAGATGGACACTAATATGTTGCGACAGTTGTGGTATCACCAACTGCTGACAACCTTTCATGCCATTGATGCTTTTGCTGCTTACACCCCTTTTCAGACTCATGGCTTAAAACAGAGAAGTTTTCTCCAGCAAGTTCAACACTGGGGAGATTTACTGTGGAGATGTTCCCTCAACATGCTACCGCTGAGAGGTTCTACCAATTTTGGATCACCCCAGTCCATGTTGTGCCCCAGAGGTTGTCAAGAGGCGGAGACTGTGGAACATTTCTTTTTTACATGTACAAGGGTTACATGATTTTGGACACTGTTTGCTGCCACTTTTGGCATTCCACACTTATTTCCACTGACACTGGATAAATGTCTGTTTGCGGGTTACCGCTGTTTTTGGACACCGGATGTTCGGAGGAGAGACTTTGCTTTATTTTCTATTTTTTTATCTTTTCTGTATTATTAGGTGAAAAGAGGTGCATTCCACTTTCAAAAGTAGGCCATCAATGCTTTGTTTCTCAGTGAAAAATTGGTTGTTGAAATGGGGATACGCAGATTGCTTGTTGTGTTTTTTTTAAATGGTGGTTTTTATTATGTAAAAAATTGTGTTTTATTTTTCAATAAACATTGTGTAATACTCTAGCTGGAGAAGTGATAACCTGAGCAAAATTAAAAGATTGATGTTTGAAGATGGAATGTTAACACAGACATCTAGCCAGTTGATATTTACATCGCCCAGGATAATGGTTTCATTTTTAATACTGCTGGAAGTCAAAGCAAGGATTTCCTCTAGTAAAGGTATGTTGTTACCAAAGGGCATATAGAGAACTATTATGCATAATTTATTTGAGTCATTCATTTTTAGGAAGGAAATAAGAATTTCAGCATTAGCAAATTGTGCAGTGTAATTTGTGCATGGTACTATAAAGTACTGCAACACTTCCACCCTTTTTGTGGGGTCTGTCTGTTCTTAAGGTTATGAAGCCTGGAGGGAAAAAATTCAGAGTCCTTGATGTAAGGTTTCAGCCAGCTTTCCGTAACAGCAATGACGTCAGATTAATTACGGGTAATCCATGTGTGAAAGTCAGGGATTTTATTATGAATGCTTTGCAGGTTTAGAGTGACCATATATAATGATTCTTGGGAATTATTAGTGTGAATGAAGTTGTGTAGGAATAATGATTGATGTGGGCCCAGGATTGGGGTGGATATCCTCAAATAAAGGTAAGGTAGTTAACCTGAAGCATTAGCACAGTAGCTGTTGTTGTCTTCTGGGTTTGGTAAAGTATGTTTGTAGCTTCGTAGTGGAAGTGAGAGGTACTAAGAAATGGCTTTTTCTGTGGGAATATTTTTTATTTTGTATAAAAGAGTATGGGGTCATTTGGTAGAGGTTAGAAGCTATATCTGAGTAACTATATGAAAGGTTAGATACGGGAGATGTGGTTGTAGTATGTTTGGCGGGTAAGGAAATGGGGTTAAGAGTCGTGAGGTATAGTAAATGAAGAAAAGTGAGAATGGTAGTATGACAGTGCTGGTTGGAGTCATAGTGGGAAGGTTTTAGGAGGAGGAGGTTTGTAGAGGGGTAAGTGGTAGAAGTAGAGAGAGGCTGCAGAGAGATATACTAACAAGCTGGGAGAAGGGAAAGGGTCGAAAGAAGGATAGGTTAAGGTTAGAGTATGGAGAGATTAATGAGGAGCTAGGAAGGATAGGGTGCAGGTGTTGAAATTGAAGAAAATTGTTTAGATAAAGATATGTAAAGTATAGTACTAAAGGTGTAGTGGCCGATTAACATCTCATGAGAAGAAGGAAGGAAAGGTGTGGAGAAGGAAAGGTGATCTTAAACTATGTAGGTGGGGTCAGTAGATGATGGAGTGAAGTAGTGGTATTTGAATGTTTATGGTTAAGTAGTAGGAGGAGTTAAATAGAAATAAATGTAGGAATAGTGGGGGTGGGTGAAATTTGGGGGTAAAGTAGGGGAGCAGAGTAAGCCCAAGCACAACGAGGGGGAAAGGAGTGGGATGGACTTGACGAAAGACCCAGAAACTACTAAAAACTATCAGTCAGCAAAAACCTCAGGTCAGGTCAGTGTCTAAACTGCATGAGTCAGGACCTTTCCTTAGCTTTAACCCAATTAATTTAACAGAAACTTGTCCTCAGCAGAGTATGCTTAAATTCATAGAACCTGTATAAGGTTAGAAGAATATATTCTTAAAGTACATTAGTTCTTAGTATGGACTGTGTGGAAACCTATGTACTAAATAAGAGGGGGGCTAACACTAACATCCTTGCAAGTGTGCATGCCACTCAACAATTAATTATAGTGCATATAACAGCCAATTACTCCTTGGAAGGATGTACTTTGCTTTATGATAGTACAATACAATCGCATCAGTGTTTCAGCAGTAGAGGAGAGTTCTCTTTGCACAGTGCTGGATTCAGGTGGGAGAAATAAATCTTGCACAGTTGGAAAATTGAGTGGCAAGCACATCTGAGAGAAGAATGTGACAGGGTCTACAGAACACTAAAGCGGATGAGATGACATTTAAAACTCACGATCAATTCGTATCCACTTGGCTCTATGAGAGAAATTACAGGACCAATTCCTTATCAACCTGAATCCTATCATTACTCCACTACATAAATAGCATACATTATTATTCTCCTTACCTCTTAACTTATCACTATTACATTTATCCATGTTTTGTTCTCTTATATCACTCCTATTTCTTGTATGTCTTTACATAGACCTTTTACTTTCATATTATACCATGACCCCCCCAAAACGTGCACGCTGATTGGCCAGCGTGCACATTGTAAATCGAGTTATACTAATGGAAAAAGGTCCGGTCGCCCGGACTTTTTTCCATTAGTATAACTCTACTTTTAAAACACTGTCTCGCTATGTTAAATGGGTTTAACATAGCGAGACAGCTTTAAAATAAGCAACAGAGATCTCTGTTGCTTATTTTAGCTGTCTCGCCATGCTAAACCCATTTAACATAGCGAGACAGGTTTTAAAAAAGCAATGGAGAAAGCAAGATCTCCGTTGCTTTTAGCTATGTTAAATGGGTTTAACATAGCAAGACAGTTTAAAATAAGCAACGGACATCTCCGTTGCTTATTTTAAAGCTGTCTCGCCATATTAAACCCATTTAACATAGCTAAACAGTAAAAAGCAACGGAGATCTTGCTTTCTCCGTTGCTTTTGCTCAACTCTGATGTACCGCGCAGGCGCAGTACATCAGAACTGCCGCGGATGCCAGACATCTGCGGAAGGGCAGTAAACAGGCATTATACTATGCCATTATTTAAGAAAAGTAATAGTTTCTTTTCTTAAATAATGTCATGGTATAATAGCAATAACCCACTTCTGGGTGTGGGTAATGCTGTATTTACCCACGGTTGGCTTTGTTTGGTCCCTCGGGCGACCACGCCAACCGTGGGTAAATCCAGTATTACCCACACCCAGGCGTGGGTTATTGCTATAATATTACTCATCTGTCACTTAAGCCTATCACTGTACCTTCTGACCGCTGCAGTAGAAGGCTTAGGCTTTGAGCTGTAGTTGCTGTGGTAAAGGGTTTGATTCTCTCAGTTCTCATTTTTATGTGACCTTGAGAAAGTCACTTAGACACTGCTTATGGGCAACTAGGAATTTAACCTAGCCTCTTCAATGGTCCCCAGACTGCAAGACTAGAAACTACATATGAACCCAAGATTACTTTGCTGTTACTTAAGTCTATCACTGTATTTGCATAAACCCTTTTTGTTCCTATTTGTTAGTACTATGCACAAGTTAAATTTCTCTCCTAACTCAGTACCACTAAACGGTTTTCCTTCAATTTACTGGCTCTAGGCAACATTGTGCACATGGCCACATTTATTTGCATTGTTCTGCACTGCGCTGCAAATGGCTGGTCGGAGCTGTGTACTGCTGCTCTAGAAAGACCCAAGTAACTGTGCTCTTCAACCCTTGTGTCCAGATATCTGCCACTTTGGTGCTATTACTCCCTCCCTTCCTGTATTTTCTCATTTGAGTTAATAACTCCTTCAGTACTGCTTTATTCCCCATTTAGGGTTTATCACTCAACAGCAGTGGACATTGTGGAGAGGCATCCAACTAGCTGCCAGTCTCCTATCATGCAAAATTTCTGGCTTTCCTAGAAGATATCCATATAAGCAACAGCTCATTAATTCTTTGTGACTTCAACTATCCCTCTGTAGATTACAGCATCTACACTTCAAACACTGGGTATATGCACAACAATTTCTGGATTAGAAAAACACAAACTCCATGGATCAAATGTTCCTCAAACCCACCAAGGTTGGAAAATTTCTCGATCTTATTCTCACAAACTCAGCTCATACATGTTAAATTCCTCTGGTCTTCTCCTCACCAGTAAAGCCAGACCACCAGTTTGTGAACTCTCAGAACTTCTATTCCCCTGGTAACCAATAACACCATCTTCAACAAAAGCTTTACATTTACCCACAATATTTCTACAGCTGACCTTGGAAATACAGCCAGCAACACCAAGGATTTTTATGCTCATTTAGCTAAAGGCACTGATTTAGACGCCCTCACCAGAATCAAATACATAGGGAAATTCAAAATAAACCTCCGTTGTGTGGTCAGTTAATATGAACAAACTGTACAACTACCACCAAATAAGACCAGAACTTCCTAGAATAAGAAACTAATGACACTATAAGGACCAACAAAGCATCCCATAAAATGAGGCAAAGGATATCTACAATTCCTTCAACTTTAGTAGAAAACTAAGAAATAATATAAAATATGTTCTGAACTTTTTTTACAGTGGAGCCTGCCACTCAAACCCAAATGACACTGCAAGCATACTAGCAACCATATTTGCTGCCAAATTCTTCCAGAAACTTCCACCCCAACTCCAATCATTCATGAGTCACTCCTACAACTGTGATTACTAACATGTCCTTAATGTACTTTCAATGATTTCTGCCATGGATCCTGACAATTTACTGGGTTGCCTAATTAAACACACACTTGCACAACTCCTCAAACTGTTTAACCTAAGCCTTGTTACAGGCTATGTAAACGGATCCTGGGACTCATGCCCTTCCATAACAGTGGACCCACCACGGATCATGGAAACTATAGACATATCAGCCCTATGAGTCAGAAATCTAAAGTGATGAAGTGCATCACCACCAACTTCATAATCACGATATTAAAAATCTTGTTTGGCTTGACTAACAACAATGTGGCATTTTAAATGGTAGATCATGCTCGTTAAATCTTGTCAGCTTAGACAATGAGCATACTGTTCATGCTGCCTAACATAAACCAAGCCATCAACCAGCCAAGGCATCTTGCACCTCATCAGGTAAAGGAATTGTTAATAAGCTGATTGCCTTAAACATTGCTTTTTATATGGTAGGATGGATAGCCTACGAGCACAAGGACAGAATGCACTTTGTCGGTGTAGGTGATAAGTATTCAAAGTGACAGAAAGTGACCAGTAGTATCCCACAGGGATGGTGCTTGGCCTTCTCCTGTTTGTCATTTATTTCTTATACCTCAAAACTGTTAACAGTGATCTCTGGTTGATCAAATTTGCTGATGACTGCAAACTGGGCATAATTGCTGAATCCCCCAAAGATAAATTTACCTTTCAAAATGAACCAAACAACACAAATTGAAACCCGGTGTTTAGAAAACAGGGCTGAAAGTAAACACCAAGAAATGTATTATCCCCCATGGAAAAAAGCTGATCAATGCAGCCTAAAGCTCTGACAACACTCCAAAATCAAGTGAGACAGAAGTCTCCCTTGATCACCATGTAGTTACTCTAGTCAGGAAATCCTACTTTCACAACTAATTGTCAATGCATCTCTTCCAAACCCAAGTAAATCATCATTCTCTTGCATTCAGCCCTGGTCATACCTATTCGTTAGGGTAATGCACTCTCTGTCAGCTATCTCATTAAATACAATAACTAACTAACTAAATAAATAAATAACCTTGAAAAGCCATAGAGATTCCTAACCACACCTATCTCTGATCTCAACAATTTCAGCTATCGTGACAAACAGGCAGCCTTGCCTTTGTTCTCTGTGTCTTCCAGCCTCTTGAGGGTAGATGTGTCTTGATTACTGCACTGAAGAATTCTGATATTCCTGACCTTTTTCTCAGCAAGTCAAATAGTTTAGCCAACACTAGGGAGAAAACTAAAACATAATGGAGGAACAGGTTCATTCCCTACTTTCTCCTCCTGCTTGGGAATAAACTTCCTATGCAAGTCAAGCAGTGTGACTTCATGTTGTCTTTCAAATGTAGCTTGGATGACTGGATGGATATCCTTAAATTTACAAAACGGTTTACAGGACACACTCTCCTTAAAACAGCTGTAGAGCCAGAGGATGTCTACTGGTAAGGTGCACGTGGTCTGTTCAGTTGCCTTGTTTATTCTATGATCCTAAGAGAAGTAGGAATATGTCCAATTTCAGATGTGAAGGAATTCTGAACTACAGTACCTACAGTGGGAGGCTCATTCACATCTAGCTACAGCAAATGGTGGTCTATGCAGTTCTGTAGTACTTGGTATGGGTATAATAAACAAAGATGCTCAACTTCAAGGGGAAAGAAATTTAGATTTAAGTCATTTATAACTTAATGGAAAAGAAAATTGCAGAAAGTTCAGTTACTTAAAGTGTTATTAGTGACACTGAGGAGGCGGCAGCAGTGGATTCCAAAGTCAGAAAGTTTAACTAATATGCAAATTTTACTATAAAATGTCTGGCAAAACTTCAGGGACCGTAACTGCAATCCCTAAAATAGCATAAGCGTAAGAGCAAGGTTGCTGTATTTCACTGTATTCTTCCCACTCTGAGGTACAATGACATTAGTTGTAATATACATAACTAGTAGGGGTGTGAGTGGCACAGACTCCATGATGATTGTAGTCGGTAAATAATTTAAAGGTGTTAACAGTTAATTTCAGAAAATGTTTGTATTATGTGTTTTTTTTTTTAAACTGTAGTTTATTTATTTATTTATTTATTTTAAGTGTATGGCCTCTCAGTATAAAGTCTTGCACTTTTGATAGGAAGCCTTTATTAAGTGTTTATTATAGAAGTAAAGTCTTATGGGAACTTGCAAGACCAATCAGTGGGACAGAGTTTTACAATTAAGACATTTTTGATGATAGATATTTAAGATTTGGCTGCTAGGGTGTTGGTTAAAAAAGGTAATTTTTAAGTTTTGTTTACCTGTAATTATATGTAAGAGAATGTGTACCTGTATAATTTATCTGCAATCTCCTGAATCTCATCCAAGAATACAATGAAGAGTTGTAACCAGAGTAGTTAAAGTGTGTTGCAACTGCATATGCATTTACCTAAGCACATCTTTAATAATTTTATCCCTAGTGTTAGTAATCACTGGACATCTCCTCGACAAACAGTCAATATTTTCTGAAAGCAAGGCATTCCAGTTGTTAAAAACAAAAAGCAGTATTTTTTACAGATTCTTTTTGCCTTTATGCCCACCAACCATCAAATCTTCCCCTGTCAGAACGTATTCCATTCATTCCCTCACTACTAAAGAGTCCCAGCATGAGGGTGACAAAAGGTCAGAGATGCCTCCATACAAGCCGTGAAGAAAATAAAAACACTATCATCTTGTGTTAGCATGTCTGGCAGGAGTTTTATATTTTCAGATTAACCTGTATTGTATGCCAGCATGTCTAACTGTGAAAATATAAACATTTTTTTTAAATGTTGAGTATTTCCCTGTTTATACAAAATGTTTAAAGAATATGTCAGTGTTTTGAAACATTTCTAATTGCACATGTTGGGGAGGGAGATTCTAAAGTACAAACTGTCTATGGAAAATCAGCTGATCAGTAGGTGATGTCATTAGAATGTTCCTGGTTGCTATGTGATTATTTGAACAGATGACTGACGGGAAAATAACTTTTTCAAACAGCTGATTGTTATTTTTAAAGTAAGACAGTTGAGACTGTTAACCTGGACTATAAAAGAGACTGCTGAAGTTAATTAAGAGTCGCAGTCAGTTACAGTGCTGTGCAGTGGATACTCAAGAAAAAAGACTCACCAAAACTGTAAGCCTGTCTTTGCCTTGCTGTTATGTATTAGATTAGATCAGGGACAGTATTCGCTAGTTAGACTAGGAAAGTTTAGTTATTTAGATTAGTTTTTCTAAGATGATGGACTTCTATTCTACAGTTTCATTTTATATTTCTGGTGATTGAATTCTGGTGTTTACTGAAAATTGTTGATTCACATTCTTGTAATCATCTTAGTTACTATTAAATGTTTTTCATTACTTTACAATTTTTGCAGGGCAATCAGTGTGTTTTTTAGATATTAGAGAGAGTTTATACCCGTTTGATACTCCCCAGATCACCTCGAATGTCTGGCTGCTCCTGGTCATAGCTATCATTTATTTTGATATTTAATTTTTAATAATTGATCATCCTTTGAATAGTGTGTATACCTGTCTGACTCTGGTAGCAGTTATTACCATATGTATTGGGGAGGGGACACAGCTGGAAATCTGTGTCAGGCTTCCCATAAGTGTTTGAGCGTGTGACATTTGAATCTGAGTGTGAGTCAGCGGTCTTAAACTGGAGAACACTGCTCTGAAGTGCATGATAAGGGATTACATTTGGGGTGGACAGAGGTATATAGTTCAGTCCCATGAAAGAGTGCGTGTTTCTGTTGTGCTCGTAAGGAAATTTGTGGAATTTTACTCGTGTGCTCTGGTATTTTCTGTGACGCTCCCACACTGGAGTCAGTGATGAGGACTGAGGCTCCTTAATTGATGATCCGGGGTTTAAGAAAGGGATGTCACATTATTGGTGGCAGTCTGGTAGGATATTAACCAGACGTCACACAAGCAGCCATGGAGAGGTGTGTGATACCACCAACATATCAGCAATTGAAGCTTTTCTAAACGAGGCGCTATCTCTTCCCCTGGTGGCTGAAATGAGCACTCACATCATTACAGGACATCAAATACCCTTATATAAATGTGTGTGCTTCTACCCACATGCTGATCAACAACTTGAGACTGCCATACCTTTGTCCCAGTGCTGGATGTTTCAGTGTTATACATGACTCAGCCTGGATGTCAGCAGTTGGATGACCAGAACCCACATCTTCCTCTCCCCACTGTTAGCAACCTGGTGTCAGCTACTCCATCTCTCCCTCCCTCCTCTCCCTGTCTGGCTCTTTTATCGCCTGAAGCAAAACTCAAACTCAAACTGCTTAGGTCATAGTCAGGAATTTATCCTCCTACACCACACAGCTAAGCAAAAATAATACCGACCATCCTGCTATCAGTGGAATACCTAATAACAACTCTATCAGAGATGTGGTTAAGCGCTAACCCTTCTCTGTCCACTTGACTAGATAAAGATGCATCTGTAACCATACTTTCCTAAAATATAGCTGTGGTGCCAAGCTACAGAAAATTGATTTAAAAATCTGATACATTTTCCCTCTTGTTTTATACTGGTCACCATCTGTGAAGCAAACAGTTAATATCCACTTCTGTACTGGCAGCTAGTCCACTGCTCCTCTGTGAAGAAAGGAAACTTATACGACTGTTTTATGTGGCAAAGGAGCTGATGTAATCTTATGTTCCCAAGGTATAGACACCGGAGTGGAGGCATGAAATAAATATATATTTGGATCCAAAGCCAGGGAACAATCTAACCCTGCTGAAGATATTGTGAAGACCACTTCTCTGTAGGTCTGCAGTTTGCAATTCTACTTTGCATATTTTATGGACTTAGAACAATAAAGGCCCAGTACTTTTTAAGCTAGAGACAGTTAGATTTATATATCTGACTTAGACAGAGGTTTTCTTTAATTATTATATGCATTACTTTTTTTCTCTGTGCACCTAATATATTCTTTACCAAATATACTTCTATTATATAAAGTAAATTCTTGTGGCTAGTCTTTATTAATGACACGTTTTACTGTTATCTATTATCTGAAAAGAGAGAGTTATTGTTTAGCACTACAGGTTGTTAAACTGTGGCTTCTGCCCCAAGTTAGTCAGATCACCTCAGCATGCCACCAATGCAAGATACTGTATTCTAATTTATATACCACAAACACGAGAACAGCAGGTAACTGATGTGAGGATGTGGTCCTTAGCCAAATGTAGAGTGATGGCAGTACTACCATGTCAGGAAGAAAACTGAAGACTTATGCCAGCCTTATATGTGCAAATAATTTGCTGCAAAGAAATTACCATGGGTAAGGGGCATTGGAAGCCACTATGGTCCACAGAAAGTAGTGAGAAAAGGGACTGGGGTGCTAGGCCAAAGATTATGGTCTGTAACTAGTAAGTGTGCAGTCATACTCCGGATGTGGATTGTGGAAGCCCACATGCAGAACAACACTGCAATTCCATTTATGCTTTCTGGGCTAGTTGTGTCTGGTAAAATGATTACTGAATCAGATGAGTGCATTCTTCTTTAATATTGTGTACGAGTGATTTGACTAAGGAAACCATCTCTCTGGTGACCAGCAAATTGATTTGGATGATTGAATGGATCCAAGGACATCAGCCTGCCATCGTCCCTCATACCTGGATAACACTCTAGCTGACAAATGTTCCATGACAACTGGTGGCAGTGATGTCATATTTTGTTTGGGAGCGGTGGGATTCAAACACTATCAGTGACATTCGTCGGCCAGAGAAGCCGATTCCTTTTTCTAAATCCAGGACAAGCTGCACAAACCAGTCAATCATCTATTTTCCATTCTCCATGTACTTATCATAATTAGCGGTTAGAAGTCTTAAGGGTAAAAAGCAAATGTTTTTAGTTCTGCGTGGAAGTGGTAAATGATTGGGAGCAAAGAAGAATTACATGTAGCACATTTCCTGTAAAATGAAGTTTCCAAATCAGTCCCATTCTTAGCAAACAGCATGGCAAGAAATCTGTTTCATGTGAAATACAGTAAGCTGTATGTATGCACACATACTTTACAGGCTGTAAACAAACTCATTGATTATGCAACAAGGCCACATCAAATAATATATAAACTGTCACTCTAAAGTCTAAACTAAAGTACCCAAGATGGAAAGTTACCATCTGAAAACACACACAGATTTTTAAGCCCAGTCCATGGTGGTTCAATATTGTTACTAGTAAATTTTGTCTATTAAATGTTCTTAAGCATAAATTCAAGGAACATTAGAATAAAGTAAATTTCTTTTATCATTAAATACTTTATGGTGGGAGATTGTAATGAGCAGAAAGTAGTTATGCCTGCTATCCAGGCTATCCAACACTTCAACAGCTAGGAACTTAAGGAGATTAGAAGGTCATTTTAATTTTTGCACCTAGAAATGACATTCCTTTATTAAAGCCTACAGGAAATGGCAAATAAGCAGCATCTTTATTACATTATATTCACTGGCTACTGCGCTCAAAATGGGTCTACCAACAATGTTATGTATTTTGAGCAGACAAGAATTTGAGAGTAACGCATTGATCAGAAATTATACATTTCACAAAAAAAAATGACAGCACTGTATAGAAATAAACATCAGTATCATCTTTATAATGTCTAACAAGTTTAGTTAATATTTCAGAGTAACACAGAAGATTGTTAAGGCACTCAAACATTCCACATGTAACATTTAATTGAAAACAACTGCCTCACCAAATGTATCTGCACTTATGATTGTTAAACTCTCATCATCAATGTCCAAATGCTTCATGCTCCGCAGTCATAACATTAAGTGAAAACTAGCAGATCTTGCAGACAAGGAGATGTTTCCAAGCAACATATATGCCATTGTTTATGGCAAGTTCCAAATGACTATGACCCATGTTTCCTCCTCCTTCAACCCCCAAATACTGCTTCAGTTTCTGAAGGTGAGAATGTAAGGGAAACAAAGACTAGTCTACACAGTAGCTCAAAATGTCTGAGCATCTCAACAGTGGAGGGGTGCTCTTGTGCACAGCTATTATGAAGGAAGACTATCTCCTGAATAAGGACCTGGGGGGGGGGGCACAGAATCTTCCAGCTAGAAGATGAAGCTGAGAAAGGTAGAAATTTTCACAGTCCACTATTCTTAGCTCAGGTTGCAGGTGGTATGGACAAGACTTGCACAACAAATAAGTGAACGGTAGATGTACTCTGGGTGTTCCACCATGTACTCCTCTCCAGAGGCAGAACTGCATTCTAAGAGGTCTGAATGTGGTCTTGCTTTGTCATCAAATTAGACTCTATAAAATCTACCAACGTATGTAAATCTAATGCCATATGGCAAAAGGGAACCCACTGAGGCCTCGTCAACTCTTGAGTGTAAGCTTCCCTAATCCCAGGGTGAAGGCAAAAGAGCCAAGAAGGCTAAACCTCACTGGAGGATTCTATGATTTTCTGTAAGCAGTCAGTCAGTCCTGGTGCCATTCTGTATGTTCAAGCATGGAATGGACAGCAATGCAACTCCAAGACTTGCCACCAAAGGCAGTTAACTGCTGGGCGCCACTCTATGTTCCCTTGATGTTAGCCAAGTAACAGACACAAGTTTGAACAGTCGTCTGGCAAAGAAGTGCTGGTAGCAAGCAGATTGCCAAAGGCCACCAGAGAGATGCATTCTGGAGGACAAGAGTTCAGCCAGTATCTCATGTTTGAATTCCTTTACCTTCTCCTGCATGTGGGACTCTGGCCTAGGATCAAGTGAGAGGCACTCCAGACAATGCCTTCACTGGGTTTTTGTTAAGGATGGGATCTTGAATAAGGCAATACAGGCTTCTAACTCTTCATGCTTTCTTCTTTGGGCAAATCAGCTGAAGTGCTCAGAGCTGCAAATTTTCTTAATGTCATACACTTCTACCAGACAATACAAGCAATGATGGTGTGCATCTTAGCTGGTGACTGCTTAACCATACAAACATTTCAAAAGATGCTTGCTATAGCAGAACAGAAGACTGTTCTGGTGATTTGCTAGAGCACTGATGCATTAGTTTTCAATTTGGACTTGTTCTGGAAGTTTTTTAATACTATTCAAGTATCATCTGAGTATGCTTTGACTATTAAGTTTATACTTTAAGTATCATTTCTGCATCACAGCACAGCTCCTATAGACACTGAAGAATGTGAGTGGTGTTGGTCTCCAAGTCTGTTTACTTTTGTTTACTGACTCTCTGAAGTTTAATTTCTGCTACTTTAGAAAGATTTGGAGGATTTTTTTACTGCAAGGGGATCACCCCATTTTATAGTAGAAAAGGATTCTGTATGGATCTGTGACCTTCCTAACTGTGCCTCTGTATGAAACTTTGGCAGAAGTTTTGAAGCTGTGGTCATCTACAGCATGTTTTCCTAAGGAAGAAGAGTAACTGTGTTTTCTGCACCTTGTACTTACTTTTGGACTGCTTGTTGGCAACTCTCACCAAAATGATACCAAGTTCTTTCTGGTGGCGGTCATCAAGTGTGTGCATAGTGCTTGTCATGATTTTTGGACAGCATCTTTTGTATCACCCAAATGATGACCGATTTTGTGAATCTTTCTGTGGTCACTGGCAAACATTTAGTAGCCCTGTTTTTGTTTTTTCTATCTGTGGGTCTTCGGTTTGGATTCAGCTGAACAGATTATTCAACAGCATTCTTTATCTTGGTTCATGGACATTTTCTACATTCATAGAGGAGCTAGTTTTTCTTGGAAAGCTGTGTGGTGTGGTGAATAGCATAACAACTGCTGTTACTGCATTTTTTGCACAAAAGAAGCCATTGAGAAGTGGACACTTAAATGCACTTATGCTTTTATTGCCTTGGAAGTGTTTTTGTAGAAGATGGTGATCACTGGTATTATAATCTATTATTTATGGGCTTTGGGATAGAATCATCACTGTTTATGACTTGTCCAAGCCTGATTTACTTTAAGTACTGGGATAAGTTGTATCCTTTTTTATTTGGTATTGTATTATTTTACGGAACTGTTATGGTCTGTTCAAATGACGTTTTTGATTAGAATATTACAGAATTAGCTACTTCTCAGATGGGTTATTTAAAACTTTGTCTTACAAATGCTCTGGACTTGGGACTTCACAGTTTATTACACTGGCAGATTTTGCTATACTTTTAATTAGCAAAGGCTTTCTGTTTATCTACTGAACTTATTTTTAAGATACTTAGGCCCCTGCTTCCAAATGTTACACCTCCCAAGCCCCTGCTTACACTTATCAAGGGTAACAGAACTTGTTAGAGATTTGGGATACATGGCTAGACTTAAAAAGGCCCTTGTGGTTGTTAGCCTAGTACACACATATGAACCTATAATATTAAGCAAGCGATTACAGGGACCATAAGGGGCTTAGCCGTATACACCTTTAAGTAGACACACTTAAAAGTTATTGACATCCTTGACAAGTACTTAATACTGCCCAACTCCCAAATTAAGCAGAGCCACATATGATAACCCTAGTGTAAATTTCTGTCTGTCAAGATGAGCTTTGAAGACGGACAAATTAGTAATTTGCTTGACCTGAAATGGTAACGTATTCTATAGCCTGGGAATATGTTGAGTTAGGAACCTAGCCCTCTAGTAAGTCTTACTTACTGGTTGGTGTAAATTAAGGCCTCTAGTACAAGTGTTCGTAGAACAACTGGTTTTGCGAAGAAACAGGAGGTCAAATAGGACTGTGTCTTTCAGTGCTATAAAAGTGTTAATGTCACATCAGATATTTGCATATGTTGCACATCTTGAGAGACAGTACAACTTATATTGCTAATTATACAACTAAGCATCTGTTTTCATATTTCTGTAGACATCTCAATAAACGTACTTAGAAAGGAATTTCTTGTTATTGTGTAAAATTTTATGTCTAGGTAACAAAATTGTTCTAACAATATATGTCTAAGTTGTTTAGTTTCTAAGACATGACAATTTGTAAACTTTTAGCCAAAATGTAATCCCGGGTTTGTGTGCATTATAATTTAGTACAGCAAATATAGAAAGTCTATGAATAAACAGACTATTATCACTGTACAGATACGTCTAATGGGTAACACTATTTGCACAGTTTTAGTAGCTTTTATTGTTCACAAAATATTTGCATTAGTTTATTTTTATTTTATTTGTATTGGTTTACAGGGGTAATGCACTGATCCCCATGGACCTTTTTAAGGCTCAGCCTGGGAGCACTGACTAAGTGACTTGCTCAGAGTCACACAATTAGGCAAAGGGGGCTGCAGGAATTAAACCACGGAACACTGAACCACAGGACACAGTTTCTTAATCCTCTTTTTAGGATGAGTTTTCAGAAAATGCTCTGGAATGCAATATGTGTGTAGGCTGCTAGAGGAGTAATATTCAACACCACACAGGAGTTGTTTATCTAGAGTGTTATCTGACTAAGACAAACAACACAAATCTACACATGAAGAACAAGCCATGTCACTGAAAAAGAAGTTATGTATCTACCATAAAGTTCCATGTCAGTTGTCTTCATCTCGCCTTCCTTCTTGCTGTTTGGATTCAAAGCCGATCCTCGGCTCCGACTCAGCCATCTTCTATAGCTCGAGAGCTGTTTACTGGCTCGAGGCTACCCCTTATCCCAGAATGCCCAGCGTCAGCTACCCAGATCTCATTTGTGATAGAGCACACTAGACATAAGTAGAGTAACCAGATACCTAAAAACTGGTTGTTCAATACACCTAACAAGGAAAGAGTCATAAATTACCTGGCATGTGAAGTAATAAAAGATACTCAGCCAGTGAAAACAAAAAGGAAATCCTCTCAATCCTCTAGGAAGGGGGAAGGAGGGAGGGACGCAAGAAGGAAGGCGAGATTAAGACAACTAACATGGAACGTTATGGTAGGTACATAACGTCTTTAAGTTAAGTTGTCCATCTCGCCTTCATTCTTGCTGTTTGGGACAGCATCCCTAGCACCTAAAATCCCAGGTGGCTCATTGGAACAGACTCTTCAGAACAGTAGACCCAAAGGAAGCTCTGCTCCGGGAGACGATATCCACCCTGTAATGAGAGATAAAAGTGTGCGGGTTTGCCCAAGTGGCAGCTGCACAGATTGAGTCTATGGGCAACCTAGACTGAAAGGTTACAGAGGTGGTTAATGCTCTAGAGGAATGACCTTTTGGTTTAGCTGGTAGCTCTTTATTTCGTAACTGATAAATAAAGGCAAAAGTATCAGATAACCATCTGGATAGGGTCACCTTAGAAACTGGAAGGCCTTGTTTGTTAAGCATAAGAAAGAAATAACTGGTCTGACTTTCTTAGTTCCTTGGTTCTATGGAGGTAAAAATGCAATTGTTTGTGCACATCCAATTGGTGGAGCTTGTAGTCTGCCTTGTTGCTGTGGTTAGGAAAGAAAACTGGGAGATCTATGGATTGATTTAAATTGTTCTCTGAGCAGATTTTCGGAATAAAGGATTAATTGGTCCTCAGGGAAACTCTGTCCTTGTGAAACACCAGGTAAGGAGGACGAACACATAGTGCTTGAAGTTCTGAGACACGTCTAGCTGAAGTGATAGCAACCAGAAAAAGTGTCTTCCAAGAAAGAAATTTTAAGGAACATGATGCTGCCGGTTCAAAGGGAGGCAAAATTAAGGAAGCTAAAACTAAATTGAGATCCCAAGGAGGAGGAGGATCTCTAACTGGGGGGTCTAAAAAGAGATGTTCCTCTCATAAAGGCCTTGCAGAGCTTATGAGACATTATTCTAGAATTAAACATACCGATATGAAAATTGGAAATGGCAGCTAGTTGAACTCCAATGGTAGCGGAAGCCGCACCAGACTGAAAGAGTTGTGCTAGAAATTCAAGAATTTCATGGACTGGGGCTGAGAAAGGATCCACATTTCTAGATTCTGCCCAGTAAGAAAACCGTTTCCATTTACTAGCATACATTTTCCTCGTAGTAGACTTATGTGAGGAAACAATAATATCATGGACTACTGGGGAGATACTGAAAAGCCTGGCTAAGGTTGGAAGTGGAGTAACCAAGCTGTGAGCTGGAGAATTTGAAGGAATTGGTGCAATCCGCCTGTTTGATGAATCAGAAGATCTGGAACTGGGTCTAGTATCCACGGTTGATCCAGAAGGTGAAGGTGCAGGAACGGGAACCGTATATGTCGAGGCCAATATGGGGCAATGAGGATCATTTTGCAACCCAACGATTTTGCTTTCTGTATGAGTCTTGGTATTAGAGGAAAAGCGTAAAGGAGTCCCTGAGGCCAATCGTGGACTAGAGCATCTCTGGGTATATGACCTGGAAGAGGGAGAAGTAGCTGCTGCATTTGTTGTTGAGAGGAGTGGGAAATAGGGCGCAGCAAGGCTGTCCCCATTTGCGGAAGATAAGATCCGCAACTTCCTGATTGAGAAACCACTCATGAGGCATGAGGATAGCTCTGCTGAGCCTGTCCGCTATGACGTTGGATTTCCCAGGGATGTGCATTGCTATTAGAAAATGTTGGGAGGAAATCGCCCATTGCCACAGTCTGAGTGCTTCTCGACACAAGGGGTAAGACCTGGTCCCGCACTGTTTGTTGATGTACCAAACCACTGACATGTTGTCTGTTTGGATTGCAATGGTCCCAGAAGGAAGAGAGTCTTGAAGGGCTTGCAACGCTAGAAGCACCACTCTTATTCCTAGGACACTGATATGCAGATGGCACTCGTGAGGTTGCTAAGTGCCTTGGACTGTCCTGCCTAGATAATGCCCCCCCCCCACCCTATCAGGGAGGCATCCGTGGTCAATGTGGCTACTGGAGGGGGTTGTATGAAAGGTCTGCCCTGAATTACTAGTGGGTGACCATCCACCAAGAAAGGTGTCTTTTGCATGTTTCTGTGATCAGGATCATGTGAGACATGGGTAGTTCTTGGAAAGACCACTGCGTGAAAAGAAGCCACTGAAGGATTCTCATGTGGAAATGTGCTAATGGGACAAGAAGAATGGCAGCTGCCATGGAGCCTAGAGCTTGGAGGACAAATCTGACTTGAATCCTTTTCTTCTGCATTAGAATTAACACTTGTTGACGAATAGTGGAAACTCCTTCCTGTGGTAATCTTGCAAACATTTCTTTTGTGCTTAATTCTGCTCCTATGTATGTGATAGACTGACAGGGCAACAAGGCAGATTTTTCGAAATTTACTGTAATGCCTAGTTGAGTGCATGATGTGATTGTATAATCCCGTGCCTCTAAGAGTTGATGCCTGGTGGTAACAGTCAGGAGCCAGTCATCTAGATAGGGAAACACCTGGAATCCTTGATGCCTCAGTTGAGCTGTGACTACTGCCATACACTTGGTGAACACCCTGGGGGCTGAGGTGAGACCAAAGGGCAGAGCTCTGAACTGATAATGACTGGCCCCTACACGGAAGCGATGAAATCTCCTGGAGCATCTGTGCATCTTGATATGGTACTACACGTCCTGAAGATCTATCGATCACATCCAATTGTCCTGACCCAGAAAAGGGAAAATGGACTGCAGTGTCACCATCCGGAACTTTTCTTTTTGTACAGATGTGATCAATCTGCTGAGATCCAGTCTTGGTCTCCAGTCCCGTCTTTTTTGGTACTAAAAAGAATCTTGAGTAAGTCCGGAACCTAGTTGGTCTGCGGGGACTTCTTGAATGGCTCTTTTTTCTAGCAGTCTTGAAACTTCTGTGACTGCTTGATCCCTTAGATTGGATGGGACATCTGGGATGGGCTTTTCTGATTCTATGGGGGACTGACTGTAACCTCCAGATATAATGGATAGTACCCATCTGTCTCTTGTTATATTTTGCCAGGCTTTTGGGTACAGTGAAAGTCTTCCCCCGACTGCCTCCAGAGGTGAGCAGTCGGGCATACCCTTCAGGGATGCTGGAAGGGCATGGCAGAGAAGGTTTCTCTGTCACCCTGGTTTTGCGGTCCCCCTCTGCCACGAGGGTGGCGTCAGTTATTGTTGTTTACCCGTCTGCCCCTGGGGGAAAAATCACCACGTGTGTCAGGCAAGGGTCCCTGGGATTTTCGGAACCACATCTTTCCGCTCTTCTGACCCTTGGGATAAGGTCTGGAAGGGGTGGAAAAACAGACTCCCACAGCAGAGAGAGTCTTGCCTTCCTGTTCACATCTGGTCAACGTGTCTTTCACCTGAGGCCCAAAGAGAAAGGAGCCATCAAAGGGAGTATTGGTGAAGGATGCTCGACTGGGTTACGCAAAGTGACTAAGCCGCATCCAAGCATGTCTCCTGAGAGCCACACCTGTCCCTGCGGCTCTGCTCGCTCCATCGGCTGCATAGGAAATCAGCTTCATGGAGGAGTTGACTATGGAATTAAGAGTCACAAGTTGAGAAGCTACTTTGGCTGGTACTCCCTCAGCTGTAGGATCACCAAGCTCTTTCAGGAGATCCCTTTGAAGACGTGTAAAATGGCATAGACAGTTCAGGGACCTCATTGAAAAGGTCGCTGAAGCAAACATTCGCTTTCCATATCTGTTCATCATCCAAGACTCTCTGTTTGGAGGATGAACAGATGAAGAGGTTTCTACTAACTCTTTCTTGGTGGCTGCTGCTACCACCATGGCATCAACGGGAACACCTTTGGAGAGGAATTGTTTGTCCTGGGGGGCTGTAATAAATTAGTTTGGTCTACTCGGAGTAGATTCCACAGAATCTGGAGCTGACCAAGCCTTTCCAGCCACTATAGACATGAGTGGATCGAAAGGAGGAGATAACCAGGAGGTGGAAGGTCGGGAACCAAATGCGTCCAGGTATACAGACTCATCCTCGGTAGGGGATAGGGAAGTCCAGTCCCTCCTCTGTCTAAGCATTTCAAGGATGTCCGAAAAGAAAACATCTTCAGAGGGGGACCTTGGGGACCCTTCTGACTCATCCATGTCTGTATCTGAGGTGACAGACTCAGGGGAGTCTATGTGCTTCCTCTTGCACTTCTTGCTGGGAGGCTCTTCTGAGTGATCAGGGGAGGCTCCGGAAGAAGAGGGATCAGCCAATGGGGTGTCCTGGGGCATAGGTTCCCTACACTTGGGGTCTGGAGGAGGAGTAGAGGTTGGAACAGACACCTCAGCGGGAGGAGCCGATGGAGCTGGCAGTAGAGCTGTTTCAGGGGACAGCACACTCTGCATGACCTCGAAGGCGTCCCGGCCTCTAGGCAAAGAAAGCTCCGTCTCCGAAGAAACAGGAGTCCTTCTCCGCATCGAGGGTGACGGCTCTGAGGCTGATGTTGGAACTGAGCTCACCTGCGCAGAAGCTCCGAGGGGGAGAACGGGGTTGGACAACGGTCTGATGCCACTCCTCCCCTCGGACCGATGAGAGAGCCCCGGCGCCCAGATCTCTCGATAGAAGGTACAATACAGGTAATCGGAACAGACGTCGGAACCGAAGGAGAGATGATGATCAGCGCTGACGGTTCTACTACCTGTGGATCCATGGTCTCCAGCTCCGAGCTAAATGTAGTCGGAGAAGGAACAGAAATAGAGGCGGTTGGAGTCGATACCTGTTGAGGTGGACTGGGCAGTAATTTTGCTGGTGCCTGTGACTTAAGCAACCTACTTACTACTCTCTTCACATCATGATCCGATAATCTAGAGGATCGAGAGGAGTGGGAAGAATGATGGCTATGTTCACTCTGTAACAAGGGTGACTGAGGTGCAGAGTGGATGGACTCCAACGACGGAGACCTCAGTTTCTTATGGCTCCGAGATGGCTCCAAAATAGCAGATGGAGCCGACGGAGGAGTTGCCTTGTTGGTGCCAGCTGGCACCGACATACTTGGTTGGTCAAGTAAAGGAGTCGGCTCCGAAGGTGGAGCCGATGGCTTGACAGACTTAGGAGATTTCGCTGGCTGAGTACTTTTAGCCAGAGAATCCTGAGGCTTCAATAATCCCCAAAGGATTAATTTGTTTTTGCGCTCCTGCAGGACCCTTGGACTAAAAGCGTGACATATAGAACAGCAGTCCTGCAGGAGAACAGCTCCCAAACAATATACACAACTAGTGTGCCCATCTGTCAGAGACATTTTCTGACAGCATGAGTCACACTTTTTGAAGCCAGATACCTTGGTATCTTTAAACATTTTCCTAATAAAAACCACAACAACAATAAGAAAAAGCTATACTACAAAACTAAGAAACAAACGGTCTTTTTTTTTTTACAGTTAAGGTAACAGAAAGGAGAGCCTCTAATTTAAACAAGTTCAGGGGAAACAGAAGGCCTGCGAGTTATGGAGTGATGGCCAATAAAGCTACAACACACAAGAAAGCGATAAGGGATAAAGTAATATATCTAGACAAAAAACTTGACACATTTTTAAGAATAAACAACAAATATAATAGAACAAACTATACTAAGCCTGAGCCAGTAATGAAGCAACCTCGCAGCTGAAGTGGCAAATGAGATCTGGGTGGCTAACGCTGGGCATTCTGGGATAAGGGGTAGCCTTGAGCCACTAAACAGTTCTCGAGCTATAGAAGATGGCCGAGACGGAGCCGAGGATCGGCTCCGAACCCAAACAGCAAGAATGAAGGCGAGATAGACAACTTAACATCTACTACTACATATACTCAAAATTTCTAGAAAAAGTCATGGTTCTAAGCCCCTGATCTACACAGTGCATGGCTAAAAAGGCCATGCAATGAGAAGCCTTGCAAATGCACACAACTTATGACAGCTGGGAAATACAAAAAAATAAAAACAAACCCACTGACCAATAGCAAAACAGCTCAGTACAAGGTTCTACAAGCAATTAGAGAGACCTACAAATGGCTTAGTCCTTCCCCTACTCTTACAAGAGTTTACACCAAAGTACGGTCTTGAAAGAATAGCCAAGCTAGGAACTGTGCCCACTGTTGTCTCCGTTGAAATAACCACAAGATATAACAAGCTCTTCAGCACTATTAAACTGGTTTAATCCATAGGTAAAATAACAGCATATGCAAAAATGAATAAATAAAAAAGACACAACTTAGCGCTTTCACCCTCCTACTGAGGGCATCATCAGAGTTGTGTATAAAAAATACATTAAAGTTTAAATAACGTCCTTAAAAACACACCCTCCTTACATACACCAATCAGATTCATCTGTTTAAACAATTTAAATCGTTTGAAGTTCTTGTATAATAATCTTGAACAATACATAAATATTACAAGAAACATCGTTGAACTTCTAAAAGATCGCACCACATCAAAAACTTGTACATTTACACTAAAATAAAAATGATACACTGAAAAATAAAAATAAAAATAAAAACAAAAATAGAAATAATAATAACAAATAGTGAATAATAAATGGTGGACAACTCCAATGAAATGTGATGTGTATTAATACAATGGTGTAATGTCAATAAATTGTAACACCTAACAAGAGAATGGTAGTTTAATGTTAGGTACTAATACCACACTGCAGTATGTGTTATTATTAATGTTTGTTTCTATTATATTATCAACGCCCTGTATTTCAACAGACTTGCCAGTGAAACATGTTCATTAATACCTGGTGGTCTCGAGGCATTTAGCCTAAGTTGCCATATAACCTCTTTCACTTCCAATAATAAATTTTCATCACCCCCATTGTCTCTATAGGGAATCCTGTCAATAATGAAAAACAAGAATTTTTTAAAATTGTCACATCTAATACTGTGAGTGTATAGTGCACTTGCTGTTTTCTTGTTTTTAATATCCCTAACATGTTCTAAAATTCTCAAGCTCAGCTTTCTAATGGTTTTACCCACATAGAACGTGTTACATGATAAACATGTAGCTAAGTACACCACCATCTTAGTATTACAATTGACGTGCCCTGGACTAGCTATGGTTTTATTGTAGTTGTGTACAGAGACATACGGCCCGTTGTTAATATACTTACACGTACTACAAAAGCCACATTTATTCATCATACAATGTTTATATGGAACCTGTAAGTTAGTACTTTCCATAAACTGTTTCAAATTCCTACCCCTACTAAATGTGAATGAAGGCAAGACTCCAACAGTGCTTGTAATATCCGATGGAAGGGACCCTATCCAAATATCTTGAATAATGTGCATAATGTTAGCACTATCCTCATTAAATGGCAATATCATAGATGGACCTGATTTATTGGCTACCTCTTTCCTGTTCTCCACTGTCAACCCTGCTGTTAAAATAGGTTTATAAATCGTCTCTCTTTTAACCATAATTTCTTCTTTAATACTCAATAAGATGTCGTTAGGGTAACCCCTTTCATGAAACATGTCAATCAATTTATTTATCTCACTATTGTATGTAATATTGTCACTAATTAACCTGGAAAGTCTTACCATTTGTCCTTTAATGATGTTCTTTTTTTGAAAGTAGGGGTGACAACTTTCAAAATGAAGAAATGAATTCGAATAGGTTTTTTTACGAAAAATACTGGAATTAAGTTTATTGTTTACTCTATCCTTGATTAGCATTATGTCAAGAAATTCACATTTGTCATGCTGCACATTGTGTGTAAACTTAAGAAATGATGTACTTTTATTTAGAGATTCGACAAAATAGGCTATGTCTTCCTCTTTACCCTTCCAAAATATTAAAATGTCATCCAAAAAGCGTACATATAACGCTATATCCTTGTAAAATTTAGATGACATCACATGTTCATTTTCCCAATCTATTAAAACCAGGTTGGCATCATTAAAGGATAAATGGTAAGACTTTCCAGGTTAATTAGTGACAATATTACATACAATAGTGAGATAAATAAATTGATTGACATGTTTCATGAAAGGGGTTACCCTAACGACATCTTATTGAGTATTAAAGAAGAAATTATGGTTAAAAGAGAGACGATTTATAAACCTATTTTAACAGCAGGGTTGACAGTGGAGAACAGGAAAGAGGTAGCCAATAAATCAGGTCCATCTATGATATTGCCATTTAATGAGGATAGTGCTAACATTATGCACATTATTCAAGATATTTGGATAGGGTCCCTTCCATCGGATATTACAAGCACTGTTGGAGTCTTGCCTTCATTCACATTTAGTAGGGGTAGGAATTTGAAACAGTTTATGGAAAGTACTAACTTACAGGTTCCATATAAACATTGTATGATGAACAAATGTGGCTTTTGTAGTACGTGTAAGTATATTAACAACGGGCCATATGTCTCTGTACACAACTACAATAAAACCATAGCTAGCCCAGGGCACGTCAATTGCAATACCAAGATGGTGGTGTACCTAGCTACATGTTTATCATGTAACACGTTCTATGTGGGTAAAACCATTAGAAAGCTGAGCTTGAGAATTTTAGAACATGTTAGGGATATTAAAAACAAGAAAACAACAAGTGCACTATACACTCACAGTATTAGATGTGACAATTTTAAAAATTCTTGTTTTTCATTATTGACAGGATTCCCTATAGAGACAATGGGGTGATGAAAATTTATTATTGGAAGTGAAAGAGGTTATATGGCAACTTAGGCTAAATGCCTCGAGACCACCAGGTATTAATGAACATGTTTCACTGGCAAGTCTGTTGAAATACAGGGCGTTGATAATATAATAGAAACAAACATTAATAATAACACATACTGCAGTGTGGTATTAGTACCTAACATTAAACTACCATTCTCTTGTTAGGTGTTACAATTTATTGACATTACACCATTGTATTAATACACATCACATTTCATTGGAGTTGTCCACCATTTATTATTCACTATTTGTTATTTATTATTTCTATTTTTGTTTTTATTTTTATTTTTATTTTTCAGTGTATCATTTTTATTTTAGTGTAAATGTACAAGTTTTTGATGTGGTGCGATCTTTTAGAAGTTCAACGATGTTTCTTGTAATATTTATGTATTGTTCAAGATTATTATACAAGAACTTCAAACGATTTAAATTGTTTAAACAGATGAATCTGATTGGTGTATGTAAGGAGGGTGTGTTTTTAAGGACGTTATTTAAACTTTAATGTATTTTTTGTACACAACTCTGATGATGCCCTCAGTAGGAGGGTGAAAGCGCTAAGTTGTGTCTTTTTTATTTATTCATTTTTGCATATGCTGTTATTTTACCTATGGATTAAACCAGTTTAATAGTGCTGAAGAGCTTGTTATATCTTGTGGTTATTTCAACGGAGACAACAGTGGGCACAGTTCCTAGCTTGGCTATTCTTTCAAGACCGTTGTTTCAGTGAATGTGAGCTGTATATTTACACCAAAGTAACCTCCTCCCTGGTCAAATCATACCACAAGTCAGACATACTATATTTTTTTATTTATTTTACATTTGTTTACCGGGAAAGTCAGACTGGAATGAGGTCCATTTACAGCAGAGGCCCGGGGCGAAAGGCTCCACATCAAACAATATGTAGAGTAGTAAACATACAATCAAAAAAGATACATCATACAATGGTTTGTTCCAAGCAAGCTTAATTTACACATAGTCGACTCTGGATGGCAGTATTTGGGAGAAAAGACTCCACATTAACTGATCCAATCAAAAGAGACATCACACAAGACATAATAATTTACACACAGTAGGCCCTGTATGGGAGTATTTGAGTACTGTATAACAGATGTAGTAAGCAGTGAGGAGAGGAAGGTAGCAAGAATTGGAGGACAGCAGGAAAGCATTTATGTGCTGCATTAGCCTTTGCATTGTCTCTGAATGCTGAGGTATTGGCCCATTCCACCTTTACCATACAACTGCCGAAATGGAATATTTACCTTAAGACTGAAGCCAGAAACATCCTCCAATACCTCAGCATTCAGTGACTATGCAAAGTCTGGGTTGGGAGAGTGGCCTAATGGTTAAGGTGTTTGCCTTACAAGCACAAGGTACAGGGTTTGAGTCTCGCAAGGGATAATTGGCTAGGCTTAAAATGGCTTGCAAGGGCAGTTAGCCTAGTACTAATCTATGAACCTATGAACTTATAAGCAACAAAAACTGAATGATAACCTGATTAAATTTAAAACGCCCATTCCACCTTTACCATACTACTGCTTAAGTAGAATCCTTTACTGCCAAGTTCTGTACAGATGTAAATAGTTGCACAGATGCATCTGTTTCTCTGACAAACAAATACAATAAAAAATTAAAACAAAAACCCTTAAGGTGGAACCCTACAAAAAACAAGCTCAAAAATAAACTCCATGCACACAAAATAAATCTAACTCTCAAGAAGCCAGAATGCTCTCATTTTTTTTTTATTTTACATTTGTTAACCGGGAGAGTCCGACTGGATACAGGTCCATTTTCAGCAGAGGCCCAGGGAGACAAGCTCCAGTCACACTCATTTTTAACATTAAAAGCCATTACTTGTGACATTCACTACAGGCAGACTAAGATTGTGAAACTAAGTGACACATATTGTATACACTCTGAGTAATTATGAGAGCAACAGGTAAGCGAGTGTAAACACATTCATAATTATGAAGAGCAATACATGGAATTCATTACAGTAGCTACTAGACAAATGAATGAGCAGTTAGTAATGCTCTCTTAACATGGTGGAAAACATTTCCTATACTGTAGCAATATTAGAACTATGGGTAGGCTGAGAAGGTAGCTTATTATTATTAAACTAAATAAAGAACTCCAAATCCTGATCAAATCAACCAATGTCAGATAAGTGGTAAAAATTGCCACCTGGGAAAAAGATAACCAAAAAAAAACTTCTTTAGCTCTGTTAGAAATTTCCAAAATAATGCCAGGCAATGTGTAGAGCTAATAGTAAATGATATTATATACACAGATCCAGAGGACATAGGCAATCTACTAGTAGACAAATTCAGCTACAAATTCACCCCCCTCCAATATTCTCAGTTCAAATACCAACATCCAACCTCCCACCTCCTCAAATCTCACAAGCGCAAGTTCTCAAGGCACTATCTAAGGCCAACACCACCAAGTCTAAAAGGAGCTAGCCTGAAACATGACTTGTCAGACCTCCTACAGAGGCTATTTAGCATTAGCCTCAAAACAGTCTGTGTGCCAGATGAATGGAGGAGAGCAACAATCATTTCCCTGCACAAAGGTGGACCTACAGCAGATTCCGGTAATTACAAACCCATAAGCCAGACCATCCTAATCTAAAAGGCTATGGAAAGTATTATAATGGAATTAATAAACAGGCATATAGCTGACCTACAGACTCTTGGTCCAACCCAATTTGGATTCATCAAGGGCAGGTCCTGCCTACTTAACCTAGCTGACTCCTTCGAAAAAGTCACTGAGGCAATGGAAGAGTGCAAATCTGTGAACACCGCCTGTCTGGACTTTTGCAAATGCATTTAACACCATTCCACACTCAGGCATCATAGATAAACCCTACCAGTTAAATAGTAACCCCTTATGTAACTCACTGGATAACTAATTGGCTTACAAATAGAACACAGAAACAGGTGGGAGGGGAGACACTATCTCCTCCAAAAGACCTGTCACTAGTGGAATAACTCAGGGTTTGGTCCTTGTGCCACTTCTCTTTGGCATTTACCTTTTAGAGGTCAAAGCTAATGTTAAGGTAATGTGACTTACCAGGTTTGCAAATGACTGCAAACTTGGTGTCATCAAAAACTCCCCAGAGGACACAATGATCATACAAAACAGATTGTCTCAATCAAATAGTTGGTGCCAAAACCATGAACTAACACTAAATGTTAAGAACTGTATAATCATATCCTTAAGCAAGCATGACTCCTTTGTAACTATCACATTGACAATACCCCCTTGAAAACTAATCCCATAGCTGCAGATCTTGGAACTTATGTTGATAAACGAACTGTCCTTTGATCACCACATATCCACTACCTCAAGGATGTCTTTATTCATCGCACAGCTTATATTGAAGGGTTGGTCAGAATGGAGAGATGATAAAATCAGCAAGCAAAGGGGAGTAGTATTGTTTGACTTGAATTCATCCTCAAGTCTTGGTGGTTACCTTCAAGAGGTGGACCCTGTTTTTACAAAATCTCATGAAGACAACACTAATATATAGAATGTATTTTGTATAGCATATATCATGGACAGAAGTAGGCTAAAAAATAAAAGACAGCTGGGTGCACAAGGTCCTGGATAAAAAAGTGCCCAATTCTGGTAGGCTGGATAGTGCCAGGACTGGAAAAAAATGACAGTGTAGAATTCTCTATACACAGAAACATTCCTACAATGAGGTTATGCAAGACTCTGACAGAGGATGGTCCCCCTGTTGTAGAAGGAAGTAGAAATCCACAAAAAGCACAAAAACTGACGGGCTAAAAAGAGTCATAAAGATGACAGAGTGGTCTATTGAGGATAATAAACAAATTATGTATTGTTACTATTATGTAAGAAGCCCAGACTTTCTGGACAGAAGATATACCAAAAGATTAAGAGAGACGTTAGAGGTAAGAAAAATACTTGCACAAGAAAAGCTGTCAAAAGCTTCAAATGAAAAATGTGTGTTCATTAGTACAACAAATTCAAGAAAATATTATATAGACCAAGATTCCCTGGGTCGTTTGGAAAAATAAGCGACTAAGGAACTGCAAAACTACAAAGAACATAATCTAGAGATTTTTGAAAGGTATAAGAAAGAAATATGGTCATGGGAAAGAAATAAAGATCTGATATGGTGCAATTATTTATGCAAAGGAGAAGACCAAATTAATTAACAAAAGCAGCTCCAAACATATTCAAACAGAAATACAAGCAAAGGCACCTAGACAAAGAAAATTTCACAACATAAAAAATAAGATCACAAAGGGGGAATGTAGAACAGAAGATTACTAAAGGCGAAGTTAAAAAAATAAAAGCTGAAGTTAATGGAAAACCTGTGAAATGAAGGATTTAGTATAGAAAGTGTAATACAGGTTATGTCACAGCATTATGGAATAAAGTCCCCCAAATAAGGAGAAACAGGAGGAATGGGAAACATCTGAAGAAGAAATATGGACATGGGAAAGAAAAAGAGATTTAACACAGCACAATATTTATGCAAAGGAGAAAGCAAACCTAATCAATATAAAAAAGCAGTACCAAAGATATTTTGAAGAGAAATACAGGCAAAGGCATCCAGATGTGGGAAAATTTACAATACAAAAATAAGAAAACAAAGGGGTAAGCAGAAAAGAGGATTAGTAATGAAGAGGTTAAAGAAATAGAAACTGAAGCTATGGATTACCTGCAAAGTGAAGGATTTAGTGCAGAATATCTAATGCTGATAACATCACAGCATAGTAGAATAATGGATCTTCAAATTAAGGAGTAACTAGTGGAGCAGAATGCATCTGATCAGTTGCCATATGAAGATACTTTGGAGCCTTCAGTAGGAAACCAGTAGAAACATTCAGTTGGAGTTGTACAGCAAGGGAAGGAACAGGAAACTGCACTAACTTGGACACAGTCAATGCTGTGGAGTGACAGGCCAGTGAGTTCCCATATGAAAGAGCAATGGATGACACAGGATGAAGCTGAACAGAATGTGGCACAGGAAGATGTTCTGAACTTTTTGTAGAATGCCTGCATGAAACAATAACAAAGAACGTGCCTTTAGTTTACAAGAAAATGATCTAAGAGAAGAATTGGTTGATTTAATAGAGACAGACATATTAAGGTCAATGAGAGAGACTACAGAAAGTCAATAAGATCCCAAATGTTAGAAGTCTGATAAAACAAATGAACACATTAATCAAGACTGTGCATAGAAATTCATGTGATATAACACAAGTAAATATAATGTATTACTGTGCAGATAAATTAATAACAGATACAGTCTTACCACAAAAACACAGAGCAGTAAGGGAAAGGAAGGGGATAAATCAAATGCCATCAAGGAAGTACCAAATTGAGAAAACTATAAAGCAATTAAGACAAGAAGCGTCGCTGTTAGAAGAGTACAAAAGATGGATCAGATCAACAAAAGTACTGAGAAAGATAGATGTGATAAAAGCAGCGCACATTATCAGAACACACCAGGATCTATCATACACTATTGCAAATAATAAACTGCAGATATCAGCACAGGCAGAACAACTTAGAAGATACGTAGATAAATATAAAGGAAAAGTATAAAACAAGGAATTTATTGATGACCCAAAAAGTTTCATAGAAAATTGGGCAACAAGGCAAAAGAAACAGAAATGCCAGCAAAAAAAGAACTAGACACATTTTGGAGAAATATCTATGAAGAACCTGTGGAACATAGCAAAGACGCTGAATGGATAGAAGCAGTAAAATAAAGAATAGGAAGTTCAGATGTACAGTATATGAAATCGGATTAAATAATGGCCACAGAAACTGAAACAAAATTAAGAAAAGCTCCTAATTAGAAAACCCCAGGACCAGATGCAGTACCTAACTTCTGACTAAAAGTATTAATGCCTTTACCCGACGATTTACCTATGAGTAAGAACTATTTATATGTGCACCCTGAACAGTTGCCAACCTGGTTAAAAACAGAAAAAACAATACTCCTCCTTAATCTATATATCTCATCTATGTGGCCCACCTAATCACAAAAGGGTTTGCATCTAGAACAAAAGAGGTTATTGTGCCTCTCTACTCATCACTCATTAGACCCATCATAGAATACAATGCCCCATTTGGGATGTACCCTACAAGACAGCTGGAAAGGCCACAAAAGTACCTCACCAAGAGGATTACTGGCCTCAAACAGATGCCCTATGCCGCCCGACTCAAGAAACTCCAGCTGTACTCAGTTGCATACCGCTTACTCAGAGGTGATCTCTGCCTGACATACAAGGCCATGTCCAACCCAGAATTGATGGACATGCTCCACCTAAAAAAAAAAAAAAAACAAATCCCAGAGAGCCACATGCTCTAGAGATATAAACCTCACCACAATGATAAATAGGACATGCTGGAGGGATAGATTCCTATCCCAGCGACTCCCCATGCTTTAGAACAGGATTCCAATATACATCAGGCAGAGCCCCTCACTAACACTCTTCAAGAGAAACCTTGACGAGTGGATGGGAAACAGAAAATTTATCCCGGGGATCACTTCACTGGCTCTGCTGGACAGTGGCACAGGGAACTAATGGCTCTGCTGGACAGTGGCACAGGGAACTAATCTAAGGGGGTGGCGAAAGCCAACACATTCTGGCTAGGCTTATAAATGCCCTTGGGCAGATAGCCTAGTACTTACCTATGAACCTAAGAGTGAACCTGTTAGATAACCTAAAAACTAGAGGCCAATAACTTGACTTACAATTATGTCTAAACTATACATTGGAATTGATGCCAGCAGAGTTCAGTGTCATTTAGAAGAAAACTCAATCATTGCAACAGAGCAAAAGGGTAACAAAAGAAAGTCATATGGAACCAAATGATCATTTGTTGTAATCATTTGTTGTAAAATAATGTCATAATGGAATATTTGGAATATTGTAAAAAGGGAAAAATCTAAGTATGGCATAGATACACTACAAAAAAGCATGTGACAGCATCCGACATTCATGGATAAAAGAGTGCTTAAAATGCAGAAGATGCACCCTACATTGATCGAGTAACCATGAAACAGTGGAAAACCACTTTGCAGCCAAGCCATGTTAAAAGACAAATTATTATCCCTGGGACAAAAATTCAAATGGGGATATTCCAGGGTGACTGTCAACACTGCTCTTTTTTAATCTGTTTGATTAATAGATTAGGTCATGGCTAGAATTTGGCTCCCTGAAAACAACAAAGTGTAAAGGCTTATCGTTTTGTGGATGATTTAAAACTGCATGGTTCATCAGATGAGGAACTGAAAGCATGATTGCGAGTGGTTAAATCTTTCTCAGATGGGAGATGAATTAGAATAAAGGCTAAGGTGTTTAACTCACAGTTATACGGTACAGGGTTTGATTCTCACAGTGGGAAGCATAGCTAGGCTTAAAATGGGCCCCCTGGGGTCATTAGCCTTGTAATCACCTATGAGTCTATAAGAATGTCATTTGGTCTTGATAAATGTGCAAGAAAGAAAGCTGCAGCACCAAGAAAACATCAGTCTGGGACAGGAACATGACATAAAAGAACTTGAACAAGAGGGAGTGTATAACTATTTGGGAATTGGTGTTGGATCAACAATAAAACACAAACAAATGCTAGTAAAACTTAGCAAGGAATATTTTAGAAGACTAAAATTAATACTAAAAACAGCTCTGACATCTAGGAATAAAGTCCAAGCTATAAACCAATCTGCTCTTCCTATTTTAACTTATAGTTTTGGGGTGACTGACTAGTCCCAAAAGGTATTGGATCGTTTGGATAGGAAAACAAGAAAGAAGCTTATCAAATGATTTATAAAAATCAGTGTATACCAAGATTATATATTCCCAGTTCTGAAGGAAGTATGGGCCTCTTTGAAATTGATTACATGTACAGATCTACAATCATAAGACTGCATACTTATCTGCTGGCCTCACAAGATCCAGACATAGAGAAAGTTTTAAAACATAAGGAAGATGACTTCCCTGCTTAGTTTAGCAGAAGCATATTAGTGTCAAGTAGGAACGGACATCAAACCAGAAGGAGATAAAAATCAGCAAATGAATGTGCTGAAAAACAAAATAAATATAAGGCGGAGGATCAGATGAGAAAACAAGAAATGTGAAAAATGCATAAATATTGCTGCAAGGACAGAAAACTCCTGGAACATCATCATGTCAATCAGAATCTAATATAGGAATGGTTAAGGAGTGGTAAAATTAAACCAAAAGACGAAAGGTTAATACTGGCAGCCCAGGTTAATGGACTACGTAACGGTGATTTACTAAGTCCATTGAACACATTGGAGAGAGAGAGAGAGAGAGAGAGAGAGAGAAACAGGTTTTGTAAAACAGAATTGCTAACAGTTGTACATCTTGTTGCTGGGTGTGACACACTAATGGCATAAGGCCTGTACACTGAAAGGCATAATATGGCAAGACTGTTGCATTGGGGATTGTGCAAACATTATAATACTGAAGTAGCTGAGAAGCATTGGAAACATGAGCCACAAAGCATTACAGAAAATGGTATCACAGGGGATCACTCATTACCAACAGTTCAAAAAATAGATGTGAGAAAACCAGATATAGTAGTCCAGGAAAAGAAGACAAAAGTAGCATTGATCAATGAAAATGCTACACCCACTGATTACAGTGTGTTATGTACAGAGAGACACACAGTCATAAAATACCAGGATTTACAGGCAGTAAACAAGGGCAATGTGGAAGAAGGATACCCAGACAGTTCCAACAGTACTAGGAACAATATGTCTCATAAAAAATAATTTACAGTCGTATTTAGATATGTTACCTGTAATGCCATATGAATTGCAGGAGTCAATTCTGGACACATTGGGGGTGCTACGAACAGCAATTTTGGCTAACGTCAAAGACTAAAACAATACTAATTTCATGAACTTTAATCATAGTTTGACTTAGGGAAAGGGGTCGACTGCCATCATGATATTAAAAACACAAAAGTACTGGAGAAATTTTAAAAAGGGTATGGCATTCAGAAACTGGGACATAATTATCCTTTTTGGTATGTACCTGTCCAAACATTTCTCACTGCAGGAATGAATGCACTGCTTCTTCACTTAAAAAAATAAATAAATAAATCAAGGGCCTAAATCATAAAAACTATGCAGACTGAATCAAAACCTTGCCTTTCCTCTTGGTATTACATAGGCTACTGACAGCCACTCCCTGCCTTCTGTACACAGCCTCAAAAGACCCTGTTCTATCAGACCTACTACACATTCAGAAGCCACTGGTTTCAAACATCCACTCGATGCCCACAAAGGATCACTTCAGAAGCTCAAACAGAAAGAAAGTACTTATACGCAGCTCCACTAGGTCCTACAAAAAAGTTAGGGGGATGGAGGGAGGAAAGGTTGAAGAACAAATGAGAGGAAACAACTCAGATGGCACGTTATGGCGAGTACATAACTTCTTTATCTGAAGTTGTTGCCTTCATTTGTTCTTCATCCTGTTGGCCAGAGTCCCCAGCTACAGGAAAAACTTGGGAGGCCCTCATGGAAGGATATGCAGGAGCACAGCAGAACCAAAGGAAGCCCTGTTCCTGGAAATAATGTCTAACTTGTAATGAGATATAAAGGTATGGGGGTTTGACCAGGTAGCAGCTGCACACATCTCATCAATGAAAAGTTTAGAACAGAAAGTTAAGGAAGTGGACACATACCTAGTGGAATGTGCCTTAATCTGACAAGGTAAAGGAATGCCCTTCATGAAGTACGCAAATGCAACACAACTAGTGATCCAGTTGGCCAGGGTCACCTTGGAAACTGTTTTTTCTAGTCTGGTCTTTGAAAAGGAAATGAAAAGCTGATTAGACTTTCTGAAAAGTTTAGTCCAGTCCACGTAAAAATGAAGCGATCTTTGCACATCCTGCACATAAAGCTGGTACTCTTCTTTGTTTTGAAAATTAGGAAAAAATACAGGGAGATTAATAACCTGGGTTATATTAGCCTCAGAAGCAACACCGGGCAGAAAGGAAGGGTTAGTACACAAAGTAACTCTGTCCTTGTAAAAAAAATAAACATGGAGGCTTACAAGATAAACCCTGTATTCAGATACTCTCTTAGATGAAGTGATGACCACTAAAAAGATGGTCTTCCAGGCAGTGGTGGCTGGTGACTTCAAATCAAAGGGGGGCTTGCAAGAGACAGCTGAATGGGTGGGACCAATTGAAAGGGGTGTTGCCAACCAGAAAGGGGCAGAGTTATGGTACAGTGGGATCAATGCTGGCCATGCTTACCAATTTACATGAAATAAATGCTCAGTCACTATGGCACATGCTGAATACTCTACACAGCACATTGTTACATTATATATAGTTTGGTTTGAAAAGAGGGGTAAAGTAGGGGCTGAGTTTATAAGCCAGGAGGTTTGTTATATCTTTTGGCTCGGTATAGGTGGCTCCATTTACAATGAGCTCTGCACACAATTGTGTACTGCCTTTGAGGGTGCGGACATAGCTAAAGAATATGTTGTGGTTGTCCTTGGTCTGGGAGGCCAAACTCACCACAAATTTGGCTTTGGTAGACTTTAGTTATCCTCTGAGTTGTTTGTTTAGTTTGATGAGCGTGCTTTTATCCTGCTGGGTGCTGCACCTCCTACGTTTTGCCATGGCTGTCTTCCTTCTGTTACACAGCCTCCATTATTTTTAGCTTTTTCCCCAATTCTCGAGTTAAAAATTTGAGAAGTATAGAAAGACATATAGATAGCTAGGCTAGCTATATACATACATACATACATATGTACACACCTACATATATGTACATACATACACACAGATACATGTGCACGTACGTACATACATGTATACATAAATACATACATTCATAGATGTCTGCAGCAACCTCTTCACTAAAACCACCTTTGTTAAAAAATATGGTACCTCATGCATATGACAAATTAGTTACTGTGTTAAAACCTTCCAAGATTACCTTCATTAAACTTTCTTATACCTCTTTAAGCCCGTGTTGACAGCTGTGCACGTAGTCCCTCATTCACAATCCATTCCTCCAGCTTGTTGCAGGTTTATCCCTGCTACAGCTCACAAAACTGAAGTTGTTTCCAAATCAAAACTAACCAATAAAACATCACAAAAAGAAGCATAATAGATACCATAGTGAGTAACAGACAGTACCAAAAATAAAGTACAACAGCTTTAACAGGCTGACAGTTCTGCGGACAGAACAAACGACTCTTCAGCAGTCAAAGAAGCCAGTTTACTAAAATGATATACACTGCATGGGTTATTTTATAGATAACACAGAAATGCTAGCTATTTGGTATATCTAGTACATACAGACTTCACAACTGTAATAAATCATAGCAGGCTGAACATTACACGTCTGTAATCCACATGTGAAAGTGAATACACTTGATCTGCAGTCTTATTTTCTACTGCACCTCCTAAATATATACAAAGGCATGCACCCCCAATAACTTCTTAAACATATACACATGTATCCCCACGCATACATCTTCATAAACATATACAAAGGCATGCACCCCCCAATAGACACACACACACCCTCTTAAACATATACACAGGCATGAACCCCCACAGAAGCACATACACTACATCCATATCTCAATGTATGACATCCTGCATTTCTGCATTCCCTTGTATGTAGTGATACTGTAAATAATATTATTATCTATATCTATTTATTAATATTAACATATGTAAACCTACTCTTCTCATTGTTTGTATACTTACAAATGGAGCTTTTCTTCTCAGACCACTGCTGAAAATGGATACTGTATAGCTCAGTCAGTTCACTACAATTAAATTCAAATATAAATCATACTCCACAATGACTTCTTTCTTACGGCGATGTCAGACAGTGATATTAAAGAATTAGTAAAATTCATAATCTGAGCACTAACAATGGTACTAGTTTGTCACTTAATCTGCAATTCTACTTTTGAGTCTATGATAGTGCATTACAGGAAGGAGAATGTAAGAAGTACAGTTTTGTACCTACCATAAATGTAGATGTCCGATAGGTATGCATCTGCAGTCATCACATATGGGTTGTCCTACCTCAGGTAGCCCTTCGGTCGGCCGGATTCCAAAGTCTGGGTCCGGTGTCGGCTGAAGTCGCCCTTTCCCCGACGTCAGAGCGCCTGGGGTATAAAAGCGTCAGCCGACGCCATCTTCCTCAGTTTTTCTTGCCCCAGATGTCAGGTGCCCTCTAAGGAAGGCTAAATTTGGAGGAATGCAATAAATTCCAAACATGCACAGAAATATATATGCATAAAAATGTATATATATATATATATATATATATATATATATATATATATATATATATATGTAAAACAAATACACCATAATAGATAACCCCAGCAAGCTATGAGAGGGATAAGTACCCAAGAAATACCACAGAGGGGAAGGAGGGAGGGTAAACCTGACTGCAGATGCATACCTATCGGACATCTACATTTATGGTAGGTACAAAAAGTACAGTTTTGTACCTACCATAAATGTAGATGTTCGAAGATCCACATTGCTGCAGTCCTTACACTTGGGTAGTCCGCTGTCCTCGGTCGGCCCGAATATCAAAGTATAAGGCTGACGTCGGTCAAGGCGCATTTGACTGACATCAGGACGTCAGGGTACAAATGCGCATGACCAACGTCATATCCTCAGTCTTTTCTTGCCCCAGATGTCAGAAGACCCTAAAATAAAGGTCAAAACCAAAAGACAGCAAACACCCAACCAACCACCCTTGCACTAACTATATGTACAAAATATACAATATACACAATATGTACAACCCAACCCACACAACCACCTCAAACTACAGAGGGGAAGGAGGAGGTATTGGACTGCAGCAATGTGGATCTTGAACATCTACATTTATGGTAGGTACAAAACTGTACTATGTTCTTCATCTCACATTGCTGCAGTCCTTACACTTGGGTAGAATCCCAAAGCAGAGGTAAGGGAGGATGGCTAACTACAAGGAAGCAGGAGCTGCCAACATGCCCTGCAAAACGGCAGTGGCAAAACCAGCCCTGGATTTAGAGTAAAGTGGCAGGTGATAATGCCTAGAGAAAGTATGCACTGAACTCCAAGTAGCTGCCTCCAAAATATCCTTGGTTGCCACTCCCCTCAAAAAAGCTGTTGAAGTGGCAGTAGCCCTAGTGGAATGAGGCCTAATCCCAGCTGGAACCTCCTTGCCATGATGGGAATAACAGAAAACAATGCAAAACCCAATCCACTTAGAAATAGTTTGTTTAGACACAGGCTTACCCTTAGAACTCAAAGCAAAAGAAACAAACAACTGCTGAGACTGCCTGAACCCTTTAGTTCTGTCCAAATAATAACGCAACTGCCTGTGTACATCCAAAGTGTGCAAAATCTTTTCCCCTTTATTTTGGGGATTTGCATAAAAAGTAGGCAAATGAATGGTTTGGTTTAAAGCCACACTAGAAACCACCTTAGGCATAAAGGAAGGATTAGTACGTAATGATACCCTATCCTTATGGAAAATCAAGAAAGGCTCAACTGCCATAAGGGCCTGCAATTCAGAAACCCTTCTTGCAGAGGTAATTGCCAACAAAAAAGCAGTCTTCCATGATAAAAATTTCAACTCAGAAGTAGCTGCAGGCTCAAAAGGTTGTAGAGTGAGTTTCTCCAACACAAAAAGTACAGTTTTGTACCTACCATAAATGTAGATGTTCGAGGATCCACATTGCTGCAGTCCTTACTATTGGGTAGTCCGCTGTCCAGTCGGCCCGAATACCAGAGTATATGGCTGACGTCGGTCAGGGCGCATTAGACTGACGTCAGTACGTCAGGGTACTAATGCGCATGACCGACGTCATATCCTCAGTCTTTTCTTGCCCCAGATGTCAGAAGACCCTAAAAAGACAAGGCCAAAATACCTGCACCAAAAGTATGTACAATATATACAAAAATATCAACAAATAACCTCACCTACACAACCACCCCTAAACACAGAGGGGAAGGAGGGAGGGCAAATTGGACTGCAGCAATGTGGATCCTCGAACATCTACATTTATGGTAGGTACAAAACTGTACTATGTTCTTCGTTCCACATTGCTGCAGTCCTTACTATTGGGTAGAATCCCAAAGCAGAGGTAAGGGAGGCTGGCAAATCATAAAGAAGTAGGAGCTGACAACATGCCCTGCAAAACAGCTGTGGCAAAACCAGCCCTAGACTTAGAGTAGATAGGAAGGTGATAATGCTTAGAGAAAGTATGCACTGAACTCCAAGTAGCTGCCTCCAAAATATCCTTAGTTGCCACCCCTTAGAAATGCTGTTGAAGTGGCAGTAGCCCTAGTGGAATGAGGCCTAATCCCAGCTGGAATCTCCTTGCCATGATGGGAATAACAAAATGCAATGCAAAAGCCAATCCACCTAGAAATAGTTTGTTTTGACACAGGCTTGCCCTGCTAACTCAAAGCAAAAGAAACAAACAACTGCTGAGACTGCCTAAAATCCTTAGTCCTGCTTAAATAATAACGCAATTGCCTGTGTACATCTAAAGTGTGCAAAATCTTTTCCCCTTTATTTTGGGGTCTGCATAAAAGTAGGCAAATGAATAGTTTGGTTTAAAGCCACACTAGAAACCACCTTAGGCATAAAGGAAGGATTAGTACGTAATGATACCCTATCCTTATGGAAAATCAAAAGGGCTCTACTGCCATAAGGGCCTGCAACTCAGACACCCTTCTTGCAGAAGTAATAGCCAACAGAAAAGCAGTCTTCCATGACAAGTATTTCAATTCAGCAGTAGCCGCAGGCTCAAAAGGTTGTAGAGTAAGTTTTTCCAACACAAAATTGAGATCCCAAGCAGGAGTAGGAGCTCTATGTGGTGGTCTTATATTCTTTGCCCCTCTAAGAAACTGCTTGAACAAAGGATGCGAAAACAATGGTGGGTCACAATCATAGTGAGCTGAAATTGCTGCAGCATGAATCTTAATGGAAGAGAAGGACAAACCTTTGTCCAATAACTCAGTAAGATATTGAAGAGCCACACTCAAATTAGGCTCAGAAATCTCCAAATTCTTTGCTGTACTCCAAAATAAAAATCTCTTCCATTTTTCTGCGTACACTTTCCTTGTACTAGGTCTTCTAGCTTCCATAATCACATTTAAAACTTGTTGAGGAAGTTGAGACCTGCTGTGTTTCAACACAGAATATGCCAGGCTGTTAGATGAAGAGAGTGAAGCTTGACATTGAGCAGATGACCGTCCTTCTGAGATAACAGATGAGGAATCAGAGGTAAAGGCCATGGAGGCTTCTTTACCAGACTCCGTAGTAGTGGGTACCAGTGTTGCCGAGGCCAATCTGGAGCTATCAAAATCATCCTTGGCCTGTCTTGTCTGACCTTTAATAGTACCTTTGGAAGAAGAGGCAGAGGTGGAAAGGCATACACATGAAGGTTTTTCCAACTGAAAGACAGAGCATCCACTTTCCAAGCTGTGTGATGAAACCCCTTTGTGCAATACTTTGGCAGCTGGTGGTTTAGTGGAGAAGCGAACAGATCTATGTCTGGAGTTCCCCATGACACTGTCAATTTCTGAAATACATGAAGATCCAGTTTCCACTCGTGGGGATCCATGATTTGTCTGCTTAACACATCTGCTAAGGAGTTCTGTGCTCCGGCAGAAACCTTGCCTGAAGAGTTAGTTGCAAGCTTAGCGCAGTCTCCCATAAAATCATTGCTTGCCTGCATAGAGGATAAGAATGTGTTCCCCTTGCTTGTTGATGTACCACATGACAGTTGTGTTGTCTGTTAGAATCAACACCTGCCCTGGAAGAAGTAACTCCTTGAAAGCCATTAATGCAAACTGGACTGCTAACATCTCCTTCATGTTGATATGTAGATGCTGTAGTCTGGCAGGCCACTTGTCTTGTATCCACTTTCCATTTAGATGAGCTCCCCAAGCAATGTCCGAGGCATCTGTCGTTAAAATCTGACTCGCCTCTGGCCGGGTCACAGAGAGTCCCTTGTTTAGGTGACATTCCTGAGCCCACCACAAAAATTCTTTTTGAAGGCAAGGTATTATTTGAATGACAGTGTCCAAATCCTGGCAGTGCTGTGTCCATACATTTTTGAGATACCATTGTAGCTTCCTCATATGCAGTTTGGCATTGGGAAGCACCAGAATACAAGATGCCATGAACCCTAATGCTTGAAGGACTGTCCTTGCAGTCAGCACGGACTGATGAGATAGTTGATGGAAGTAAAGTGATAGACTCTTTTGTTTGTCCGGGGTTAAAAGGCCATCTGGGCTGCTGTATTCAGTCTCACACCCAGAAAGCACATGTCTTGAGAGGGTACTAGACTGGACTTTATTTCGTTCACAGAATACCCTAGGCATCTTAGCACTGCTATAACATATTCCAGATGCTGTAGAAGGTCTTCCTTTTCTTGAGCCAGAATCAGGCAGTCGTCCAAGTAAGGATAGATTTGAATTCCTTGTAGCCTGAAGTAAGCTATCACTGGAGCCAGAACCTTTGTGAATACTCTGGGCAGTAGATAAGCCAAAGGGCAATGCAGAGAACTGATAATGAGAATTTCCAGCTCGAAACGCAGATACTTCCTGCAACTTAGCCTTATAGGCACATGAAGGTAAGCTTCCTTGAGATCTAAAGTTACCATCCAGTGATCTTTGCCCAGCAGAGGTAAAAGCTGTTGTAACGTCAACATCTTGAACTTGGGAATGTCCAGATAGGTGTTGAGGAGAGATAAATCCAAAATTGGTCTCCACGTGTTCCCCTTCTTTGGTACTAGGAACAGGCGAGAATAAAATCCTAGGCCCCTTTCTGATACAGGAACTGGCTGAATGGCCCCCATCTGGAGTAACTGAGAAATTTGCTTGTGAGCCTCTTTTCTTTGTGGAGGAGGAACGTCTGGCATGCCTTTGAAAGGAGGCATTGTATGGAAATAAAACCTGTAACCGTGGTGAATGATATCCAACACCCATCTGTCTTGAGTAATTAAATCCCAATTTCCTTTGAAAAGAGACAGTCTTCCTCCCAAAGGAGCTACCAGACGAGAATCTACTGGCAGCTGAAAAGGCAGGTCATTGGGTCTGTTTACGAAAGGACTGACCCCTGCCCTCACCAGAAGTCTGAGCAGGTGAACTCCCTGTTCTAGGCCTAAAAGAACCTTGAGCTCTGCCCCTACCACGTCTAGACCTACCCCTAGACTGGGAATCATAAGCAGGATATGTCCACCCCTTAGCAGGCCAATTTCTACTAAACTTCGGTGGCTGCACCTGCAAAAATTCTTTAACAGTTTGCATAGACTTAGCTTTGTCCTCCATTTTCTTTAAAACTGCTTCCACAGGCGAACCAAACAACACATCAGACTGTAAAGGAGCATCCAAAATCCTTGTCTTAACATGCTCAGCTAAATTCTGATCCCTCAACCAGGCATGCCTGCGAAGAACAGAACTAGTGGCAGCCACCCTCGAGGAGGCCTGTACAGCATCAAAACCACATTGCAAAGAATGCTTACCCACTTGTTCAGACACATGAACCAAATCCAGCAACTCTTTACACTCAATACCTTCCGCCAAAGCATCCACCTTAGATTTCAATTGTGAAAGGAGATAATTCTGATATTTTAGCATGTGAAACTGACAATTCAACGCTCTCATGGCTAGGGTGGAAGAAGTATACACTTTCTTTCCCCACCTATCCAAAGCCCTTGCCTCTTTATCAGTGGGAACAGGATTTTTAACCACAGAGGCCTTAACACCTTTAGGCCCCTGAGAAACAGTTTCTGGGTCCGCCCTAGGACTCTTAAACAAATACTTATGAGCTTCAGGCACCCTATAGTACCTATCGGGTTTAACAGGAGCAGGAGGCAGAGAGTCAGGGTTCAGGGAAGCCTCTGCAAAAACATCTTCCACCACATTCAACACAGGAGGTATAGCTAAGGGCCTATGCTGGGGTAAAAACAAGAATTCCCTAAGCCTTTTCCTGGAATCAGAGTAATCCTGGCCTTCCCATTTAAAGTGCTCCCTCATGGAATGCAGAGTCTCTGAAAATGAGAAATCCTCAGGAGGAGAAGCTGTAGGAGTGGAATCATCCACATCAGAATCAGAAAAAGGAGGATACTCCTGCAAATCTTCCACAGAAGACTCAGAAGCCTCTGAACACTGTTCAAAACTATCAAACTCCGGTTCCACCCTGGGCCTCTTATCAGGAGGGGGCATAGAACCTCTAATCATAGTAATCAAATCTTCTGCCATTTTAAGCATATGTTTCTTAGGTACAGAACCCGAAATGCTAGGAGAAGCCCCCACTGAAGCTGAACTTGGCCTACCTCTCAAAGAAGTTTTGGCAACAGAAGGAGAGGCTCTAACTACCTTGGGAAGAGAGGGAAGAACAGTTACCTGCGAAGCCCCCTCAGCCTGGCCTACTTCCTGAGAAGGCACATCCTGTAACAGTAAAGTTTCTGCCTGGGACTCCATAGAAACTCCTGGCAAAACCTCTGGCTCCACTGAGCCTTCTAAAGAACCGACGTCCGGGACTGCCGGTTCATCAACCCTAGGCTTCGCTGTTTTGTCCTTGCGCTTCTTGGGCCAGCGGCGCCGGAGCATCCGACGGCATTTTATAATTGCAACGCTTCCCAAACACTAACCTGGCACAGTCTAACCTCCTCTTAATAGTGCGTTTGTTAAACCTAGCACAAGAGCGGCAACCAACAACGTCGTGCTCAGGCCCTAAACAAGGTATACACAAGGTATGGTAATCCCTATGAGGTATCTGTTTCCCACAAGAAATACAGTTATTCACTTTTTCTGACATCCGTTAAATACTGAGGCAAGAAAACCAAAATGTTCCCCAACGGTTACTTAGCCAACTCTGATTCGGTCTGAAACTCCGGCTTCGGAAATATTTCAGAACGCCAACCTGCACTCGCAAAACTGCTTCTGCATCGGACCATGCGGCAAAAAAGACTGAGGATATGACGTCGGTCATGCGCATTAGTACCCTGACGTACTGACGTCAGTCTAATGCGCCCTGACCGACGTCAGCCATATACTCTGGTATTCGGGCCGACTGGACAGCGGACTACCCAATAGTAAGGACTGCAGCAATGTGGAACGAAGAACATTTGAGATCCCAAGCAGGAGTAGGAGCTCTTCGTGGGGGTCTTATATTCTTTGCCCCTCTAAGAAATTGCTTGAATAAAGGATGAGAAAACAATGGTGGGACACAATCATAGTGAGCCGAAATTGCTGCAGCATGAACCTTAATAGAAGAGAAAGACAAACCCTTGTCCAGTAACTCAGTAAGATATTGAAGAGCCACACTCAAATTAGGCTCAGAAACATCAAAATCTTTTGCTGCACTCCAAAACAAAAATCTCTTCCATTTATCTGCGTACACTTTCCTTGTACTAGGCCTTCTAGCTTCCAAAATCACATTCAAAACTTGTTGTGGAAGTTGAGACCCTCTATGGTTCAAAACAGAATATGCCAGGCTGTCAGGTGCAGAGAGTGAAGTTTGACATTCAGCAAATGGCTGTCCTCCTGTGACAACAGGTGTGGAATTGAAGGCAAAGGCCATGGAGGCTTCCGTACCAGACTTCTCAGTAATGGGTACCAGTGCTGTCGAGGCCAATCTGGAGCTATTAAAATCATCCTTGGCTTGTCCTGCCTGACCTTTAGAAGTACCTTTGGGAGGAGAGGCAGAGGAGGAAAGGCATACACATGAAGATTGCTCCAATTGAAAGAAAGAGCATCCACTTTCCAAGCTGTGGGATGAAACCTTTTTGTGCAAAACTTTGGCAGCTGATGGTTTAGTGGAGAAGCGAACAGATCTATGTCTGGAGTTCCCCATGACACTGTCAATTTCTGAAATACTTGAGGATCCAATTTCCACTCGTGGGGATCCATAATTCGTCTGCTCAACACATCTGCTAAGAAGTTCTGTGCTCCTGGCAGAAACCTTGCCTGAAGATTGAGCTGTAAACTGAGAGCAGTCTCCCACAAAATCATTGCTTGCCTGCATAGAGGATAAGAATGCGTTCCCCCTTGCTTGTTGATGTACCACATGACAGTCGTGTTGTCTGTTAGAATCAACACCTGCCCTGGAAGAAGTAATTCCTTGAAAGCTATTAATGCAAACTGGACTGCTAACATCTCCTTCATGTTGATAGGTAGATGTTGTAGTCTGGCAGGCCACTTGTTTTGTATCCACTTTCCATTTAGATGAGCTCCCCAAGCTTTGTCTGAGGCATCTGTCGTTAAAATCTGACTCGCCTCTGGCCGGGTCACAGAGAGTCCCTTGTTTAGGTGACATTCCTGAGCCCACCATAAAAATTCCTTTTGAATGCAAGGTATTATTTGAATGACAGTGTCCAGATCCTGGCAGTGCTGAGTCCATACATTTTTGAGATACCATTGTAGCTTCCTCATATGCAGTTTGGCATTGGGAAGCACCAGAATACAAGATGCCATGAACCCTAATGCTTGAAGGACTGTCCTTGCAGTCAGCACGGACTGATGAGATAGTTGACGGAAGTAAAGGGATAGACTCTTTTGTTTGTCCGGGGTTAGAAAGGCCATCTGGGATGCTGTATTCAGTCTCACACCCAGAAAGCACATGTCCTGAGAGGGTACTAGACTGGACTTTATTTCGTTCACAGAATACCCCAGGCATCTTAGCACTGCTATCACATATTCCAAATGATGAAGAAGCTCTTCCCTTCCTTGGGCCAAAATCAGGCAGTCGTCCAAATAAGGATAGATCTGTATTTCTTTTAACCTGAAGAAAGCTATCACTGGAGCCAGAACTTTCGTGAATACCCTGGGCGCAGTAGATAAGCCAAAGGGCAATGCAGAGAACTGATAGTGAGAAGTCCCAACTCCAAAACGCAGATACTTCCTGCAACTTAGTCTGATAGGAACATGAAGGTAAGCCTCCTTGAGATCCAAAGTTACCATCCAATGATCTTTGCCCAGCAGAGGTAAAAGCTGCTGTAATGTCAACATTTTGAACTTGGGAATGTCCAGATAAGTGTTGAGGGTAGATAAATCCAAAATTGGTCTCCACGTGTTCCCCTTCTTTGGTACTAGGAACAGGCGAGAGTAAAATCCTAGGCCCACTTCTGGCATAGGGACCGGCTGTATGGCCCCTGTTTGGAGTAACAGAGAAACTTGCTTGTGAGCCTCTATTCTTTGTTGAGGAGGAATGTCCGGCATGCCTTTGAAAGGAGGCAAGGTATGGAAATAAAACCTGTAACCGTGGTGTATGATATCCAATACCGATCTGTCTTGGGTAATTAAACTCCAATTTTCTTTGAAAAGTGCCAACCTTCCTCCCAAAGGTGCTGCCAGACGAGAAGGCTCTGGCAGCTGAAAAGGTAGGTCATTGGGTCTGTTTACGAAAGGACTGACCCCTGCCCTCACCCGAAGACTGTGCAGGAGAACTCCCTGTTCTAGGCCTGAAAGAGCCCTGAGCTCTGCCCCTACCACGTCTAGATCTACCCCTAGACTGGGACTCATAAGAAGGATACGTCCACCCCTTAGTAGGCCAATTTCTACTAAACTTTGGAGGCTGGACCTGCAAAAAATCTTTAACAGTCTGCATAGACTTAGCCTTGTCTTCCATTTTCTTTAAAACTGCCTCAACAGGAGGACCAAACAACACATCAGATCGTAAAGGAGCATCTAAAATCCTTGTTTTAACATGTTCAGACAAATTTTGATCCCTTAGCCAGGCGTGCCTGCGAAGAACTGACCCAGTGGCAGCCACCCTAGACGAGGCCTGTACAGCATCAAAACCACATTGCAAAGAATGCTTACCCACCTGTTCAGAAACATGCACTAAATCTTGCAACTCTTTACAATCAATACCTACTGCCAGAGCATCAACCTTAGACTTTAATTGTGAAAGGAGATAGTTCTGGTATTTCAACATGTGGAACTGGCAATTCAAAGCCCTCATAGCAAGAGTGGAAGAAGTATAAACTTTCTTTCCCCATCTATCCAAGGTCCTAGCCTCTTTGTCTGCAGGAACCGGATTCCTAACAACAGAAGCCTTAACACCTTTAGGCCCCTGACTAACAGTTTCTGGGTCAGCCCTAGGACTCTTAAAAAGATACTTATGAGCTTCAGGCACCCTGTAATACCTATCCGGCTTAACAGGAGCAGGAGGCAAAGAATCAGGATTAAGAGAAGCCTCTGCAAAAACATCTTCTACTACATCCAAAACAGGAGGTATAGCCAAAGGCCTATGCTGGGGTAAAACAAAATTCCCTAAGCCTTTTCCTGGAATCAGAGAAGTCCTGACCTTCCCACTTAAAATGCTCCCTCATGGAATGAAGAGTTTCTGAAAAAGAAAAATCCTCAGGAGGAGAAGCAGAAGGAGTAGAATCATCCAAATCAGAATCAGAATAAGGAGAGTACTCCTGCAAGTCTTCAGCCGAAGACTCTGAAACATCCGAAGCCTGCTCAAAACCCCACAGCTCAGGCTCCAACCTAGGTCTCTTATCAGGAGGGGGCATGGAACCCCTAATTAAAGTAATCAAATCTTCTGCCATTTTAAGCATATGCTTCTTGGGCACAGTACCTGAAGAGCTAGGAGTAACACCAACTGAAGCCAAACCTGGCCTGCCCCTGGGAGAAGCCTTTGAAACAGAAGGAGAGGGCCTAGCCACCCTAGGAAGGGAGGGGAGTATAGTAACCTGAGAAGCCCCCTCAGCCTGACTAGCCTCCTGAGAGGCCACATCCTGCAATAATAAGGTCTCACCCTGGGAACACAAAGAAACCTCCGGCGGAGCCACCGGCTCCACCGACACCTCCAAAGAACCGGCGTCTGGTACCGACGGTTCTTCTAGCCTAGGCTTAACTGCCTTGTCCTTGCGCTTCTTCGAAGAAGCGGGCGTCGGAGCATCCGACGGCATTTTATAATTACACCGCTTCCCAAAGACTAACCTTGCACAATCCAACCTTCTCTTTATAGTGCGTTTATTAAATCTAGCACAAGAGCAACAGCCAACAACGTTGTGCTCAGGCCCTAAGCAAGGAATACACAAAGTATGACAATCTCTATGCGGTATCTGTTTCCCACAAGAAATACAATTATTGACTTTTTTTGACATCCGGTAAATCACTGAGGCAAGAAAAAACTAAAATATTCCCCAACGGGGTACTTAGCCAACTTTGAACTCGGTCTGAAACTTCAAACTTGAAAAATCTCAGAACGCCAACCGGCACTTGCAATGCTGCTTCTGCATCGGACCATGCGGCAAAAAAGACTGAGGATATGACGTTGGTCATGCGCATTTGTACCCTGACGTCCTGATGTCAGTCAAATGCGCCTTGACCGACGTCAGCCTTATACTTTGATATTCGGGCCGACCGAGGACAGCGGACTACCCAAGTGTAAGGACTGCAGCAATGTGAGATGAAGAACATCTGTACTATGTCCTTCAAGGATGCATCTGCAGTCATCACATATGGGTAGAATACCATAGCCAATCTGGGGGTGGAGGATCTATGTAAAGGATGGTGTAGCTAAAATGCCCTGCAGGACTGCTGTAGCAAAGCCTGCTCTGGATCTGGAATATAAAGGTAAATTGTAATGCTTGGGAAATGTATGCACGGAGCTCCATGTAGCAGCTTCTAAAACGTCCTTGGTAGCCACCCCTCTTAAGAAGGCTGTGGAGGTGGCTGTGGCTCTGGTGGAATGAGGTCTAATGTTAGCTGGCACAGTTTTTCCATGAAAGGAGTAACAAAAGCGAATGCAGTTTCCTATCCATTTAGAAATTGTCTGCTTTGAAATTGCTTTTCCTTGTGCACTAGCAGCATATACCACAAACAGCTGGTCAGTTTTTCTGTTACTTTTAGTTCTGTCCAAGTAGTAGCGCAACTGTCTGTGTATGTCCAGGGTGTGCAGAAGCTTTTCCCCTTTGTTTTGTGGATTTGGAAAGAAGGTAGGCAGGTGAATAGCTTGCTTTAATGAGACCCTGGATACCACCTTTGGCATAAATGAAGGATTGGTTCTCAAAGAGACTCTGTCTTGATGAAAGATAAGGAATGGCTGTACTGCCATGAGGGCCTGTAACTCAGATACTCTTCTTGCTGAGGTTATGGCCAGAAGGAAAGCAGTCTTCCAAGACAGGAACTGTAGTTCTGCAGATGCTGCTGGTTCAAAGGGAGGCAGTGTTAGTTTTTCCAACACGAAGTTAAGGTCCCAAGTAGGCACTGGTGGGTTCCTTGGGGGATTAATGCTTTTAATTCCTCGTAGAAACTGTCTTAGGAGAGGATGAGAGAAGACAGGTGGATCAGTATTGTACTCTACTGAAATTGCTGAAGCATGAATTTTAATGGAAGAGTAAGACAGGCCATTGTGGAGCATTTCTGCCAAATATTCCAGGATATGTGCCATGTTCATAACTGTTGCATCTAGGCCCTTTGAGGCGCTCCAGGTGTGAAATCTTTTCTATTTTGCTGAGTATGCCTTTCTTGTGGAAGGCCTGCGAGCTTCCATGATGATATCCTTCACTCTCTTGAATAGCTTATCCTGGTGATGAGTCAAGGTATTTTCCAGGCAGCTAGTTGTAATGTTTTCAGGTTGGAATGCAGAGTTTTGTAATTGTGCTGTGTTAGGAGAAGCGGCCATTGTGGAAGAAGCCATGGTTTCGTCCGTGACATGCTCTTTAGCAATGGGTACCAGTGCTGTCTTGGCCAGTCCGGAGCTATCAGAATCACTCTTGGCTGCTCTGCCCTGATCTTCAGTAAGACCTTGGTCATTAATGGAAGAGGTGGGAATGCATACACTGTTAGAGTTCTCCAGCTGAAAGAGAGGGCGTCCACTTTCCATGGTTGTGGGTGGTATGTCCTTGAGCAGAATATCTCCAGCTGATGATTGTGTGGGGAGGCAAAGAGGTCTATGTCCGGTCTCCCCCATGATTGTGTTATCTGATGGAAGATGTCTGGGTGCGGCATCCATTTGTGTGCATCCATGATGTTCCTGCTTAAGTTGTCCGCCAGTATATTGTCCTTTCCTGGTACAAACTGGGATTGCAGCTGTATATTGAGTGTCAAGGAAAGCTTCCATAGATTCATCGCCAGTCTGCAAAGAGGGTAGGAATGGGTGCCTCCTTGCTTGTTTATGTACCACATAACTGTAGTGTTGTCTGTCTTTATTAGCAGGTGGCCTTGATGTAGAAATAACTTGAAGGCCTCGATAGCATGTAGCACTGCCAGCATTTCCTTTTGGTTTATGTGCATGCGTAGCTCTTTTTGCAACCATAGTCCTTGAATACATCTTCCCTCCATGTGCGCTCCCCATCCGTGGTCTGAAGCGTCCGTTGTAATGGTTTGGCTGGCTATTGGTTTGCTGAAGGGCAAACCCCTGTTTGACTGGCTTGCTTGAGCCCACCACAGAAATTCCCTTTGAAGGCATGGGATGAGTGGTATCAAAGTTTCCAAGCTGTGCCTGTGCTGAGTCCATAAACTCCTTAGGTACCATTGTAGTTTCCTCATATGTAGCCTTGCTTGAGGAATCAGAAGAATGCAAGAAGCCATGTAACCCAGGGCCTGCAGGATTTTCCTTGCAGTCAGCTGAGTTTGTCTCGACAGGTTTTTGAAGTAATCCGGTAGTTGGTTTTGTTTTTCTTCAGTGAGGAAAGCCATTTGGGTGGTTGTGTCTAGATCCGCACCCAGAAAAGTTATTCTTTGGGATGGTACAAGTCTTGACTTGTGAATGCTGACTGTATATCCCAAGGCCTGAAGAAGGTAGATGGCATAATTCAAGTGTTTTTCCAAAATTTGTTGGCTGTCTGCTTGTATAAGGCAGTCGTCCAGATACGGGTATATTTGCATCCCCTGAAGTCTGCAGTGTGCAATTACTGATGCCAGGCATTTCGTGAATACTCTGGCAGTAGATAAGCCAAAGGGCAATGCTGAGAATTGATAATGCTCTGAACCTGCAAGAAATCTGAGGTGTCTTCTGCAGCTTTGTCTGATAGGGACATGCAGGTATGCCTCCTTGAGGTCCAGAGTTACCAGCCAAGACCCCTTGCCCAGCATGGGAAGGAGTTGCTGTAGAGTCAGCATTTTGAATTTTGGCACAATGAGATAAGTATTTAGAGCGGACAAGTCGAGAATAGGCCTCCATTGCTTTTCTTTTCTTGGAACAAGGAAGAGTCTGGAATAAAATCCTTGGCCTTGTTCTGAGAGAGGAACCTTTTCTATTGCTTTCTTTTTCATTAAGTTGGAGATTTGTTTCAAAGCCTCTGCCCTTTGATTTGGTGGCAGGTCTGGCATGCCTTTATGCCTTTTCTTTTCGGTAATGTGTGGAAATGGAACCTGTATCCTTTGTATATTATTTGTAGTGCCCATTTGTCCCTTGTAATAATGTGCCAATTTTCTGAAAATAAGGAAAGCTTTCTGCCCAAAGGTGCTTCCAATTCAGCCCTGGTTGGCGGTGTCAAAGTAAAGTCATTGAGTCTGTCCTTGTGCAGCAGTTGTAGGCCCTGCACTACCTCTCTGGTTGGGAGGCTGCCATTGACGTCCTCTGTAGGAGCCTCTAGCTTGCCCTCTACCTCTGGCACACCTGTTCTTGCCTCTCTGAAATCTGTCTGTGTCTGGAAAGGACCAGTTCTTGGAAGGCCAATTTTTGCTGAATCTTGGTGGTTGGACTTGCATAAAATCTTTGACTGTTTGTACAGATTTTGCCTTTTCTTCAAATTTCTTTAAGACCTCCTGAGCAGTGGAGCCAAATAACTTTTGCTTTTCCAGTGGTGCATCCAGAAGCTTTGCTTTAACATGGTCTGGCAGAGATTGTTCCTTCTGCCAAGCATGCCTACGTATGACTGCATCTGTCATAGCTGACCTACATGAAGCTACCAATGCATCATAACCACACTGCAAGAAATGGTTGCTAACCTGTTGAGAGTTATGTACCAGATCCTGAAGTGATTTGCGATCTAGGGGTTCAGGTGAAGACAGTTTTTTATGCAATTCATCTAACAAATACTCTTGTTACTGTATCATATGAAATTGACAGTTTAAAGCCCTCATAGAAAGGGTAGCAGAAGTATACACTTTTTTACCCCATCGCTTTAAAGCCCTGGACTCCCTTTCAGAGGGGAGTGGATTTTTTGTAGTGACAGTTGCAACCCCTTTAGGGCCCTGGGAAATAGTTTCTGGATCAGCAGAGTGGGCCTTGTAAAGGAAAAGATGTGATTCCGGGACCCTGTAGTACCTATCTGGTTTGGCAGGAGCCGGAGGGAGAGTGTCAGGGGTTGTGCTAGACTCAGAGTTCACATCATCAATGACATTCAAAACAGGGGGAATAGCCAAAGGTCTATGCTGAGGCAAATGCAAGAAGGTCCTTAATCTCTTCCTGGAATCAGAGAATTCCTGGCCCTGCCATTGGAAATGCTCCCTCATAGTGTGCAGAGTTTCCCCAAAAGACAGTTCTTCAGGAGGGGAGGCTGAAGGGATAGATTCCTCTGCATCAGAATCCTCGGAGGCCGAAACAAGCCTCCTCCTGGTAGTCCGAGAGAGCAGAGCCATCAGAGGCCTCATCTGAGGAGAGGGGATCAGAGGGCTCAACCCTGGGCCTTTTTTCAGTAGGAGGTTGAGAGCCCCTGTCCGGATGAGGTTGAGAGCCCCTAATTAATGAAATAAGGTCCGCTGCTAGACTAAGGATCTGAGAACCTGTAGTGGGTCCCTGAGGGATAACCGTGAGAGGCATAGATTTTGAGTGTTTAGCAGCTTTAGCCCTAGAGAATGCCTTAATAGACATGGATGCAGGAGGCCTGGCTGCACCACGTGCTGGTGTAGTTTTGTCTAAGGGAATGGTGTCGGAAGGTTCCTGGACACCAGATTCCAATGGAGATTCGACAACCGATACAGTAGTGGCCTCCGGGGCCGAGGTTGTCGGTTGTACGGTTTCGGTGGACGGAAGTACCAAGGACTCGGTTTCAGCTGAGACCGAGACACTCGCGGTAGGCCTGGCCGTGGTTTCAGCCGAAACCGCGGACCGCGTGTGTCGGTCCTTGTCCTTCTGTTTCTTTATTAAATGTGAAGTCAGAGTCTCCGACGGCATTTTGTAAGCAAAACTAGCCCCCAAAAAATTCCTCTGCAAACTCCGACTGACGTCTTAGAGTGCGTCGGTTGAAGGAAGCACAGGCGGAACAGGCCGAGACGTCGTGGTCTGGGTCTAGGCAAGGTAGGCAGTAAGAGTGGAAATCCTTATGAGGTATTTGTTTCCCACAAGTTAAACAATCATTAATTTTATCTGACATTAGCTGAGGCAAGAAAGAGTCCCCAACGGGGTACTTAGCCTTTGAAGTCTTCGGTTTAGCTGAATTACAGGAGCTGGCCGACCGGCACTTGTGAACTGCTTCTGCTTCGGGCACCACGCGGCAAGAAAGACTGAGGAAGATGGCGTCGGCTGACGCTTTTATAACCCAGGCGCTCTGACGTCGGGGAAGGGGTGACTTCAGCCGACGCCGGACCCAGACTTTGGAATCCGGCCGACCGAAGGGCTGCCTGAGGCAGGACAACCCATATGTGATGACTGCAGATGCATCCTTGAAGGACATCCTAAACACTTCTCCACAATTAACACTCTTCTAACCAAACTGTTCACCAAAAGAAAGCACAGTTATGTGATGTATCTAGGAAACCAAATTTCTATCATAAACAGTAGTAACGAGATTTGATGTGGCTTACATTACAGGAAATGTGTGTATAAACTGCTGATTTTCAGATTTTTGCAATCTGTAACTTAGGCTGAAATATCCTTAACACTAACTGATATATTAGATCACATGGGACACCAAGTACTATGTTGCCGGAGCAAGCTAATAACCCTTTTTTTTTTTTGTCTAGTGACTGCCTCTTGGTTATGGTTTATGGACTTTTGAAATTACATTGTGTTAGTGACCCAGAAATAAAAATAGTTCCAGAAAAATGGGAGACATCTCTCTTGACTATACTCTTAACAATTTCTATTAATCATCCATGAAAATATAAATCTACAAGGCTAGTTAATCAGCTGTAAATGATTGTAAATGAAGAGAAAAAGTTTCTTACAGGTGTATGAATAGAACATTGCTAGAAAGTGAACCTAAACACAATGTGTGCTTTATTAAAATTTGAAATTTCACCCAGCTGTCATACTAAAGAACAACATGATGGTTTACCAGGCGATCTGACTTGAATTAGAAGCTCATGCATTTAGGGACAGACAGCCCTTATAATGACCACACCAGGTGGTTTTCACTCCCATACTGTTGTTGAGTCTTTCGGCTTTTCCTGGTTAGGGGTCGCCACAGCGGAACTCAGGTCCGCTAATGATTGGCAGTAGATTTTTACGTGCGAGTTGCTGGCCCTGACGCACAACCTTCAACGAAGGTACGCCCATTCATGCATGTCTCCACACAGAAGACGCTCTAGCTGAGAATCGAACAGGACAACGTCTTACTGTGAGGCGACAATGCAACTGCAGCACCACCACCGCAGTACTCTCACTCCCATACTGTAATGGAGGGAATTTGCTAGTGTGGGGGAATGAACAAAGAGTCCTCCTGAAGGAGGGTTTTTAATCAGCAAACACTAGGAAAGAGAGCACCTAGAACAAAAATCTGACATTCTGAACAACATAGAGATAGCAACTAACAGCAAGACAGATTCTTTCATGTTTACTGCAGTAACTCCCTCTCCTCAGTGGGCTTATTTAACACAGGCGTTCAACAAGGATCTGTACTGGGCTCTCTACCATTCTCTCTCTTTTATATATCCTCCTTCTTGACCCTCCAAATGTATGCAAGCAGACTATATAGTTTTTTAGAACTGAATACCAACCAAAATGACCTGAAAAATAAGCTCTAATAGGATTTAACTTAACATTGCAACCGGTCCATCTCCAAACAGTCTCTAATTAAACCCAAGAAAACTAATGTTACAGTCTTTTTGACAGCTAAGAAATTGCCCACTATTCCCCTCATTCTTATAAGAAATCATAAAGGAAATACTACCCCTAGTGTTGCCAGAGATGGACTTATTTGTGACCCAGCTGTTTCCTTTCCAAAACTACACAGGCAGTATAACTAATACAATCCATCATACTATAACCAACAAAGTGCTTACATGCATGCATGCATGCTTGCTTAGTTATTATGATACAGTCAGGCACATAAGCCAGTGCTTTTGAGATAATACTCCAGCTACCAGAATAAGTACCCCCTGCAATTGTGCATGCTTCTGGAGAATGTACATTACCCTTTTCTTCACTGACACAATAAGTAAATAAACTTCTGAAGTCACTTGCTTAAGCAAAGAAAAACACACATCAATATGTATCTATCTAACTATAATTATTTTTATTATTTAGCTAACAGCTCATTCTGAAAAGCAAAGCCATTTACCAAAATGTAACAACATAAAATAAAGCCATGGAAAATATACCAAATCTCTCTGTTATTTAAAGTTGAATACATTTCACTAAAAATCAATAAATGACAAAAATATAAACGTATGTTACAGCGTGCATGCCACATCACTGGCCACATCCTTGTTTATAACTAATTTTGTTTTCAACAGGTATGAATTAAATGTCAACTTAAAGCCAGGAAAACAATTTTGCAAAGATTCTGTACCCACATTAACTAGATGGACTTGTACATTTTTTCTTTGTCATCTAGCTGGAAGTGGCAGAGTTAAAGATACTAAGATTTGCACTGGGTGCGACGAGGGTGGACAGGATTAGGAATAAGTATATTAGATGGTCAGCCCAGGTTGGACAGTTTAGAGACAGACAGACAGACAGACAAGACTGCATTGGTTTGGACATGTGCTGAGGAGGGATGCTGGGTATACTGGGAAAAGGATGCTAAGGATGGAGCTGCCAAGTAAGAGGAAAAGATGAAGGTCTAAGATAAGGTTTATGGATGTGCTGAGAGAGGACATGCAGATGGTTGGTGTGACAGAGCAAGATGCAAAGGACAGGAAGAAATGGAAACGGATGGTTCGCTGTGGCTACCCCTAACGGGAACAGCCAAAAAAAAAGATCATCTTCTTGCAATGCTTGATAATGATGCTATAGTGGTTTAATATTGCAATGGGCATGTTGCCCCATGACCTTTATTTCACTATTATGTAAATGCCATTCACTGGGGATTCATTCAAATGCAAACCCACCAGCCTGCAGAGAAACAAAGTCCATCCCTCAGCAAATGCTTCACACATGAAACAAAGTGATTTAGAAGATAACCCTGTCTGCATATTATTATATTAAAAATGTATACAGATTCATTTCCAAACCTGTCTTACCTCAAGTGGAATTTCATTCATTTTGCATTCAGCCATGAATTTTCTACCTTCTGAACCACTTAACTTTTTGTTTTCTTCTTCTTTTCTCTTTCGTCCCTTCTTTCCAGTCAGGCATTCCTTTCAAACCCAGGCTATGCCCTTTGACTATCTTCTACTTTTTAAATAAATGCTGACTGAGCAGTCTCCTATAAATATGCTACTGACTACCTGACTCTCTCTCTTGTTCTCTTTTTCCCAGTGCGGGAAGAGAACCAAATCAATTAGTAGCCATCCAAGTCACATACGTGACTGCGAATGTGGCAGTCCGATCCCCTTCCACTTTACTGCGGTTACAAATCGCATAGATTTCTGGGCATCTACACTACAGCAGTCCGGATTTACAGAAACTAGTTTTTTTTAAACCTGGAACTCACCGAGCACGCATGCAAACATAGTTCGAGTTCCGGGACTTTAACACTGAGTCAGTCGGACTCTCAGGAATATGCTGGTAACATATTTTATTTTTTAATTTAAAATGTATGTTACAGTCTTTCTCATTCTTTCACAACGGGGGGGGGGGGGGCTGCAGTTCTGCAGTCGGATGGCACCAGCTGCCACTGCTTCCAGGGCAAAAACTTTAAATCAACCTTTGCAGAAGACTCGAAAGGAGGGAAAATTACAGCTTGCAAAACTGTGGCAAGGTCCCAAGGAAGTGCAGAATCCTTATTAGGAGGGTGAGAAAGAAAGGCACCTTTCAAGAAGGCCTTGCACAACTTAGATGAGGCCAAAGAGAAAATTTTCCCCAATGTGAAAGTTGGAAATTGCCATCAATTGCACTCTCACTATAGAGAAGCTAGCTCCATTATGAAAAATGGATGCCAGAAAATCTAAGACAGAGACAGGAACTGTAAAGGGATCCAGTGGGTTTTGATAAGCGCAAATGGAGAACCTCTTCCATTTGCTATGGTATATTTTCCTAGTAGAAGATTTGAGTGCTGCTATCAAAATCTTCCTAACTGGGGATGAAAGCCAGAAGTTCTAGCCATCACTGGAATTGGAGTAACAAAGTGGTTAATTTCAGGTTTGGAAGACCTGGGTAGGAGTGTCCAGATGGGTTGGACGGATCTGGAGAGGGATCCAGTGTCCAAGGTGGACAAACCAGTTGAGGCCAAAGGAGAAACCATAGTTGTTGAGGCCAAAAGGGAGCAATGAGGATTACTTTGCATTTCAACCTCTGATCTTTTTGCAGAAACTTGAGAATGAAAGGAAGAGAAGGGTAGGCATAAAGCAAACCGGAGGGGCCAAACAAGGAGAGTGACTCTCAGTGACTGTCCCTGAGGGGGGGATTAGGGCAATGAACTTGGTGTTAGAAGGAGACACAAAGATATTGCAGCAGGGTTGATCATATTTCTGGAAGATCATACTTGCCACTGAAGCATTTAGAGACCACTTACACGGCATCAGAATGGTTCTGCTGAGCCTGTCCGTCAGGATGTCTCACTTCCTTGGAATGTGCATTGCTAACAAGAAAGTGGTTGGAAGAGATCGCCCACTGCCACAGCCTCATGGCCTCTCAACACAAGGGTAAGACTTGGTTCCTCCCCATTTGTTGATGTACCAGACCACTGACATGTCCATCTGAAGCAATGGTTCATGCTGGAAGAGAGAATTGAAGGGCTTGCAACACAAGAAGCACTGCTCTCATCTCCAGGACATTTATATGTAAATTGGTCTCTAGAGGGACCAAATGCCTTGGACTGTTTATCCCAAATAATGCCCTTCACCTAAACTGGGATGCGTCTGTGGTCACTGGGGCCTTTGAATGAGGAAGGATGAATAATTGGTCTTGATCGAGGTCCTCCGATTGGAGCCACCAGACAAAAGATTATTTGCATGCTCGAGAGAGTCTGATCAGATGATTCATTGAATACCAAAGAAAGGACCATTGGACCGCCAAGGACCATTGAAGTACTCTCATATGAAGACGTACTATTGGAACAAGAGTAATCGTGGCCGCCATGGACCCCCAAGGCTCTTAGAACAAGACTTGCAGGGGGAAAAGGAATATCCATGACTTCCTTTATATGGTTTCTCAAGGTGGAGATTTTGTCTGGAGGAAGCAGGACAAGCGGTGTCCAGGCGGGCCCTGATGAAATCAGTTATCTGTACTGGATGGAAATGAGACTTTTTCAGATTGATGGAGATGCCCAAGCTTGAGGCTAGTTGGAAAAGATAGTCTCTTGGCTTCTAGGAGTTGATGCCTGGTGGGAGCAGTTAGGAGCCAATTATCCACATAGGGAAAACACCTGGAATCCTTGCAGTCTCAGGTGAGCTGCTACTACTGCCATGCATCTGGTGAACACCTGGGGACAGTGGTGAGACCAAAAGGGAGTACTCTGAACTGGTAGTGACTGTCTCCCAGCCAGAAGCAGAGAAACCTCCTGGAGCTCCTGTTCATCTTGATGTGACAGTATGTGCCCTAGAAGTCTACAGAACACATCCACTTGTCCTTCTGCAGGAAGGGCATAATGGACTGAATTCTGACCATTCAGACCTTTGATTTGGCTACTGATTTGTTGAGGTTGGTGAGATCTAAAATGGGGCTGAGGCTCCCCGTCTTTTTGGCACTAAAAAGACTCTGGAGTAGATGTCTGATCCGTGTTGGTCTTAGGGGACACTTTGGATGACTCTCTGTGAGCAGCTTTGAAATCTCTAAGGCTGCAGCCTCCCTCTGATTGGGTGAAACATTGGGGAGATTCCTAGTTGGAGAGGGATTTAGGAAAAAGTGTATGGAATAACCTCTGGATATAATTTTTAATACCCAATGATCATTTGTGATGGTTTCTCAGGCTGTTGGGTGTAACGACCAACTTTCCCCGACTGCCTCCAGAGATGAACATTCAGGCAATCCTTCAGGCTCACTGACTGGGGTGTCCGAGAAGGTATCCAGAGACCCTTGCCTTCATTGTACCCCCTCTACCATGAGGACCTCATCTGCCATTAGGACCATTTCCCCCTCTGCCTGTGCTGGGAAGGGCTCTCTGTGAATCCTGAAAAGGACCTTGAGATCTTCAAAACCACAACTTTTTACTCCCAAGATGGTTCCTGGATAAGGCCTGTTGTGGGGCAGCGAAGCGGATTATAACAGCAGACAGTCTTTCTACCTTTTGCAGTTTGGGACAGTACGTCTTTGACAACCAGACCAAATAGGGTCGATAAAGGGTGAAAGACACCTTGTAGGGTTCCAGGAAATGACACAGCCACATCCAGGCATGACATCTGATTGCAATGCCTGAACTGGCTGCCCTTGAAGTATTTTCTGCAACATGAGAAATAACTTCATGGACGGGTTAGAAATAGACTGTATCATGGCCATCCTGGAGGAAAAGGTCTTCTATTCTTTGGCAGACATGGACCCTGGGCAGAACTAGAGAGTTTCTTGACTAAGTCCCTCTGTAGTCTGGTAACTTCAGCAAATAATTCAGCACTTGCAATGCGAAGGTTGTTGAAACATATACCCCACTTACCAAACCTGTCCAAAGCCCCAGACTCCCCATTAGGGGGATAGATGGTGGAGATTTGCTGGGCCAGCTCCTTCTTGGTGGCTGCTGCTACTACCACGGCATCGATGGGAACACCTTTAGTCCAGTGGAGTCTGTCTGACAGGGAGCTAAGGATCTTATCTGGGCATTTATGGAAGACCAACCACCTTTTTGCAGTAGCATCTCCATTATGTCCCCAAAAGAGACATCCTCGGGTGGTGATCTAGGGGACTCTTTCCCTTCATCAATATCTGTGTCCTCAGTGAGGGATTCCAAAGGGGAATCCAAGTGTCTCTTTTTCCACTGGCATTTCTGAGGGACCTCCTCAGTGGGGTGCGCCAGGGAGGTGTCGGAAGACTCAGGGTGTTCCACTAGGGAAGCAGTCTGGAAGTCTTTCTGGGTAGGCTGTCTCAGAGGTGACAGAATAGATGTCTCAGGCACAAAAACTGCTGGAAGCAGGCTGGGCCCCAAAGCAAGGACAGCTGAGACTCTGCTGGGTGTAGAGAGAACCCTCTCCAGCACTTCGAATGCCGAGGGAGATCGGGACAGCAAGGGCAATCCCGCCAGAGCCGAAGCTGTCGAAGGGGAAGCTCCATGAATCTCCACCTTCCCTGGATCCAAGTGAGGAGATGGAGCAGATCTATCGAGCGCCAAAGCCCCAAGGGGAAGACACAGCTCTGAAAACTTCGTAGCTGAAGTCAACCCCTCGGATTCGATGCCAAAGCCATGGCTTCAAGAACCGCTCTGCTCCAAAATGGTCAGAGCAGGGCAAGTCAAGGAGACAGTCAGAGTAGAGGTAACAGTACCTATTGGCTCCGAAGTCTTGACTCCAGGTATGTTTGGGCTCAATAACTCTGAAACCAACAGTCAGATCAGAGAAGGAGATATTGGAGCAAAAGCAGGGACGCGACTCACGGATCCAAAGGGAGGATGGAGCAAGCAAGATCCCCAGCTGGATTTGTGCCTTGAGGAACTTCACCCATCATACTGTCTACCTCAGCTTTGGAGAGGCTGCAGGAAGACCTAGCAGAAGAAGCAACAGATGATGGTATGGAAAATGGTCCGGGGGGGTTGAAGAATAGGAGACTTATGCCTCCAGGTAACTGGCTCAGAGGAAAAACTGTGAGACAGGTACTGAGGAGAAGCCTGAATAATGAATGGAGCCAAGCTAGTCAGACCTGACGATTTAGAAGACTTCTGAGGAGGTTCCCAAGATTGGCGGGATCAGTTGAGGGACCTCTTACAATTCTTGTGCTTCCTAGAGGGGGTTTGCACCCCTGAAGTGGAAGGTGTTGCAGAGGAAGAAGCAGTGGAAGGAAGGATGCCTTTTAATTTGAGCTGGTTCCTCCTGTCTGTTAAAACCAACACATATGGAGCAGGAAGAGTCAAGGAGAGAGGCCCCAAGACAAACCACAAATTCAAAGTGGACATCAGAGAGAGGAATTTTGTGCCCGCAAGACCCATTTTTTTTTAAAACCTGTGGGTTTTGACTCAGCCATACAGCAATAATCAAGATAACAAAAAGCAAACACCAACTCTAACACTAGTGTCGCTCGTCCCTGCTTAACATAGATGACAAATAGGCAGGGTATTTTGTTTAGATGCTTTAATATGTAGAAACACATCAGGATGGATAGCAGCATCATAAAATATAAACAAACTGTAAGGTCTGCCTGTTAACCAGACATAAAAGCTTACATCTCAACAGCTTACTACAAAATGGCAGTCAGACTTGCATGTGCTCAGTATTTATACACTTGTGCAAACCCTTGGAAAGCTTCTTAAAGGTACATACACACACACTGATTTACATCCTCCCTCTTAAACAGATTACCCTTGGTAAAAACAACATTATAGTTAGATATGCATTATTATAGACATTAGAAACAAACACATTGTTCATGTCCAAGTTGCCATGTATCTGTTACACATGGTCTGGAGATACAACCAGATCTCGTAACTTAACAGTCTGGACTGAATTTAGCAACAGGGACAGTCTTCGGTGAACAACTCGCATCAGGGACGTCTGGATTCATCACAGGAATGGGAATATTCCCTGAACTTCCTCTGGAATTGGAAAAACGGACAGCTCATTCTTGAGATAAAGAGTCTTTCTCACAAGCTATGTGCTGTGGTATAGGCTTGGACACAGTTATCAAATGCTTCCCATTCCATCTAAACTCTACTCTTAATGATTCCAAAATATATGATCTCGGTTCTAGGCAAATATTCTTCATGACACCAATCTGATCATAACCTTAGGACGTTTGCATCCTTACCACTTCACCTTCTCATAATGGATTGAGTGGTTTGCTGGTCTTATCGTAGTAGGACTTCTGGGTTAAACGCTTCAACAGATTGGTTTTCAATGACCTGTTGTTCGTGACACATGGAACCAACAATTGACTACTGATTGGTAATGTGGTTCTGGTTTGTCCCGACAGAGGTCTCTGAGCAAGTGAACCAAGATGTTTATCATGAGGAATGTTTCTGAGATTCAAGAGATTTAGGAAAACATCACAATTATCTCGTTTTGACTTCTCTAGTAACTGGTTCGCACTTTGAACTGCACGTTCTGCCAAACCATTTGACTGCAGATACTCAGGACTACTCATGACATGAGTAAAGTCCAATTCTTTGGCAAATCTTTTGAATTGTTGGCTTGTAAACTGTGTGGCACTTTCAGAAATAACTTTGTGTGGACTACCATGGACTGCAAAATGACGCTTCAACAGTACTGAATGCTAGGGTAGGAAGTAGGTCAATCTCGAACCAACTGGAGTAACAGTCTATTAATACCAAATAATGTTGACCATTCCACTTGAAAATGTCAGTGGCTATAGTCGACCACAGTACTTCAGGAATCTGGTTTAGATGAAGTGGTTCTTTCTGTTGATGTGGCTTTGTACTATTACACACACAAGGTAAAAGTGCTTTCTCAATGTCTTGTGACATAGAAGGCCAAAATACTAGACCTCTCGCCCTTCTTTTCGCAGAGTCAGCTCCTGGGTGACCACGATGCAAGATAGTAATGTACTCTTGTTGCAAGGACTTTGGAACAATCACTTTTGGACCTTTCATAATGATTTCATTGTGAGAAAATCTCATCTCTGTATGGAAAATAAGATTGCACTTCTTGAGGTAAACTAGACTGCTTTGATGGCCATCCTTGACTGAAGTGGTTGAGCCTTTGTAAAACTGGATCTGTGGCTGTGTGATCTCTCAGCTCATCAAGACGTGGAAGAAACAATTCTCACTTCCATGACTTCAAAATCAAGGTTCTCATTCTCATGCTGTTCTGTGGTATTTCTTGGCGATCTGGACAATGCATCAGCAAGGTAAAGAAGTTTGCCTTTCTTGTAATCAAGAGGGAAATTATACTTTTCCAATCTTAATATCAGGCATTGCAATCTGGCTGGAGCTGAATGCATAGGCTTTCTTAAGATAGTGACTAGAGATTGGTGGTCTGTTTCGATCTGGATAGGTCTACCATAAACATAATCATTTTATTTATTTTATAGTTTGTTTACTGAGATAGTTCATTGCCCCAAGAAGAGCCCATTTTCAATGGAGTCCCGGAAAGAAAAGCTCCATGAACAACAATATAATATGAAGACAATGCATTTACATTTATGTAATAATATTGAAAAACAATGGTATTACATAACATGATAAAAAAAATCTACGATTGGCAGTGGAAGTTCAGTTAAAAAAGTAAAAGGTAAAATTACACTTACACACACACACACACACACACACACACACACACACACACACACACACACACACACACATAAATAGGTCAATTAAAATAAAATCTGGGAAGATTAAGACAAGGATCCTTCCTCAAACTCTGAATCCTCATCCGAGGAATCAGGTTTCCTACGCCTTTTGAAAGGAGTTGAAGTCTGGGGGGGGGGGCAGAAAGATTTGGGGAGGTTTTAGGGCCACTAAGGCATTAAACAAGGCCTGAGTAAATCCCTGCCACTCCCTTTCAGGGTTCTTAGGATGTACAGATGAATGTTTAGTTTTACATTTTTTCTTTGTAGGAACATCAGCCCTAACAAACACTGGAGGTTTCATACCCTGGCAAGGTTTCTGTAGAAGTACCCAGAACCTCTTCCCTGACCAGAATCTGCTGAATCCCTCTAGGGCCCTCTGAGATAATCAACCACAGTGTCCCTTGGACATCCAGAGCAGATGCCTGCAAAGCCTCAGAGGATGCGAGAAAGTAAGGCGCTATGACGTCCTCCGATGGGGTTGCAGCAAAGTAATCCGAAGTCAACACTAGATGACCTACAGAGCTAGAACCCGCTTCTACAGAGATGTCTAGTGGAGGCTAGGCAGCCAAAGAATCCAGATGATATTTCTTGGTCGACTTCTTGCTTAAAGGAAGTACCTCAGGGTTAATCGATTCCTCCATGCTACCCCTGGCATAAGTATTTAAGCTTCTGGTTCCCAAGACAGATGGCCAGGGAAGAAAACTGGCTTCTAAGAGTCTTAGGCAGAAATGCCTTAAAAATACTACAGGAGGTATGGTCACGGAATGCACCCAAACAAAAAAAGACACTGTTCGTGATGAGCCTTATAGAGAATCTGCCTTCCCACTGACATTTTCCCTTCTTGGATGACATGAACTCCAGAGAATTAAAGGAGAACAAGACTACCAGTAAAAAGAAAAAAAGACCCCAACAGTACATTTATCTGACAGTTAGGTATTGAGCACAGCAAAGGGCATTCAGACTTGCACGTGATGCTGGTGTCCTGACTGGCAGCAAAGAAGTTTTGGGTAACTGCATCCATATATCACCTTTATGCCCTATGCCCTGTGCAGTAAGCATAAGTGTGAAGTATGGCACACACAAGATCTAAAGGCTTTGGTACAGTGGCCAGACATTGTGCTATGCTTGGCAGGAGATCCCTAAGGTGAAAAATACTGAAACAGTGCTATAGGACATAATACTATTATACAAATTTAAGAAAAATAGTATTAATAATTAATATTTCTCCTCTGTTCAAGTAAGAAACAGTTCTTCAGTGGAAAATATCCTGTTCCCTGACATGGATTAATTTTGCATATCTGAAAGAATCGGATTTATTAATTTAGGTGTTAACATTTTGAATGTGAAGCCAATGTGCTGCACAAACTTAACCAAAAAAAGAGTGCTAAGAAAACTTGAAAAAAGTATCCAGATATTATTCGTGTATGAAGGAAATGTCAAACATTATATATATATTGTACTTATTTCTAGGTTGCGCCATCTTGAAAAGATAAAGTAGCCTTCTAATAATCATAATCAAAAAGCTTCTGCAACTTGCGGTCCAACACTCACGCTGTTTTCTATTTGTAGCTCTCACTCATGCCAGTCACATGAATGTGTTAGCCAAAGTCTGCCTTTTGTCTTAAGGGCATAAAGCTGCAGTGTGACTTTCTCACCAAATTAGTTCAACTTTAGGAACAAACAGCTTATTACTGTCACAGTGTCTGAAAAAAATATTCTATTGATCAGTCTGCAGTTACCCTAAGGCAGCTCTGTTACAAAATGAATGTCATCTTTCCAAGCATTTGAAGAAACAGAAGCACCATGGTTCTGCAAAGTTATTTTTTGATGAAAATGCAAAACTCAAAAAAAAAGAGATAAGGATTATTATAAAGTGAACATACAGGTAACTCTAGACAGCATTAAAGACAATTCAAAAGCATTTATTACTTATGGGACAGACTTCATATCTCTCAGCCATACAGAATTCCTTGGTAAATGCTGGTTTTGAGGGCAAAATATTGGGGTGCCACGAATTCCCAAGTGGCCCCTTAATTTCCAATTTTCCCATTTTTTTTTTTGTGTTCCTGACGTCATCACATGCACGGCGCAACATCAGCTTCACGAAGCAGACATGTCAAGCCGTTAAGTCTTCTCAGGCAGTGCGCACCGGCTCCTCCAGGCAAGGCAAAACCCCATGGCCTGGACTATTTGCATTGAGTTTCTTTTGGGACCAAGTGTACTGAACTGGAAGCTTGATTTATGTTACTCCAAGGACTATGTGTACTATGAACTGGAAGCTTGATTTATGTTACTCCAAAGACTATGTGTACTATGAACTGGAAGCTTGATTTATGTTACTCCAAGGACTATGTTTGCAGTTTGCTTCTTTCACTGCATTGAGCTTCTTTTGGGACTGAGTGTACTATTAGCTCTAACCGGAAGCATATATTCTCGCTGCATTGATCAATGTTATTCCATTCTCTCTAGTTCAGTTTCTTGCTGCATTAGAAGAGAGCTAGTGTGCTGTATTAAAAGAGAGCTAGTTTCTATGATTTATGTTATTTGTGTGCATTTCTTGCTGTATTGGAAGAGAGTGTGTGTGTGTGTGTGTGTGTGTGTGTGTGTGTGTGTGTGTGTGTGTGTGTGTGTTAGGAATAACTGGTAGTTCGAATTACTCAGACTCAAACCCTGTACCTTAGGTACAAGAAGAAAGTGCCTAAATTCTCTAGCCATACTACCACTTGTGATGATTCAAGGAGCTAGGTCCCTTCACAGAATGTTTGGCTCATACTTTTGGTCTGTTCCTCTTAAAATTTGTGGTTTTCTGGCAAACCAGTGAGAACTGAATTCACTAAATAATGACAGCCATAGTTTCAGTCTTCCTATCTTTCAGGAAATGCATGGTAACACAAAACATTTTATTCTAGCAACTTTCTAAGATTATACAAACAATGTTTAAAATGTGTCTCTGGTTTTGGGCCTTTGCCCCCCCCCCCCCCCCCAATAAATTTTGGCTTTTTCCAGATTTTTTGTGCTGCATAGTTTTCCAGGGGGAGAGACTTCTAGTGTTACTTATGCCAAGTGAGAGTGTGTTGTTAGTAGCACAACAGGTAGTATACTTGCTTTTGATGCAGAAGGCCGTGGGTTCTACTCCCACAGTATGTAGATGGATTGCTGATATTGTACTGTGTTGTACTTTTAAAGGCGGTGGATGCTGCAGTCCTGAGAATGTCCTCTTTGGCGGAGATGCCTAGTAACTATGAACCTGTCATCAGTTTGCCATCCATTCCCTATTGCAATATTACTAGCTTATCTTTTTTTTTAATGTAACCTAGGCAATTTATTCTTCAAGGGCAACGGGCACTTTATTTGTAAATGATCATTTAAAAAAAAACAGCTAAAGGCAATGTTAGTCCAAGAACCTAAATGTAAGTGTGTTTCAAAGATAAAGTTTTGTATGGATAGTTCTGCAATAGACTGCTTAAATATTTTCCATAGAAAATATTGTTTTATAATGATGATCTTTGCAGAAATTATATTGAATGTATTATTACAGTTATTTGAATCCAATTAATTGCTACACTTCTCTGATTTGAAAGAACTGACTGCATTTGACAAAAAGCACTCAGTATGTAAATCTACCTATCTACTGATTTCCTCCATTTAAATCCAGCTCATTTATTTTCTGGCTTTAGAAGGCTGAAGCAGTTAATTTTGGTTTTATAAAAGAAAATTGTATTTTGGTTTTGCAGTTTGCACAAGTTCAAAGTCTGATACAAGTTCAAATATTAATTTAAATAAAATACTATTGTTCTGTTTATTTTGTGTGTAATATTTTGTCTGTTCTTCAATTTGCGTTTAAAAGTTGGTATTCCACAATTCCACCAGGCTGGGCAAGGTTACATAATTCTACATGCAAATTTTATGTTAATCAGCATATGGATTTGTATGTATTTTTCATGTGCCTTTGTCCAGATTTTTTATGATTTCAGGTTGAGAGGTATTGGGACAGTTATCTGTTATCTGTATATTTCCAGGATAAACGCCACTGTAATCTTCAGTTTGTCATTTTGTTAAACCAATTTTCGTCACTCAGAATCCTATGCCCCACAGCCAGTCTTCCCCAAAACATGAAGTTTTACTACCAAAGCCATATAAAAAGTTTCTGTGACACTGATCGCCACCCCACCTCTAGACTTCTAATGGAAACCTTATAATAACCATAAATAATTGTCTCTGAATCTGCTAAATACCTCACCTCTTACCTACAATGTTAACATTTTCTGCCCTACTGAGTTCTTTCCCTTACTTCCATTTCTTTGAATTTCTAATCACTAATCTCAAGATCTATTACCTTTTTGACAAACCCATTAATGCACCCCTTCAAATGTTCACTGCTAAACAGCTACTAAATGCAATCTTTTTATACTGTAATAGTTGCCTTTATTTCATACAAATGTAAAATATTTAGAAAATGCATGTGTAATTGTTGGTATATATTACGTAATGTCTATCCATGCATATTACTGAATGTCTGTTTAAAGATATTTGTAATATGCTGGAGCTTTTCTCCCCAGGCCTACACTGAAAATGTTTTTTAGACTAAACCCAGTAAACAAAAACAAAATAAAAGAAAAAAGAAAATAATCCATGTACTGTAGCATAAAACTGGCAACAGCAGCACGCAGCAGTGTACTGTGAAAAGGATGCTGAAAAATCAGACATTAGCTCCCGTTCAATTTAATTGGAATGAGACCAAGCACAAATACTAATTTCATTCAATTTGTTTGAACGTGTTTTAAATTCTTGAATTTGCTGCTCAAGGAAGAAAACTCAAAAGGGACATCCTTTAGGTAAAAAACTCTCTTTTATCAGTTTTATGCTACTTGTGTTTTTACTTCATACAAACAAAAAATAAAATGACAGGAATCAACTTTACATATCTGAACCTGATAATGGATAGAGGCCAAGCATTATGCGGCAGAAGAATATTTTGTGAAAGAGAGTTTGGCAAACCCTTAGCCAAAAGTCATGCTGCTGAATGAAAACTTTTTCCATAAATGTTTTATGCAGACCCAGAGTTTGTAAAGCAACTGAGGAGTTGAGTACGTGTGGAGCAAGTAGTGGTGGCAGACCCTTAGCTAGGTCTCGTGACACCCTGGACAGTCCCCCCCCCCCCCCAAGACTGGCACACCCTTAGCCCAAACTTGAGACCAAAAAAAGGTTTTTGATAACTGCAGCAAGGTACAGCTGTGCTATAACTGATACTTCTGAAGTAGCCCTGATTTGGTCTAAAATGTTTGTCCTGTCCAATCACTGAGAATTATTAAAGTTATTAATACCAATCAGAGAGGCATATTTCTTACTGTTAAAAAAATGCACTCTGGAGCACAATCTGTTCTGTTACATTTGTAAGTGAACTGGAGCAATATTCACACATTGCTCCTTCATTAGTTTTGGGTTTGTCCAGATTTCTTGAGCAAATAAATTTGAGAGACCTAGTAGCAACTGTAGCAAGGTGCTTGCTATAATTACTAGTGAACTGAGCTTCTAACAGTAACTGTGAATACAGTATTGCATACCTCTCAAGTGTACCTCATTTGGGGTCTTAAAAAGTTCACATTCCTTGAAGTTCCTCAAAGTTCCACATTGAAAGACTCTGTCACACATTCAGTGTTAGGAATTTTTTAAGTGAAATCCATTGTAAAATGAAATGAATCATATTAATTCATTAAAAGATTTTCTTTATATGTAAAACCAGCATATTTTAACCATCCTATGACCTTTCTAGTCAAAGTTGTTAGTAAGCCATTAGTATGTGTTTCACATTTTGCCCATTTGTTCCACATTATGAGGGCTAGTGTTCCTCATTTTGGAGATGGAAGGTTGAGAGCTATGCAGTATTGTTACTCATTTATGAACCCATGCTATCCTATCGGCTCCTTAATTTAATGTTGACATTGCACTCGTACTCTGTCGGCAATTGCTGATCATGACCATTAACAATATATCACTCCTGCCAACTGCTAGTCCCCAGAGCAGCCACCTCCATCTCTCCTTCTCTCCTTAGCTATTAGTGGTCTGGTTCTGTATCCATATTTTATATGTGGAAAAACGACATCAGTTTGCCTTCTTTTTCTCAACTGTGGTATACTTTCTCAACTATAGTATACTGGACTGACCTTTAAGTGAACCATCAGATGAAGTTATAATAACCACCATTAGTAAAATGCTTCTTTGGTGGAGTAAAGATCACAATGCTAAGAAACAACAATAATGTAACTCACACTGTGATGGGTTTATTTTTAAGACCATAAATTCCTCACAAAGTAGGCTTGTTTTCATAGCTGCTCCATGGACAAGCAGTTATTCTAGGTGGTGATCTTAGAGCTTAAACACAGGATGGTTCAGTATTCAGTCTGTAAATACAGGGTGAATACAAAGATCACTATTAGGCTTGACTGTTGTTCAAAGACCCTTCAGTAAAACAGCTCCAGCACTCTAAGTATAGTTGTGTAAAATCTTACCATAACAGTAGCTGCCCTTTCCTTCACTGTTGCAGTATTCCTTACATTTTGGGACTCCCTGCCTTGGCAGCCTGACATCCGGTCAGTATACAAAAGCCTATTGTTGCTTTAAGTTACGCCGTACATCACACGTATGCTTCTAGCATAGTGTAGGGCAAAAAGTTGTTGTTTGAATGTACCATTCTCAGAACTGATAGCCCCAGTAGGAATGCCAGTCCAAGGAAAACTAAGAGGTAACCAGTACATACAGAAGGGAAATGGACCAGAGGGAGAAGAGAGGGAGTGAATACTGCAACAGTGAAGGAAAGGACATCTACTATTATGGTAAGATTTGACACACGTGTACTATGTCTTTCCATTCACTTGCTGCAGTATTCCTTATATTTTGGGAGAGTGCCAAAGCTCAAGAAAAAAATTGGGAGGAGGAGGAAGGTCCAGCAGAGCCCTCTAGGAAGCCATGAAAGATGGCCCTAGAAAAATCAGTTCTGGCTATGGAGATTCCATCCTACTTGTAGTGCTAAGTCCAGGTAGCTGCTTCAAGAATATAATAAGTTTCCAACCCCTTGGAAAAAAAGCACCAGAAGAAGCCACAGCTCTAGTAGAATGAGCCCTTACAGAAGAATGAAAGCTCTTACCATGAAAGGTATAACAAAAAGAAATGGCCTTTGAAAACTAAAAGGAAACAGTTTGCTTGGATACATCTAAACCTAAGGGCCTGGGATGAAAGGAAACAAACAACTGATCAGATTTTCTTAATAGACTTAGTCTTATCCAAATAAAATCTGAGTTGTCTGTGCACATCCAAAGTATGCAACACTCTCTCACTGGCAGATTGTGGAGAGGGGAAAAAAGCAGGCAAATGAATAGACTGATTAATTGACAACTCATTAACCACCTTGGGCATAAAAGAAAGATTAGTACACAAGGACACCCTGTCCTTATGAAACACCAAAAAAAGAGGATAAGACATAAGGGCCTGGAGCTTAGATACCCATCTGGGCAGTAGTAAGGGCCAACAAAAGAACCATCTTCCAAGAGCAATATTGAAAGGAAGCTGAAGCAGCAGGCTCAAAAGGAGCCTGAGTCAACTTTTCCAAAACAAAATTAAGATCCCAGGTAGGAGGAACAGGCTTCCTGTGAGGCCTAATATGAAGGATGCCTTTAAGGAAATGTTTAGCTTCAAATCTAAAAGCTAAAGGAGGAAATAAAGGCAGACAAGCAGAGATAACTGATAAGTGGGCCTTAACAGAAGAAGAGACCAAACCAACATTGAGCAATTCACACAAATAATAAAGAACCAAAAGAATATCCACAATAAGTGGAGTTACAAGAAAGAGAGACCAAACTGAAAACCACTGCCATTTGGATAAGTAGGATTTCTTAGTATTGGTTTTCCTGGCCTCCTGCAGGAACCTAAGCATGCTCTCAGTAAAAAAAAAAAAAAAAAAAAGTGTCTAAGTGGAAACAAGATCCTACCACCCACAGTGTCAGTTGAAGAGCTGACAGGTGGGGATGGATGAGAGATCCCTCTTCTTATGTGAATAGGTCCACCATGTGAGGGAACATATGACGACTGCCATTAGCAAAATGCAGAAGAAGAGGGAATGAATTCTGTCTCAGCCAAAAGGGAGTCAACAACAAGATTTTGGACAGGACTTTTGAAATGAGATGAAGGGGAGGGAATGCAAAAAGAAACATCCCCTTCTAAGAAAGAGAGAGACCATCCACCCTCCATACCAGAGGATCTGGGTCTCTGGCACAAAATATAGGAAGTTGTCTGTTCAGAGGGGAGGCAAACAGATCTACTTGACAAGTTCCCCACTGGTGGACAATGTCCAGAAACACATCCCTATGAAGCATTCATTCATGGGATTGAGCTAAGGACTTGCTCAGTGTGTCTGCCACAATGTTTTGACCTGAGGGAATGTAAACTGCCTGAAGAGTCCCTTGATACTGAACAGCAAGATCCCATACCAGGATTGCCAACTGGCAAAGAATGTAAGATCTTGCTCCCCCCTTTTTGTTTATATGTGATATCACTGCGGTATTGTCTGTAAATACCTTGAGACGTCCTGGGGAGAAAAGTGCCTGAAAAGCCAGCAGAAGTGCTCTCATCTCTGATACTGATGTGCTGCTCCTGTTGAAGAGGCTACCACATCCCCTGTACCTTTAGGGAGCCAAAAGCAGCTCCCCATCCCATGTCTGAAGCATCTGTGAACAGTTCCTTAGAAGGAAGACGGTGATAAAATGGGAGCTCGCGATTTAGAGACAACTGCTGGATCCACCAAAGAAGTTCCTTCTTGAGACAAGGAAGAAGAGGAACTACAAAGTCTAGAGGATGTGTATGTTGAAGCCAAACTGTATTCAGGAACCACTGAAACTTTCTCATGTGGAGGTAGGCCAGAGGGAGCATAGGGATGGTGGATGCCATGAATCCCAGAGCTCTCAGAAACTCACTGGCTGGAATGGAGGCCAGTGCAAGAGTTTGAAAGAAGTTGATGAGAGATAAAGTCTTGGAAGGACGCAGGGATGCCAACATAGGCACCATCTGAATCCTACAACTTACAAAAACATGACTTTGAGCAGGAGTCAGAAAAGACTTTTCAAGTTTATTGTAAATTGAAGAAGGGAAATGACAAAATTAAGATTGTGCAACAGAATCTCTGGAGAGGAGGCCTGAATCAGCAGGTTATCCAAGTAAGGAAATACTTGGATCCCCTGAAGCCCGTAAAAAGTAATCACAGGAGCGAGAAATTTGGTGAATACCACTACAGCAATCGAAAGGCCAAAGGGTAAAGCAGAAAACTGAAAATTCCAGGAAGCAACAGATAAATGCAAAAACCTCTTGAAAAGGAGATGGATCGGAATATGAAGATAAGCATCCTTGAGATCCAGAGACACTATATAGGCATGAGAAAGCAAAAGAGGCAAACAGAGTGAGGGGACAACATTCGAAAGTGGGCACCTTCAGAAGTGTTTAGATGATGCAGGTATAGAATTGGTCTCCAAGTTCCCATCTTTTCTGGGAAATGGAAACATTCTGGAATAAAACATTCTCCCCCTTTGAGACACAGGCACTTTTTGAATGGTACCCTGAGTCAAAAGGTCTCCAAGTATCTCTGGGGAAAAAGGGAGTTGTTCTTGAGGAGGCTGAGGAATGTTCATTAAAGGGAGACAGGATTTCCACAGCAGGACATATCCCTGGTGAATAAAGGACAGAACCCAAGAATCCTCAATAATCTGACGCCAAACAGAAGAGATTGAAAGGCAAAGAGAAACAGGAACGTGGCAGGGAAGACAGAGACACTCAGATAGCACCTGGTTTATCTGGAAAGGAAGACTTCTGAGTCCCTGAAGTCTGAGTAGTCTTAGCAGGAGGAGCCCGTTTGCCAGTCATTTCACCCTTAGTAGGAGGGCGAAATTTCCTGCTAACAAATTCAGGCTTACTGGAGTAGTTTCTCTGAATTTTAGGAACAGGTGAAACAAACACGTTTGAGTTCCTGTAAGGCCTTCCCTTTATCCTGAAGGGACTTAACCAAGCAGCAGCTACCCCAAACAAGAGTTTATTATCAAGAGGGGCCATCCATCAACTTAGCCTTAATATCATCAGTCAATGGTTGAAGTCGAAGGCAAGAATACCTCCTCATTATTGAGTCAAAAGCAAAAGCCTTAGAAGAGGCATCTGTTGCATCATAACTACACTTAATGGAATGATGAACCACCTGAGAGGAAGTCCCTAACAGGAAAAGAGCAGAAGTTTTATCTTCAGAGTCTGGGAGATCAGACATAACCTGACAAACTTGAGAAAGGACAGCCAACACATATCTGGACATATGTGTTTGATAATCAATAGCCCTAAAAGCCAAGGGAGCCGAGGTGTAAACTTTCTTATCTAGCCTTTCCATGGTTCTGCTATCTTTAATAGAAGGCAGCAACTTGGGTGAAAGAAGCTAATGAGAGGGCTTGTCAGAGGCTACAGACACCACTAAGGGGTCAGCAGCAGGACATTTGTACAAAAAGTTACCATCCTCAGGCAACCTATAAAACCCATCAGGTTTCTTGGGAGCAGGAGGCATAGAATCAGGAGCGTTAGAGGCATTGGAAAATGCATCAAGCAAAGCAGTCAAAATAGGAGGAATGGCAGAAGGTTTTGGAGATTCCATCTGCAGCAACTCATTGTACCTCTTATAGATTTCATAGACCTGAGCACAATTCCATTTGGATTATGTCCCCAAAATAAATTTCTTTGAAGTGAGTATTAGGACTAAGATTTCTCTTCCTCTGACCCACAGTTCAAAGGAGAATTAATTTGGGAAGAGTAAGCAAGGGATTCCTCATCCGAATCCAAGTCTTCCTCAGAGGAATTCTGCTCCCTGGGCATTTTATGGGTAGTAAAGGAACAAGAGGGGGGCTGGAAAATAAATCCCCTGAGGAGGTTTTAATGCCATCAAAGCATTAAATAAACCCTGAGTGAAGGTCTGCCATTCACTCTATAGATCCCTAGGAGCAGGAGAGATGTGTTTAGTTTTTTGTTTGGTCTCTAATGGGACATCTGCCCTGTAAAACTTAAAAGGCTCTGGCCCAGGACACCATTCAATAGCCGCAGTTGGGACTTCTTCCCTAACCAAAATCTAAGGAACACCCCTAGGCCCCTCAGAAATAATCAACTGTGGTGTAGAACCAGTGTGTGTGTTGTAACTTTAAGAAGCATTTCCAAGTGTAGGCACGTGCGTATAAATAGTGAGCACGTGCAGGCAGCAGTGCCATTTTGACAGAACAGTACAGTACATGTTAATATGTACGAGAGCGGTAGTCAGTGTATAAGTTTAAGTTTAAGTTACTAAGTCTTAATCCTGATATGTTTGTATATAATAAAACTGCTTGAACTGAACCCACAACTGTTCGTCTGTTTTATCTTGCCTGGACGAGCGACATGGTGTCAGAACCGGGATTAAGAGTGCAACTTCTTCAAGCCATGAGGTGCAGGTATAATGATCAGGTTGGGTGATACAGTGTTCAGTCTAAAAAGGCCAGAAACGAACTTCAGTAACCAAAACTCACACAAATTATTTATTTTGCAAAGAAAATGATACAAAGCATTTATAAAGCACAAAACGTATTATTAATCAAATGAAAGCACAAAAAGCATTGTTGATTAAACAAAGTGCTCAAAACCATGATATTTGATAAAATTATCAGAAATACTTATATGGGGTTCAGAGTTACCTAAGGTTTGCATAACAAGCATGTTTAATTCATTCTCTCTGGTACAGCTCTTTTGAGTGTGTACATTTAACTCCCAGTGGGCATGGCTTGAGCCTTTAAAAAATTAAGTTATGACCTTACAGTTCTAGCAAATACTCATTGAGAGAGGTCAAATATCAATACAGTTGCGTTTGCCATCACATTTCCTTCAAGACAAAATATCCAGGTACCTTGTATGTAACATGGTTTTGGAATTATTAATGCAAATATGAACAATCAATATTTAATGCTTAGAGGAGCAGTAGGAGGTAACTGCAGAAAATGCCTGAAGGCGCACTCAGCTGTAATGAGTTAAAGTAAAATGAGCCCATGAGAAGTATAATGAGCATGAAAAAAAGGTCAAATGGGCATAATAAGTACAATAAAAGAGCAAAATAAGCTTAGAAAAGCAAAGCAACTGCATGTTTTGTAGTAAATGGCCGTGTTTTGGCAAAAAAAAGATGTTATGTACTCGCCATAACGTTCCATCTGTGTAGTTAGACTTCATTTGTCATCAACCTGTGGGTCTTCAGATCTGACCAGGCAGATTTACCAACTTCTAATCCGAGCTCCAAGCTCCTCCCCTTACCCATAATACCCCTGCATCTCCTTCCTTCCCCTCAGATCGAGTTTGCCATACCCTACATAAACCCGATGCAAAAAACTTAAATAACAAGATAAACAGGAGAGCCATAACTACTTTCTCTCCTGTCTGCCAAAGCAGAGAAACAGCAAGAGAAGGTCAGGGGGAAGGAGGGAAGGATGGTTGGTGACAAATGAAGTCTAACTACTCAGATGGAACTTTATGGTGAGTACATAACTTCTTTATCTGAAGTAGTTAACTTGATCATCAACCTGTGAGACAGAATCGCCAGCTACCAAAAACCTTGGGTGGCCCTCATGGAAGGTTATTCCGGAGCACCGCAGAGCCAAAGGATGCTCTCCCTCTAGAAATCATATCCAATTTCTAATGAGAAATGAATGTGTGAGATGAGGACCAAGTAGCAGCTGAACAAATATCGTCCGAGGACACTCTGGATCGAAAGGCAGCTGACGTAGCCATGGACCTGGTAGAATGGGCATGTACCCAACCCGGAAGAGGCATACCTTTGTCTTTGTAAACCTGAATAATACAAAGAGAAATCCACTTGCCAATAGTTACCTTAAAAACTGGTTTGCCCAGAAAGGACCTAGCAAAGGACACAAACAACTGGTCAGACTTGTGATAGGCCTTAGTCCTGTGCAAGTAGAAATGTAGTTGTCTATGCACATCTAACAAATGCAGTTTATATTCTCACCTGTTCTGAAAATTTGGAAAGAAAACAGGTAAATTGATATTTGTTTCAGCAGCCACTTTGGGCAAAAAAGAAGGATTAGTACGAAGTGAAATCCTGTCTTTATGAAAAATCATATATGGAGGTCTGACAGATAATGCCTGAAGTTCTGTCACTCTTATAGGTTCATAGGTAGGTACTAAGCTATTGGCCCTAGGGCCTATATAAGCCTAGCCAAACGGTACCCTGGCTTTCGCCACCCAAGAAAATTATTGTCCTGTGCCCCTGTCGAGCAGAGCCACAGAATTGATCCCCGGGGTGAATTTCCCATCTCCCATCCAATCATCAAGATTTTTCTTGAAGAATGCTAATGAGGAGCTTTGTTTGATACAGATAGGTAGTTTGTTCCAGAGTATGGGAAGTCTCTGGGACAGGAATCTATCATTCCAACACGTTCCGTTTATTGTGATGACAAGGTTTAGGTCCCTAGAGCGTGTAGCTCGGAGGGATTGGAATTTTTTAAGTGGAGTATGTCCAACAGCTCTAGGTTTGACATAGCTTTGTATGCTAGGCAGAGATCGCCTCTGAGTAGGCAATATGCGACAGAGTAAAGCTGGAGTTTTTTGAGACAGTCTGCGTAGGGCATCTATTTGAGGCTGGTAATCCTCTTCGTGAGGTATTTCTGCGGCCTTTACAGTTGTTACAGATGTCTTGTGAGGTACATACCAAAGGGGCGTTGTACTCCATAATGGGTCTAGTGAGTGACAAGAAGAGGGGAAACAATGACCACTTTTTTCCTGGATGAGAAACCTTTTGTGATGAGGTATGCCACATAGAAGGATTTCCTGACTACTGTGGCAATGTGATTATCAAAGGAGAGACTACTGTCCACCTGTGTCCCATGGTCTCTTATCACACTTTCGGTGTTAAGTAGACTACCGCCTATGTGGTAGTTCATAGGTACAGAGATTTTACCAAAAGGGATGACAATGCACTTTTTGGAATTGAGCTTGAGGCCATGGCTTTGACACCAGGCATCTGTCTCAGTGAGGCCCTTTTGTAGGATGTCCACATCGTTAGGAGTTTTGATTATGGCTCCTAGTTTGCAGTCATCTGTGAACTTCGTTAGCCAAAGACCTTCTGTGTTAGCCTGTACTTCAGAGAAGTAGATACAAAACAGGAGAGGACCCAGGACTGAACCCTGTGGTACTCCACTTGTCACTGGTCTGAAGTTGGATTTGGAGTCTGCTACTTTCACAGTGTGGGTTCCGTCAGTGAGCCAGTTGGCAACCCATCTTGTGACATACGGATTTATACCTAGTTTAGTAAGTTTATCTGTAATTCCAGAGTGGGGGATGGTGTCGAAAGCCTTGGCAAGATCTAGATAGGCTGTGTGAACCACCTTACCCTCATCTATGGTTTGGTGACTGCTTCAAAGTCATCTATCAGGTTTAGGAGACATGACCTGGCTTTTACAAACCCAAACTGGTTGGGGTCCAGAGTTTGGAGATTACCAATGTCATTGTTTATAAATTCCATGATGATACGTTCCATAGCCTTGCAGACCAGGCTCGTCAGGCTAATGGGGTGGTAAGTTCCTGGGGTCCATGGTGGCTCCCCCTTTGTGGAGTGGGATAACCGTCACGGTGCACCATTCAGTGGGCACAAAGCCTGAGGTGAGGCTATGATTGAACATGGTACTTGGGTGGGGTGCCAGTTCGCTCTGTAGTTCATGTAGAACACAGCCTGGGATGTTGTCAGGTCCCATGGATGCTGTGTTCTTGGCTTTGGAGAGTGTTTTTTTACCTGTGCAGCCGTACAGGAACTCTGCATTCTTCCGGTATAGAGATGGGCCCTTTAGGGGATGAGAGGGGGGTAAATTTAGCACTGAACCTATCTGCCAGGATGTTGGCAATATCAGTTGGTTCTGTATATTTAGTGCCATTGTGCTGTAACTCAGAGCAGACCTGAGTGCTGCCATTGAGATTCTTGATATAGCTATAGAATGCTTTGTGGTCGTCTTTAGAATCAGTGGCGATTTTGTTTTCGTAACTAGCTTTGGAAGATTTTATGAGGGATTTCAGCTTCTTACTGAGGGTAACCAGGGAGTTCCTCCAATCAAGGGATTTTACTCTTTTTTGTAACAGTTTCTTTCTTCTATTGTAGAGTTTGTTTATGGCAGGGGACCACCAGATTGGCTTCCATTTTTTGGAGGATAGCATCTTGGTTCTGTTAGGGATTGCACGATGCATGCACTTGTGTAAGTGCTTATAAAGTGCACTTGTGTAGGATTCAGCAGTCGTACCTCTATTGTCCATCAGCATGGGTGTCGTGAAGTTTGCCACATCTGTCTTAAGAGTGAAGTTGGCTTTGGAGAAATTTTTTACAGTGGTTTCCCTTATGGGGAATGGGGGCGGGATGTGGATGTCTAGGGTGATTAGTTTGTGGTCGGATCAGACCAACGAGGAATTGACCTCTGGTGCGGAACACTGGTTACCCATGTTGGTAATGACCAAGTCTAGGATATTGCTGCCCCTGGTGGGGGTGTGGATAAGATGACCCAAGGCGTTGGAATTTATGAATTTTAGAAAACGTTGAGCACAAGAGTTGGTACGAGTAGTTTTCCCAATTAATAGTGGGGTAGTTGAAATTGCTCATTATTAGGGTGTTAGGTTGTACCCTAATATTTTCCAGTGTATCAAGAAATGAGGAGTGGGAATCCTGAGGCATGGTGGGGTATCTGTAGCAAGCTAAAATTTGGACTGCGGTCTTGCCCAGAGTTAGTTGCACTTGGATAATCTCGGATGCATTATGATGAGGAACTAGCTTGGATGTGTGAATATCCTTAATGAATATGGACACTCCTCCGCCTTTAGTGTTTCGGTCCAGGATTAGGTGGCCGAAAGGTGTGGTATGAATTATAGCCTGGTAATGCAGGGGTGCTCTCTGGAGCCTTGAACCAGGTCTCTGTCACTGCACAGATATCAATGTTCCCCATTTTAAGGAGTGCCTCGAGTGAGTGTATTTTGAGGTTTAGACTTCTAACTGAGGTAGTAGCCACTAGTAAAGCTGTCTTCCAGGGCAAAAATTTCACGTCCACAGAAGCAGCAGGCTCAAAGGGCGGAGTAACTAATGTTTGCAAAACTAAGGTAAGGGCTCACGGAGGAGTAGGGTCCTTAACCGAAGGTCTTAAAAAAAAGTACCTTTAATAAAGGTTTTGCAGTGTCTGGAGGAAGCTAAAGATGCCATGTTCTCACCTACATGGAAATTGGAAATAGCCATTAGTTAAACTTTCACTGTAGATGAGCTGGCACCTTGCTGGAAAATGTGTGCTAAGAACCTGAGGACCACTGGAATGGGAGCCGTAAAAAAATCTAAGCATCTAAGTCCCACCAGAGGAGGGACTTCATGCACTCGCTACTGATTTGAATAGGATGTGCCACTGGCAGATCTAATAAGGAACATTGGACTGCCAGCATCCACTGCAGAACCCACATATGAAGATAAGCACAGGGAAGAAGAGTAATGGTGGCTGCCATGGAACCCAGTGCTCTTAAAAATACCTTGGCTGGAGGAAGATGAGACTGAAAGATCACGAGTACATGAAGTCATAAGTTCCGAACCCTCTCTCGAGTCAGAAAGACCTGGTTTGTATGTGTCGATTTTTGCATCTATATAATCTAGGACCTGAACAGGGTCTAGAGAAGACTTGGATATGTTGAATGTAATGCCCAGCGAGTCTGACAACTTCAGGAAATAGTCTCTGGTTTGACAAAGTAGTAACCTGGTGGGAGTGGCAAGGAGCCAATCGTCCAGGTACGGGTAGACCTGTATGCCCTGAAGCCTCAGGTGAGCCGCTACTGCTGCCATGACCTTGGTGAACACCCTGGGGGCTGTGGTGAAACCGAAGAGTAGGGCTCGGAACTAGTAGTGACTGGTCCCTAGCCGAAAGCGGAGGAATCTCCTTGAGAGCCTGTGCATCTTTATGTGATAGTAAGCATCATGGAGGTCTATTGAGCACATCCAGTCATTTTCCTGCAGATAAAGCAGGATGGATTGCAGAGTGACCATCCGGAACTGCTCTTTGACAACTGACAGGTTTAGAGTGGAAAGGTCCAGAATAGGCCTTAAGTCTTTTTTGGCACCAAAAAGAACCTGGAATAGATGCCTGATCCGGACTGATCTGGGGGGACAGGTTGGAAGACCCATTTGTTTAGCAGCTTTTCTACTTCGAGCGCAGCAGCCTCCCTTTGCATGGGTGGAACATCCAGGAGGTGTTTTGGGGGAGGAGTTGTAAAGGGAAATGAGTAAACTCTGGTTATTATTTGAAGCACCCAATGGTCTGTTGATACTGACTCCCATGCCGTGAGGTGCATTGAAAGATGATCCCTGACTGCCTCCAGAGCAGAGCAGTCAGGCAACCCCTCAGGGCTACTGCACAGGTCTGTCTGAAAACGGTTCTCGAGACTCAAAGTTCTTCGGACTCACCTTGCCTCTGGGCCAGAGTCTGTCTTATCCCCCTCTGCCTCTAGTGGAAAAGGAGTCCCGAGTGCCCCGGGAATACTGAGACTTACAGAACCACATCTTCTTTTGCCCCCGCTGATTCCTGGAAAAGGATTTTTGGGGGTTAGAGAAGCGGATCTCGAGGGCAGACAGTGTCTTTCCATCCTCCTCACTCTGGATTAATGTTTCACAGACCGTCTTCCCAAACAAGGAAGACCCATCATAAAGGGCATTCGCAAATGACGCCTTAAAGAGTTCCGCGAAGTTACATAGCCTAAGCCAGGTGTCTCACCTCATGGCAATGCCGGACCCGGCCGCCCGTGCTGCTCCTTCAGTAGCATGTGAGAAGAGATGCATGGACGTATTGTTAACCGCTTTAAGAGTGCCATTCGTGCAGAAAATGTGCATTTATCCTCTGGTTACATGGACACTGGGGACTAGGTTATGCTGTAGTCTGGTAATGCGGGCCAAATAATTCAGCGCCCTTATAGAAAAGGTAGCTGAAGCATATGTCAGCTTTCCAAGACAGTCCATCGTCCTGGACTCTTGGTCAGGGGGAAGGATCGTAGAACTTTCCTAGGCTAGCTCCTTCTTAGTGGCAGCCACCATGGTGTCCACTGGGGACCTCTTGTTCCAACTTGGCCTATCAACTGGAGGGCTCAAGATCTTACTGGGACATTTGGGAATTGGCTGCACAGTGTCCGGCTCTTTCCATGCCCTGGGGGTAATAAGGTCCACCAAGGGATCGGCGGGGGGTACGCCCAAGAACTAGATGGGCCCGTGTCGAATGCCTCCAGAAATACAGACTCGTCCAAGGAAAGCTTGGAGGTGGACCAACCCCCCCCTGCTGGCGCAGGATTTCCATGATGTCTCCAAAGGAGACATCCTCAGGGGGGGATCTGGGGGAACCTTCCCCTTCCTCCAAATCAGTATCCTCTGTAAGGTGCCTCCTTTTACACTTCCGTTTGTGAGGAACCTCTTCGGTTGGACTCTCCAGAGAGGACTCACAAACTACCTGTTGTTCCTCAGGGGGAACAGTCTGGGCCACCAAAAGCACAGGCTATCCCTGTTTGGGCATGATGGTGGAAGATGTACCCAGAAGACAGGGAGCTGGGGTGGACTTTGAAGAGATGGTCAGGGGCCTCGATCCGGTGTTGAAAACTCTTTCCACCATGTTGAATGCCGAGGGGGGGGCGAACCTCTCGGGACACTGAAAGGGAAACTGCTTTCCCTGGATCCGACGTGGGGATCAGAGCCAAACCTGACGGAGCTGAGATACCGAGGGGTAGGCCTTTACCCAACAGAGTCAGAGCCAGAGGAGAAAGGTCCAACCCCTCGGATCAGACGCCCAGGCTTCGGCTCCAAGAGCCACTCGGGTCCGACCTGGTCAGATCTGACATGCTCAAGGAAATGGCCATCGTCGAGGTAACCAGTACCATCGGCACCGACCCCCTGACTCCAAGACCACTCAGGTCCAAGAACTCAGATACCGGTGGTCAGACCGGAGAAGGAGAAATTGGGGTGAAAAAAGGGAGCGAGCTCCCCCCTCCGGAGAGAGAGGGGGCTGGCAGGACCCCAATCTGAATCTGGGTGCGAATGAACCTTCGCATCATCTTGTCTGTGTTTGCTTCAGATAAGCTCCTCATGGATCGCGAAGAGGCTACCGACACTGACCGGGAGGGGCCGGTGTATGGTGGCCCTGGAAAGAGGTCTAAGCTCCTCTGGCTCCTGTGAAAATCTCAACGATCAAAGAAGAGGAGAAGCTGGCCTGGAAACCGCTGGATCCGACCTGTCCGGAAACCTCTTCCTCCCTTTGTCTCTTTCTCTGTCTTTCCTCTCTTTTCTTGACTCCCTGTCCGCAGGCCTCAGTTCAGGAGATTGAGTCCAAGCCTGGGAGGGGGAGGAAGAAACAATGTCAGGTGTAGAAGGTTCGGTCATGGTCGTGACCGCCACAGAAGATGAGGCGGCAGCCGCCTCCGTAGTAGGGAGAAGTCCCTTTAGAACCAATTTCAACCTATGGTCCTTAAGGGCCCTGGGGTTGAACCCTGTCAAACAGGGCAGTCCACCGACAAATGGGCTGCCCACAAACACACAATGCACAGAGTGTTGCCATCCACAGGGGACAACTTATAGCCACATTCTGTGCACTTTCTAAACACTAACTTGGCCTGATCTGCCATGTTCCAACAAAAACAGGTACAGTGGAAGCAGAAAGGATTTTATGTTAACCAACCCCGACACTCACACACACTCTCACTCATAAGGAGGGGAGGGGGACAGTCCTACACTCTACTACCAGAAACAACAACAAACTTTTTTTTTTTTAAGAAAACGAGATGCAAAGGACGAACTAACTTACCTACACTCACAAAAACTATCACTCCACCAGAAAAATAGCCCAAAACTTGCCTACCAATGCCTGGAGCTCAGGATAATGCTGCTTGGCAAAGCCATGGCAAATGAGATCTGAGGGAAAGAAGGAGATGCAGGGGTATTATGGGTACGGGGAGTTGCTTGGAGCTCGGATCAGAAGCTGGTAAATCTGCCGTGTTGGATCCGATGTGGATCCGAAGACCCACAGGTTGATGATCAAATGAAGTTAACTACTTCAGATCTACTCTTCTGCATTGACCGAAGCCATTCAATGCATAACTAGAGTTGTTTGAAATATCTCAGTGTGTGGAATGTTTGCAGTGTGTGCTTTATTACAGTGCAGTTATTTCAATGAGTTTACTGTGTGGAAAGTGTAGTTATTTTGCAAAGCACAGTCAAAGTACAGCCGTTTCATAGTTTCATAGCTTAGTACTAGGCTATCTGCCCTGGGGCATTTGTAAGCCTAGCCATAGTGATGTGGCTTTCGCCATCCCATGAAATGGTACAAAAATGCACAGAATAGATTTAGAATACTGTGCCTCTGTCTAGTAGTGACACAGTGAAGGTCCCCTTATATAATAGAATTAGTTTACTGTGCCCCTGTCTAGTAGTGACACAGATGTGACCCCTAGGGTAAACTTACGATCTCCCATCCACTCATCAAGATTTCTCTTGAAGAGAGTCAGTGAGGGGCTCTGCCTAACATGAACTGGGATCTTGTTCCAGAGCATGGGAGGCCTCTGGGTTATGAACCTATCCCTCCAGCATGTCCTATTCATACTTGTGCCGAGGTTTAAGTCTTTAGCTCTCGTGGTTCTGATGGATTTGGATTTTTTGAGGTGGAGCATGTCCATCAGTTCCTGATTGGACATGGCCTTGTACGTCAGGCAGAGATCACCTCTGAGCAGGCGGTATGCTACTGAATACAGCTGGAGTTTCTTTAGTCTAGCAGACCCTTGATCCTCTTGGTGAGGTACTTTTGTGGCCTCTCCAGCTGTTGGAAATGCCGGGTAAGGTACATACCAAATGGGGCATTGTACTCAATCATGGGTCTGATGAGGGAGGAGTATAGGGGTACAATGACATTCTTGGATCTGGATGTGAATCCCTTCATGATAAGGTGTGCAAGGTAGAATGTTTTTCTAACCACTTTGGCAACATGGGTGTCAAATGAGAGGTCGCTGTCGACTTGGGTCGCTAGGTCTCTGATTACTTTTTACGTACTCAGTGGGTTGCTGTCTATGTAATAATTTGTGGGTATTTTGTTTTTCCCAAAGGGGATGACTACACATTTTTTGGCATTTAGTTTAAGGCCATGACTCCGGCACCAGTTGTCCGTTTCTGTGAGGCCTTTTTGTAGGATGTATGTGTCCGCTGGTGTATCGACTATGGCGCCTAGTTTGCAGTCATCTGCGAACTTTGTCAGCCACAACCCTCCCATGTTTGCTTTAACATCTGAGAAATAAATGCCTAACAAGAGGGGTCCCAGGACAGATCCCTGTGGGACACCACTTGTGACTGGCTTTGAGTCTGACATTGCTCCAGCGATTTTAACTTTATGGGTTCTGTCCTTTAGCCAGCTTGCAACCCATCTTGAATATGTGTATGTTTGACAATTTTTACTGTTAATTATCATGTAGTAGATAGTGTGGAGTTTTCCCTCGGGCCTCCACACTGAAAATGGACATGTATCCAGCTGGACCAGCCCGGTTAACAAATGTAAAATAAAAAATAAAATAAATAAATAAAAAATCTAGTGACATAAGGGTTTACGTTTAAGCTGTTGAGCTTATCTATGATGCCTGAGTGGGTTATTGTGTCGAAGGCCTTAGCCAAGTCCAGGTAGGCTGTATGGACTGCTTTGCCCTCATCAATGGCTCTAGTGACTGTTTCAAAAAAGTCAACCAGGTTCAAAAGGCAGGATCGGCCCTTTACAAAGCCGAACTGGGTGGGGTCAAGTGTCTGTAGGTCCCCAATGTCTCTGTTTATGAGTTCCATAATGATTCTTTCCATAGCTTTGCAGACCAGGCTGGTTAAGCTTATGGGGCGGTAGTTCCCAGGGTCTGTAGAGGTACCCCCCTTTGTGGAGTGGGACCACTGTTGCTGTACGCCAGTGTTCAGGTACATATCCTGTAGTAAGGCTAAGGTTAAATAGCATTTTTATGTGCGGGTTTAGCTCCTCTTGGAGTTCACGTAGCACGCAACCCGGGATACCGTCAGGTCCCATTGATGCTGTGTTTTTAGCTTTGCTGAGGGCGGCTCTCACTTGGACATCTGAGATGACAGGAAGATTACATTCAGCTGGGATAAGTATTTCTTCTTTTGGGGGTGAGTGAGGGGAGAAATTTGCACTGAACCTGTCAGCCAGAATGTTGGCAATATCTGTGGGTTCAGTGTATTTTTTGTTGTTGTGAACTAACTCTGAGCATATCTGAGGGTTTCCGCCCAGGTTTCTAACATAGCTGAAGAAGGCTTTGTGGTTATCTTTAGTGTCCTTAGCGATTTTTCTCTCAAAGTTGGCCTTGGATGTTTTTATGAGAGAACGTAGTTTTCTGCTAGTGTTGATCAGAGATGTCTTCACTTTATGGGATTTTGCTCTGTCGTGCAGTAGCTTCCTTCTTTTGTTATACAATTTGTTAATGGCTGAGGTCCACCAGACAGGACGCTTGCCTTTGGTGGAGAGGGACTTGGATTTATTTGGGATTGCATGATCCATGCATTCTTGGAGATGTCCATAGAAAGCCTTTGTGAAAGATTCGGCATTGTGGGATGTGGTATCCACTGGCCCAGTGGGCTTAAAGGATACCATCTCATTCTTAAGAAGAGTGAAGTCTGCTTTTGAGAAGTTTTTCACAGTGGTCTTTTGTGCTAGGGGTGGAGGTGGGATATGTATATCCAGGGTGATTAGTTTGTGGTCAGATCTCACTAGTGAGGGGTATACGTCCGGTGTGGAGCATTTTTTCCCCATGTTTGTGATGATCAGGTCTAGTATATTATCTCCTCTAGTGGGAGAGGTGACTAGTTGTTCCAGTGCATTTGAATTTATGAATTCCAGGAACCTTTGGGCTAGGGTGTTAGGGCTAGAATAATGTACCCAATCTATGTTAGGGTAGTTGAAGTCTCCCAGTATGATGGTATTTTGTGATACATTCATATCCGCCAATGTCTTCAGGAAGGCTGAGTGGGGTTCCTGAGATTGGGAGGGTGGTCTGTAACATGCTACCAGTTGTACAGCAGTTTTGCCTATGGTTAGTTGCACCTGTATGGTCTCCGATGCTTCATGTGTTGCTACTAACCTGGAGGTGTGGGTGTCCTTGATGAATATGGACACTCCCCCACCCTTTGTGGTTCGGCCCGGGTTTTGGGGCTGAAAAGCATGATACAAGGTATAGCCTGGTAGCGCTGGGGTGCTCTCAGGAGCCTTGAACCAGGTTTCAATTACTGCACAGACGTCGATGTTCTCCATACTGAGGAGTGCATCGAGTGCCTGCATCTTGAGATTTAGACTTCTGGCATTGAGCAGCATTACCCTTAGTTTTTTTTCCATTTTTGTTTTCTAAGGAGGTGGGTTTGTCTTTTGAGCCTTGCCTAAAAAAGGCACTATGGGGGTGGCAAGAGCCTTAGCCAATATCCGGAAGCCCAGTGGTGACAGCTGCAAGCCGTCCCTTGCGAAGCAGCGTGGCTTGTCCAACATGTCATCCCAGGCAGACAGACATTGGATCCCCTTAGAATTACACCAGTACTTGAGCCAATTATTAAAGCTGATCATCTTGGCTTTGTATTGTGGCATCATTCTTGGTGAGGGCAAGATGCTGCTCAGGGTCAGGGTCATACCAGCCTGGACTACATAATCAGAGAGCTCCTCTATGTCTCTTTTCATGTAGTCCAGGGAGGTACGTCTCAGGTCATTCACGCCAGCATGGACAATGACGGAGTCATATTTGTACTTGCATTGGAGTGACCTGAGTGCGTGTGTTATGTGGTGGATCCTAGCTCCCGATAGGCAGCTCACAGTCACCCTCTCCTTGTCCAGCCTGGTAAGCAGGACATCAGTGTGTCTGACTATAGAGTCACCTATTACTAGTGTATCAGGCATGGTGTTTGGCCTTAAGGGCTGTGATTGATTGACACACTGATTTATTGAAGTATGTGTTGCATGCGTTTTGTTTTGAGGTGGTGGATTTTTGGATGTCTGCTTTGGCAGCCTCTGTTGTTTTGGTAAGTTTTTTATTATAGCCTCCGAGTATGTCTTTGTGTTTTTATGTGTTTGGTTTGCAGTTGTGGTAGGTCTATGTGGGACTGGGTTTGTTGTGTGTGTGGTTACCATCTCCTCCTGTCTGGTCATGCCAGCCCTGAGTTGAGAGAGTTCAGCCTCCAGTTTGGCTATATAGTTGCATCTCTCACATGTATTTGTGTTTGTTGGGAGGAGGAGAGGGTTGTCTGTGTACATGAGACAATTGTAGCATTGTCTCAAGATACCCAGATTAACCAGCTGAACTGGAGAGGACGCCAGTAATCTACCACTCGAAATTTGAAAAGTTTCTCATGCTGTGTACATTTATTCACAGAATGCTGCCATTTCAAAGTGTTTCTTACAATATACTAAGTTATTTCACAAAGTACAACCATTTTGAAAAGTTTCTTTTGCTGTATACAGTTCATTTGCAAAGTGCAGTATTTTTGAAGTGTTTCTTACTCTGAGTTTCTTGTGCTGTGTACAGTTCATTCACAGAGTACAGTCATTTTAAAGTGTTTCTTAAACTGATAAAGGGTGGTTTCACAAAGCACAGTGATCTCAAAGTATTCGAGTTACAGAGACTTATTTAGCAAAGTGCAGTTATTTCAAAGACTATGTTGAGATACTGGGCATTTACAAGTTCTGGCATACATATGTATGTGTGTATATGTTCGTACATAATTTCAAGCACCTTTACTACTGTGCGTTGATATGGCAGAGGCATTTCGCAGACCCAGTCCACTTGTGTTTGATCATAACATTGTAGAGTACTGGAGAGTATTTGAGCAGGAAGGAATGCAGCTTTTTCTGACAAAGATGCACATGCAAGGGCATTTATTTTGCTTAACTCAGTGGGGTCAGATGCTAATGAAAGAGAGCGTTCATTTGTGTATGCACCAGCAGTATATGCAGGAGAGTGGAAAACTGTCATACTGTGGTACCATCAGAATCAAGAGAGGACCCTGAGTGTTTAAAATGTAAATTTAGAGAAATGTGTAAACCCAGACAAATGTTGCAGTAGAGAGGCACCTATTTTATACAAGAGACCAAAAGCCAGAAGAAACTTTTGCAGCTTATATTACTGACTTGAGAAATAAAGCTAAAACGTGCAGATTTAGTAATTTGAAAGACGAGTTGATAAAGGACAGGCTTATGTGTGGTGTTGATAATGCTACAATGAGAAAGATTTTGCTTAGTGACAGTGATTTAATGCTGAGCAAAGCTATAGAGATTTGTCAAATCCATGAGCTTACAGAAAGGCACACAAGTATGCTTGCAAGTGATAAAAGCATGGTTTCAGCTGCCTCTGCAGCAAGTGTAGACAGCATGCAGCACATGGCCTTCAAAAACAGGCCTGAGCACATGGCAGCTGCAGCCCCTGCAGGTTTTCGAGGGAGGACCCGTAACTTTACAGCAAATTCTAAGACTAGCTCAGCAAAATGGACATGTCACTGCAGTATAAGGGTGAGTCAGCAAAACCCAAGTCAAACAAATATAAAGACACCCAGTAGAGTAAATGCTTCACAACAGTAAAAAACAAGTAAAAATAATCCAAAGGTAACAAATGCAGTAGTGAAGCGACCACGCAGTAGGCACGAACTATGAAACATAAAAACCTTTTACTGCACCGAGAAACAGTGGTGAGCACTTTCGCAGATGCTTCCTCAGATCAACATACATTAAACGGACCCTTAAATAAGAACATTACACCAATCAACATACAAAATGTCTTAAAAAGAAACGCTCTCCATTAAACAGACAATTCATTATAGATATAAAAAACCTTAAAATAAACACAGATAATAGAAACCTGACTACACACACACACACACACACACACACACACATATATATATACATATACACACACACACACACACACACACACACACACACACACACACACACACACACACTAAACACTACAATCAAAACTGTGCATACAGAAAAACTACTGAAGTAGTGTAGTATCATATTAGTGCCAGCCTAATCTGCCAAATGTCCACAAATGAATCTGATGCATATCTAGTTAACAGAGTCTCTCCTAGCTTTCAGCAAAGGTTTCAATGAGGCTCTCTCATTGAGCTCTCTAACTCTAATCGCCCTCAACCTTACTATTCACTTAAATTCCCTGTTTTCAGTGTAGTTCTTCATATCCCCTCCCAGTGAACTGGGACAAATATCAATGACCATGAACTTGAACTGATGTTCATTCCCACAGGCAATATTATTTAAAATACAAGTCAAGTTTTATTGTTAACTGTCATAATTGTGGTGTCAATCATTATTCTAAAAGAGAGAAGTGTTTAGCATTTGGTCAGCAATGCCACACGTGTAAAAAATGGAACCATTTTCAAACATTTTGTAATTCAAGCAAGCCTCATTCAGTTTTTAAGAAAGGTCACTTAAAAAGGCAAGTTGATCATGTGGAAAGCTGCAACCCTACTTTCTATGTAGCTGGTATATCAGTGGTCAGTGAAAAGGTTAATGCAGTAGATTTGCTGGCAAACAACAAAGTGTTTTGTACGGTCCTGATTGATGATAAACCCATGGAGCTCTAAGTAGACACAGCTTCAAAGTGTAATGTTAAGTGGGTAGAAACATTTGCTAGAGTAAGATCTGGTGAACAACTTAATTTGGCTAATTGTGCGAAGCTTGTTGCTTATGGAGGTGAAGAGAGTCAAACCGAAGGCTCAGTAGTGCTTTTATGCTATTCCGCTGGGAACAGTTACAGCTTGCACTTCTATGTAGTCAGAAGAACTGTGCCATCATTATTACGTGTCAAGGATAGTTTAAGAATGAAACTTTTTTTTTTTTTTTTTTTTTTTTTACCAAAGAAGTCCATCACGTAAGCACATGTCTTAGTTCCAGCTTCACTGATGGTATTTTCTCAGAGTATGCTGATGTTTTCAGCGATAAGCTAAGCAAACTTCCAGTTGTCTACTCCATGAAAGTAGACCTAGAGGTCAGCCCAGCGAGGAGTGTTATGATAGCTATGCAGGAAAAAGTCAAGGTCCAGTTAGATAAGATGGTGCAGCAAGGTGTGATCTGTCCAGTCACAGAACCAACTGAGTGGATGTCTTCCATGGTAGTTGCTCATAAGCAAAAGCTCAGATGAAATCAGAATATGCACTGACCCAAGAGACTTGGACAAACCATTAAAAAGATCTCATCACTGTATGCGTATAGTCGAAGAGATTGTTGCCTTCATGCCAAGTGCCACTGTTTTTTCTGTTTTGGATGCAGAGAGCTCATTTTGATAAGTAATGCTTGATCGCAAATCTTCACTACCAACTACATTCAGTACTCCATTTGGTAGATACAGATTTTTCAAAATGCCTTTTGGATTAAATTCTGCCAGTGAAATCTTTCAGTGTGGAATGGAGCAATTATTTTGGGGATATCTGTGTGCTATAATAGTAGATGATTTACTAGTTGGAAGTAATGGAGAAGCTGCACATGACAAAAACCTCAGGAAAGTTCTGGATAGAGCGCATGAAGTGAACTTGCTCAATCCTCTAAAATGCAAATTCAGGCCACCAGAGGTTACTTATGTAGGTCATTTATTTACCAGTACAGACTTACAACCAGACCCTTCCAAACAAGTAGCCATTCTTGAGATGCCAGCTCCATACAATGTCCAAGTCCTACAGCGTTTCATTGGTATGGTTAACTACCCGTGCAAGTTTATACCTGACTTCAGTGAGTTATCAGCGACTTTAAGAGAACTAACATGCAAAAATGTTGCCTGGTCATGGTTGGAGCAGCACCAGAGAGCATCTGATGACCTCAAACAGCAAACTGCCAGTGCACCTACACTGAGATACTATGATGTCCACAAACCAGTAATGCTTTCTTGTGATGCTTCAAAGTTCGTTCTTGGTGCAGTTATTCTTCAAGAGGGAAGACCAGTTGTTTATGCGTCTAGGACTCTTACTCAAACTGAAATGCTGTATGCTCAAACTGAGATGGAACTTTTGGCAATTGTGTTCGCATGTCCGAAGTTCCATGATTATATTTATGACTGAGCTATCCAGATCGAGACTGATCATCAACCTCCCATCATCATTTTAAATAAGCCTATGCATATAGCTCCAGCAAGACTACAAAGAATGATGCTCAGATTACAAAAATACAACTTCAAAATGGTCTGTACAAAAGGCAAACTTCTTTATCTGTTTGATACCTTATCCAGATGGCCCAGAAATACCACAGAACAGCTTGATGCAGAGAATTTTTACTTTGATGTCATGGAAGTGCATAATTTTTCTACCACAAGACTTGATGAGCTGAGAGATCATACAAAGACTGATCTAATTTTGCAGAAGCTCAGCAACTTCATCAATGCTGGATGGCCGTCAAAGCAATCTTGTGTACCATCAGAGATGCAACCTTATTTTCCTTACAGAGAAGAGATGCTGATGGAAGATGGCATCATTTTCAAAGGTCCTAAAGTTATTGTTCCTACTTTCTTATAACATGAATACATTCAGATTTTGCATCGTGGCCACCCAGGTTCCAAAGCTACCAAAAGAAGGGCGAGAGGACTAGTATTTTGGCATTCTCTGTGAAAAGACATTGATAAAGTGTTTTCATCTTGTTCAGTATGCAATAGTACTTACTAAACCACATTTGTGAAAAGAGCCGCTTCAGCTAAGCCAGTTTCCTGAACTACCTTGGTCAACAGTAGCCACTGACCTATATGAGTGGTACAATCAGCATTACTTAGTGTTGGTAGACTCTTATTCGAACTGGTTTGAGATCGATTTGCTACCTAACCTAATGTCCAATACTGTTATTACTAAATTGAAACATCATTTTTGAAGTCCATGGTAGTCCACAAAAAGTTATTTCTAACAATGGTACCTGGTTTACCAGTCAAATTTCAGAAATTTGCAAAAGAATGGGACTTTATCTATATTACTAGCAGCCTGGAATACCCACAGTCAAATGGTCTGGCTGAACATGCAAAGCAATTACTAGAGAGGTCAAAGCATGACCATACCGATATCTTCTTGAATTTACTTAATCTCAGAAATATATCCCATGATAACCTACTTGGCTTGTCTGCTCAGAGACTTCTATCTAGGCAAACCAGAACAACCTTGCCTATCGGTTCTAGTTTGTTGGTGTCTAATGGTAAAAACAAGAAAGCAATCAAAGCCCAACTATTTAAGAAGCATTCCTTTCAGAAGTCCAGCTATGATAAAACAAGCAGATATCTCAGTCTGTTGAAAGGAGGAGAGACAGTGAGGATGCAAACGGTGAAAGGCTTTGATCGAATTGGTCAAGTGAGAGTTATATGAGCTGAGCAGAGATCCTACTTAGTGGAATCTGAGGGTATAGAATACAGGAGAAAATGCAGGCATCTTCTTCCAGTGTCTGAATCGATATTGCAAGCATCTTACCTGTTCATAGGTAGGTACAAGTATATCGGCCCAAGGGCCTAAGTAAGCCTAGCCAACAAGGTTCCCCGGCTTACGCCACCCAAGAAAGTTAATTTCCTGTGCCCTTGTCGAGCAGAGCCACAGAAGTGATCCCCGGGGTGTATTTCCTATTTCCCATCCCATGAAGAGTGCTAATGAGGTACTTTGCTTGACATAGATGGGTAGCTTGTTCCAGAGTATAGGAAGTCTCCGGGATAGGAGTCTATCCCATCAGCATGTCCTGTTTATTGTGGTGACAAGGTTTAGGTCCCCAGAGCATGTAACTCGGAGGGATTGGGATTCGTTAGGTGTAGCATGTCCAACAGCTCTGGGTTTAACATAGCTTTATACATTAGGCAGAGATCTCTTCGGAGTAGGTGATATGCTACAGAGTAAAACTGAAATTTTTTGAGACGGTCAGTGTAGGGCATCTGTTTGAGGCCAGTAATCCTCTTTGTGAGGTACTTCTGTGGCCTTTCCAGCTGCTGCAGATGTCTTGTGAGGTACATTCCAAAAGGGGCTTTGTACTCTATAATGAGCCTAATGAGTGCCGAGGGGAACAATGATCTCTTTTTTTCCTGGATGAGAACCCTTTTGTGATGAGATGTGCCACAAGGACTACTGTGGCAATGTGATTATCAAAGAAGAGACTACTGTCAACCGGGATCCCAAGGTCTCATCACACATTCGGCGTTAAGTAGGCTGTCGTTTATGTGGTAGTTCATGGGTACAGAGTTTTTACCATAGGGGATGACAATGCACTTTTTGGCACTGAGCTTGAGGCCATGCCTCTGATACCAGGCATCTGTCTCAGTGAGGCCCTTCTGTAGGATGTCCACATCATTTGGGGACTCTACTATGGCTCCTAGTTTGCACTCATCTGCGAACATTTTGTTAGCCAGAGGCCTTCTGTGTTAGCCTGTACTTCAGAGAAGAAGATACCAAACAGGAGAGGTCCCAGGACTGAACCCTGTGGTACTCCACTTGTTACTGGTTTGAAGTCAGATTTGGAGTCTGCAACTTTTACAGCATGGGTTTGGTCAGTGAGCCAGTTGTCAATCCATCTTGTGACATAGGGATTTATACCTAGTTTAGTGAGTTTAGCTATAATTCCAGAATGGGGGATGGTGTTGAAAGCTTTGTCGAGGTCAAGATAGGCTGTGTGATATGGACTCTAGATCTCAGAGCAACCCAGACAATGTTCCTTTTGGAGAACAAGTCTCAGTATCTATTCCCATTCCTGATGATGTCCCAGATGTCCCCAAAGTTGAAAAGACAATCCCCGTTGCTAGCTACAATTCTAATTTTTATGTTACACGATCAGGTCGTATTTCTAGACCTAGTGTAAAATACACAGCAACTTGAACATGATTGTTTTATATGTGTTTAGTTTTGTATGATTGCATATCAAAGAATTAGTTCTGTATAGTTGCATGTCACAGGCTCATTTCTGTACAACTGCATGTCAATAAATGTTGTAATTTTAGTGTATGACCTACTTCTCAAAGAGGGAGGATGTAGAACAGAGCATGTGTTGTAACTTTAAGAAGCATTTCCAAATGTAGGCAGCAGTGCCATTTTGAGAGAACATCCAGAGTGTTAACATGTATGAGTGCAGTAGTCAGACTGTTTATAAGTTTATTTAAGTTTAAGTTACTAAGTCTTAATCCTGATGTGTTTGTATATAATAAAGCTGCTTGAACTGAACCCACAGCTGTACATCTGTTTTATCCTGACTGGACAAGCGACACCTGGTTCCCTCTGAATGTCTGAAAAAGACATCTGCAAAGCCTCATCGAACATGTTGAAAGTTGGACCCTGCCGGCCTCCAACCTGGACATGGTAGAAGAATCCGATAAAGCCAGATGAACCTCCAGATTCTCACTGACCTCAGGAGAAATGTCCGTCAGAGGCTGGACAATGGAAGATTCCAGTCTAGAATTCGTAACCTTCTTCTCTAACAGCTGACCCTTGCAAAGGGAAGTTCCTTCCATAGTGTCCTGATCAAGACTCTTAAGACGCTGATTCTCAAGATACAAAGGTAGGAAAAATAGCCTACTATGCAGAGTTTTCCGTATGAAACCCTGACAAATGGAGCAGGAGTTATGGTCATGAGAGGCACATAAGCAAAATAAACACTGTTCATGGCGGTCTTTATGGGGAATCCGTCTCTCACACTGGCATTTACCCTTCTTGGATGACATTAACCCCCAGAAGAAACTAAATGTCAAGAAAAAACAAAATCCCAATGGAGCACTTATCTGCAACAGTTCGGACACCAGCAAATTGGACACAGGTATTCAGACCAATGATCAAGAGGTGTTTGGACGGGCTGCAAGGATGTAGGCATTTAGACCGATGATCAAGAGATGTGCTCAGACTGGCTGCAAGGATCTAGGCATTCAAACCGATGATCGAGAGATGCTCACAGCCTGGCAGCAAAGAAGTTCTGAGGATGGTATGTCCAAACATCACCTTTATGCTCTATGCTATGCGAGGAGCATACGTGGTGACATATGGTGTACTCGGAGGCAAAATTAGGGTTTTGTATACTGGCTGGATGTTGGGCTGCTGAAGCAGGAACTCACAAAATGTAAGGAATACTGCAACACATGATGAGGAGGCCAAAGACCGTGAACCTTGAGGAGGCCACAGGAGGTACCCCGCTCCCCTCTATCTAGAGAAATCTTATTCCTACAACTTTGGTTTAAAGACTATGTAGGTTCATAGGTTAGTACTAGGCTATTAGCCCTAGGGCCTATGCAAGCCTAGCCATAACAATTCCCTGGATATTTCTTCCCACAATATTTACTTCTCCAGGCCCCTGTCTAGCAGGGCGACTGACATGATCCCCGGGGTGAATTTCCTATCTCCTATCCAATCATCAAGGTTCCTTTTGAAGAGGGCCAATGAGGCACTCTGCTTGATATATATGGGCAGTCTATTCCAGAGTATGGGGAGTCTCTGGGTCAGGAACCTGTCCCTCCAGCATGTTTTGTTCATTGTGATGACAAGGTTTAGATCCCTGGAGCGTGTGGCTCTGAGGGATTGGGATCTCTTTAAGTGGAGCATGTCCAACAGCTCAGGGTTTGACATGGCCTTGTATGTTAAGCAGAGATCGCCTCTGAGTAGACGATATGCCACAGAGTATAGGTGGATTTTTTTTTTTAGACGGTCAGTATATGGCATCTGCTTTAGGCCTGTGATTCTTTTCGTGAGGTATTTCTGTGGCCTTTCCAGCTGTTCTAGATGTCTTGTGAGGTACATACCAAACGGGGCAATATACTATATAATGGGTCTAATGAGGGATGAGTACAATGGGACAATGACCTCCTTTTTTCTGGATGAAAAGCCCTTAGTGATGAGGTGTGCCACATAGAAGGATTTCTTGACTGTTGTGGCAATGTGGTTATCGAATGTGAGACCACTGTCCACCTGTGTCCCTAAGTCTCTCATCACACTTTCGATGTTTAGTGTCCTGCCACCTATGTGGTAATTCATGGGTACATGTTTTTTTCCAAAGGGGATAACTATACATTTCTTGGCATTAAGCTTGAGCCCATGGCTCTGGCACCAGGCATCTGTTTCTGTAAGGCCCTTTTGTAGAATATCCACATAATTTGGGGATTCAATAATGGTTCCCAGTTTGCAGTCATCTGCAAACTTTGTTAGCCAGAGTCCCTTAGTGTTGGCCTGCACTTCAGAGAAGTAGATGCCAAACAAGAGTGGTCCCAGGACTGAACACTGAGGTACTCCACTTGTCACGAGCTGGATTTGGAGTCGGCTACTTTTACTGTCTGGGTTCTGTCAGTAAGCCAGATAGCAACCCATCGAGTGACAAAGGGATTTATGCCCAGCTTAGTAAGTTTATCTACGATTCCAGAGTGGGGGATGGTGTCAAAGGCCTTGGCGAGGTCCAGATAGGCTGTGTGGACTGCCTTACCCTCATCCACAGCTCTGGAGACAGATTCAAAGAAGTCAATCAAATTCAGGAGACAAGATCGGCCCTTCACAAACCCAAACTGGGTGGGGTCCAGTGTTTGAAGGTTGCCAATGCCTTTATAAGTTCCATGATCATGCGTTCCATGCCCATGCAAATCAGGCTTGTCAGACTGATGGGATGGTAGTTCCCGGGATCCAAGGTGGATCCCCCCTTGTGGAGCAGGATAACTGTAGCTGTGCGCCACTCAGTGGGCACGAAGCCTGAGGTGAGGCTATGATTAAACATGACACTTAGGTGAGGTGCCAGTTCATTTTGTAGTTCATGTAGTACACAGCCTGGGATGTCATCTGGTCCCATGGATGTTGTATTCTTAGCTTTGGAGAGTGCGGTTTCTACCTGTGTGGCCGTGATTATCAGAATTTGGCAATCTTTTGGTATTGAGATGGGCCCTTTAGGGGGTGAGAGTGGGGTGAAGTTGGCACTAAATCGATCTGCCAGGATATTGGCAATATCCTTGGGATCAGTATATTTAATGCCATTCTGTTGTAACTCAGAGCAGATCTGAGCATTGCCATTTAGATTCTTGACATAACTATAGAATGCCTTGTGGTTGTCTTTGGAATATTTGGCAATTTTATTTTCGTAACTAGCTTTTGAGGATTTTATGAGGGATCTCAGCTTCTTACTAAGGCTGGTGAGGGAGTTTTTTGCATCCTGGGATTTTCCTCTTGTTTGCAACAGTTTCTTCCTTCTGTTCTATAGTTTACTTATAGCAGGGGACCACCAGATTGGCTTCCTTTTTTTGGAGAAGAGCATCTTGGTTCTATCTGGGATGGCACGATTCATGCACAAGTGGATGTGCTCGTACAGTGCGTTAGTGTAGGATTCTGCAGTCGAACTTCCAGATCCCGTCTGCGTGGGTGTTGTGAAGTTTGTCACTTCTGACTTCAGTAGCTTGAAGTTGGCTTTGGAGAAGTTTTTTAAGGAGGTTTCCTTACTGGGGGGTGGGGGTGGGATGTGGATGTCAAGGGTGATTTGCTTATGGTCAGACCTGACCAATGAGGTTGTGACCACTGGTGTGGAGCATCTATCTCCCATGTTGGTAATGACCAGGTCTAGGATATTGGAGCCCCTGGTGGGACAATGGATTAGTTGATCCAGGGCGTTGGAATTTATGAATTCCAAGAACCGTTGGGAAAAGGAGTTGGTGCCAGAGTAGTTTTCCCAATTAATGGCAGGGTAGTTGAAATCACCCAGTATTAGGGTGTTTGGTTGTATCTTAATATTTTCCAGTATGTTTAGAAAGGTGTAGTGAGAATCTTGGGGCATGGTTGGGGATCTGTAGCAAGTTACAATTTGGATTGCAGTCTTACCTAGTGTTAGTTGCACATGGAGAATTTCAGATGCACTGTGTTGGGCAACTAGCCTGGAGGTGTGAATATCCTTGGTGAATATGGACATTCCTCCACCTTTAGTGTTTCGGTCCTGGTTTTGTGGCCGAAAAGTGTGGTAAAAATTGTAGCCTGGTATTGCAGGGGTGCTCTCTGGAGCCTTGAACCAGGTCTCAGTTACTGCACAGATATCGATGTTCTCCATTTTTAGGAGTGCCTCGAGAGAGTGCATTTTGAGGTTTAGACTTCTAGCATTGAGTAGCATTACCTTCAGATTTTGCCTCCTTCTATCTGTTATGGTAGAGGATGCTGGAATGTTTGCTTCACAAAAATCCATTCCTTATTTTGGTTTCTGCTTTTAGTGTACATTTTAATTTGCTGAAAACGTGCCTTCTACTTTTTTTAATTAATTTTTGAGATACCATGCACATAAATGTGTGTATAAATACATATATATATATATATATATGTATGTATATATATATATATATGTATATAAATATATATATATATATATATATATATATATATATATATATATATATATATATATATAGATATAGATATACACACACACACACACACACACACATATATATACATACATATATAAACCAAGTGATATGTTCACACATGCATAATATCTTACATATATTCATTTATCACTAGCAGAAATATTCTTCAGTGACTTGCTACATATATGTACTGATAATATCCAATGTCAAACTCATCCAGCTACTAATTGCTTCAGGTCTAGGACATGTCTGAAAAGGGTCTTGTAACTATCTCCTCTGATCTGGTTAACAATCACACACATAAATAAATAAATACATTTTGTCAGGTCAGGAGATATCCAAGTTACAGGCATAAAGGTATGGGATGGGTAAAGGAAGACAGGCAGCTGGAAGTGAGGCTAAGTATAGCTATTAACATAAGAAAAGCACTAACTACATGTATGTAACTAGCAGACAAGGAACTTGGGGATTCAGCCGAGCAAGTGTGACTCTCAGGTAAATAGGTATGCACAGCCTTGTTATGGGACAATTTATAGTTCACCTTGAATGAGATTAAAGTACAGATATTGATACAAGAAAAACATTCTTTTAATGTAGGTAACTTAGCAGACAGGGAAGACGAGGAGAATTCAGCCGAACAAGTCTGGTTCACTAGTAAAGAAATAAGCACAGCTTTATTATGGGACAATTTATGGCTCACTTGGAGAAAAAAAATGATGCAGCAGATTTTCTCAGAATTACAGAAGACTACAAGCAATATCACAGAGTTTTGCACTTAAAAAAAACATTTAACCTGCCACTTGCCTTTGATTTAATAATTGTGATCAGTAGGTGTAGGGTAATAAAATAAACCCTTGGAAACTGATTATATTTAATGCTACAGCATGCTCCAGTTTGCTGGTTTACTTAAAAACTTATGACAGAACACTTTACATTCAATTTCTTAAACCTACGTACTGCAAAATAAAAGAAAAAGGGAGCAAGAAATGAATTACCTGGCACTACATCTCAGAGGGTTATGGTTATTATCAGCCAATTAATTTTATCCCTTGATATGCCTCCTTCAGTCTCATAAACATAACGTGCAACCTTGAGCAAGACACGTGTTTAATTTACTGTTTGGTAACCGGGTAGGTGGCCTGGTCAAGATACCCTTTTTTGCCTATGACCCAGGTACAAATGCCAAAACAAAATATTGAGTTTTGCAACTTACATATAGTAGAAACATTAGAACAAGCAGACAATATTATATTAATAGTTTCCATACGGTTGCAATACATTTAGAACTTTTACTACAATTTAGAAAATATACTTCAGCAACTGATACAATGACAGTGTCACCAGTTTATATAAATTCCTCCTTTAAGGATCTTGTATGTTAAGGTGTTTAGCATGTAATTAGACCTTTGACTAACAGGCAGTCAATTTAGTTTCTTTAGCAAAATACAATGGTGTTCCTTGGAGAAAGCAAGTAAAGCAAACTTGACAATTTTATTTCCTGCGACTTGCAACCACTAAGTATAATCTGAGTGGAAAATGCATAAAGTCTGTATTCCAATTTATAGGATATTCTTAGCAATGGGCTTAAAAGGCAATAGGAGACAGAAGTTGTGAAATTCTAAAGCAGAGTTTTCGTAAGGAAAGGACTTTTTTAATGATATTGTCAGTGTGGGGAGTAAAGGTGAAAAGAAGCATTGAGGGTTAAACCAACACATTTGTATTCAGTTACCTGAAGAATGGCACTGTTTTGATTATCAATGATTGTAATGGCTGGAAGGTGAATGGCTTTGTAAACTGTGGAAAAAAGAATAATTTTTTTTGTTTGCAATTAATCTCAAGCTTACTCTGTTCAGACCACTGACATAACTTAGTGAATGAGTGTTGAAGTTGGGATTGAAGAGTGGTTTGAGATCTGTTTGCATGGAGTAATGATTTTTCATATGTATACAAAAATAAGTACAGTTCAGGTATGTCTTTGGTAATATCACTGATGAATAAAGAAAATAGAAGAGGGACTATTATGGAACCCTGACGTACTCCAACCTCTGGTTGTTGGTATACACTTGAAATGTTTTGTTTTCAAGGTATTTGTGGAACTAGGAAATAATATTATCATTAAACTTATTGTCTTTAATTTTTTTCAAAAAGTAGATTACAAATGAGTTTCAAAAGCTTGGGGTCATGTCCACAAAAATGCCAGAGGTAAGACCACCATAATTAAGGATTCTGTAGTTAGCGTCAGTAGCTGATAGAATGGCTGTAGTGGGGTTAAGCCATTTCTGAAGCTATAAAGCTATACTGTCTGTCAGAAAGGCCATACATATTGATGTGCTTAAAAAGTTGTTTGCAGGGTTTTTTTTTCCCAAAAAACCTTTGCAAGTAGTGTAGAGACAGGCAGATAATCTTTGTGTGTTTTGGCATGCGGAGGCTTCTGCAGAGGAATAGCAATAGCTTGTTTCAGGTTTGAAAGTCCTCTTCCTGTGGTAACAGAAATGATAAATACATAAGTAAGGTTTCGCTTTACTGTCAGCAGCACTTCTTTGGCAAGTAGGTTGCACAGGAGAGAGAGAACATGAGGTGGGTTTCAGATTCTTTAATAAGGTCTTAGTTCCCTTAGCAGAAACAGCAAAGAAGTGGAAGGCGGGTACAAACTCATCCAGTAGGTAATATTAAGATTGCAGGTTCTTTTGTGGACCATTAGTGCTAGAATGAACAGTGAAATAAGTGCTGTCTGATAGATTTGATGGATGAAATGACAAAGTCTCTACACACTTGTGAACTATTGCTATTTAAACTGCTTCAAAGTCATTGTTTTTTGTATTCTGATGAAGTTGTGACGAAAGCGGAAATTAAATTATTTTACACTATTACCGGCTTTTGAACTGTGTTTTCCGGCTTCTTTCTGCCGTTCTGCATTTCTATTGCTGTTAGATGTTTTATGTGTATTATTAGCAGCAGGGATGGGATTAAAACATTGTCTAGTTAGATTTCTTTTCCAAATGTTTTAACAGGATGATATTCTTGGAAAGAGGCAAGGAATTTAGCAAGTTAACAAAAATCAAAATACGAGTGATTCTTTTTTAAGTGCAGAGACAACATTTACATATTAAACTGATACCATTTAAATTTTGGTTGTGCTTCACATTACTAAGGATGTTCTAATTAAAAGATGGAAGGACAGCATTAATGCAGAATTATTACATTTCCCCATGCCACACCACCCCTTTTTTTCTTTTTGTCACTGGTACTGGAATGAACGTTGTCAGCTGAAAAGAAAATTTTGTGCATGGAATGTCAGGATTGTGTGCCAAAATTAGAAAAAGGATAAACTCGGTACTCACTTCTGTAGTGAGAATCTTGACCTTAACAATACTTCCAGAGGTGTGTAACGTGTTACACACCACCTAAGCACAGTTAACATTTGTTACACATCCCCCAAGTGCTGTTACAGTCCAGTCTCACGAGGGGCATTAGTCTACTCATTTTTCCGTAAAGTACTTTGTTCATACTTTTGTTCTCTCAGCAGACGTTTACACAATCAGAAATTAAAGAGCGTCCCTCATAATATTTACTTGCTGTCTATGAGACAGCACTCACTAAATGCTTTACTGGCATTAAAAGCCAGTAAAACACTTTGCGCTTTTTTCTTCTTTCAACATGGAGTAGATAAAACTCCAAGCACTACAAAGACTTATGACTGAGTATTATTGATCATAACCAATTATGTGTTCTTGACATATATGCCAAGATTCACCTCTCAAGCTTTCGCTCTTAAAGTGAATTTCTTGGCATCCATGTCTCGAGCACACAATAATATGGTTAAAATCTGACACCTTTCATAACCCTCTATGTACTCACCATATCAGCTGACCTGTGAAGAAGCCTTCTGCAGCAGTAAACTTCTAGAATTTTCTCGTCTGATATCCCCAGATTAGCTTACTTATACATTTTCCACTTGAAATGATGGCACATGCTTTTCAGTACAACTCTAATCCACAGCGCAAGTACCAAAAGCAACAGAGAAAACAAAGCATACAAAAGATTATACAGAGAAAGAGAGAGAGAGAGAGACACACACACACACACACACACACACACACACACACACACACACACACACACACACACACACACACACACACACACACACACACAAACACACACTGACCATTTCAGTTGTGCAAAAGTTCTTCGATACTATGAGTTACAGTACCAAAAGTTTGAAATAGCCATGCGGAAATCTTGTCACAGCTTGTCAATTTTAAAGCGCCCACTGAGGTGAAGTTAAAAGGAAGGTCTGTAACCTAAACAGGCTCAAATATCTCCCCCCACTTTGAACAGGGATTTGTAAAGCTAAAAGTGGAGATTTCTGGGGATATCATAATCAGATGAAGTTGGAGACTTACCTGTGGGGAACTTGACTGGAGGATTTATCCATGGAGTACCAGGAATTCACCTCTGGATTTACCAAGAGTCTAAAATGGGAATATACTTGGAGGTTACATGCAGCTTATTTGGAGTTGCAGCATCAAGAAAAGAACACCACGGACTGCCAAGTTTCTGAAACATTTAAACTGAACTGAGTTGTAAGTGCCCCAAATACTTCTTTCACTGGAATAGTTGATACACTTGCAATGTACATAAACTGCATTTTATATTTTCACTGCACTAAACCACACGGGAGTTTACAGTGCACTAAACATTAAGAATGTGAGCACAATTTAGTTATAATATGCCACAATGCACTGCATTTCACATTTGCATCACTCCATGCAAATATTAGCACAATGAATCATTTCCCCACCTGCAAAGAGAAAGACCTACTGCTCTCTGTGTGCTACAACACCCAAAGAAAGCATGTGTGAGAGAGAGAGAGAGAGAGAGAGAGGGACACAGAGAAAGTACAGTTGCATTACTATAACAGCAAATGTTTGAATTCCTCACTGCTGTAGATGACTATGGGTTGTGTCCTGACAAGGATATAACAATTGGAGAGCTTGAAAAGCTCTAATCCCCTTCCCACACACTCACTCTGGCTAATGATAGGCCAAGCCTTTTTGGAAGGAACTACATAAGCATCCAGAGTGACTAAAATCTTCAGGACTCCCTTGCCCAAAAGCAAAAAGGGAAAAAATCATCCTGAAACTGATACACACAACATAAAATGAAAACGGAAAAAATAACCCTTGTAAATTATATACATGTGGATGGAGGTAGATTTGGGATCTGCTACTGCAGCAGTAAGGCATTTGAACCTATGCTGCTATGGATAAGCGCAAGTTACACAACTGTACTATGTTCATCACAGCCTATGGGTACACTACCATAGTTTACCCAACCTGAAAGGAGGAAGGATATAAATCCAGGAGATCCAGCAAGGTGGTCCTAGCCAAACCAGTCCTTGATGTAAACAAAAATCCAGCATCTTTTTCCTTGTATGGAAAATAGTAAAGGATTACGGAGTTGTCTCTAGAAATCTTCTAGAGTCCACCACTTTCCAGCATGACATCAAAGGAATCAAAGCTCTCGGAAAGAAACCTTTTATACAGCTTGGATATGGTATGTCATAATGGTTATAGCAAAATGCAATACGCAAAGACAACTAACTGGAAGTCATCTTATTGAAATTGTAGCCTTTTCTTAGTCTGAAATTAAGAGATACCCAGCTGATAGTCATTTTTAAAGGACTTAGATTTGCCAAGATAGTACCTGAGCTTCTATTCCATGCCTAGAGTATTAGTTACTTTTTTTCCTCCATGGTTTAAGGTTAGGATCAAGCACTGGGAGATCAACAGCTTAATTAAACTCTGAAAACTTTGGCGCCGAGTACCGAAAGTACAGCTGTGTAAAATCTTACCATAATAGAGGTCTTTCTCTTCACTGTTGTAGTATTCTTCACAATATGGATCTCCTGCCCAGGACAGCTCAATGTTCGGCCAGTATACCAAAGCCTTTAGATCTTGTATGCATTGTACATCACATGTATGTTACCCATATAGGGCATAGGGCACAAAGGTGACGTACGGACACAGTTACCCAGAACTGAATTAACCTAGAAGAGAACGATCTCCATAGGACAAAGGAAGCTATGCACATCCAGAAGGAGAAAATGCAGATGGAAAAGGGAAACCCTTGGCCAGGAGAGAAGCCAAAACAAAGCCCAAAAAATAAACAGGGGTGAATGGAGGGCAACAGTGAGTTCTGGCAAGATTTTACACTACTGTACTATATCCTTCTATACCACAGATGCAGTATTCTTCACTTTAGGGAGAGCACAAAAGCTTAAAAAAAGGATTGTGAGGTGGAAGGCTGGGAAGAGTCTTCAGTGAACCCTTGGAGAATGGCTCTAGCAAAACATACTTTGGTCCTAGACACTATATCCAATTTATAATGCTTAGGGAAGGTATGCACTGAAGACCAAGTAGCAGGATGGAATTGGTGTCTAACCATATAGGTTCATAGGTTGGTACTAGGCTATCAGCCCTAGGGCCTGTACAAGCCTAGCCATAACAATTCCCTGGCTATTTCTTCCCACAAAATTTACTTCCCTGGACCCCTGTCTAGCAGGGTGACTGATGTGATTCCGGGGTAAATTTCCTATCTCCCATCCAGTCGTCAAGGTTCCTTTTGATGAGGGCCAAGGAGGTGCTCTGCTTGACATGTATGGGCAGTCTATTCCAGAGTATGGTGAGTCTCTGGGTCAGGAACCTATCCCTCCAGCATGTTTCGTTCACTGTGATGACAAGGTTTAGGCCCTTGGAGAGTGTGGTTCTGATGGATTGGGATTTCTTTAAGTGTATCATGTCCAACAGCTCTGGGTTTGACATGGCCTTGTGTGTTAAGCAGAGATCGCCTCTGAGTAGACTATATGCGACAGAGTACAGCTGGAGTTTTTTTAGTCGGTCAGCATAGGGCATCTGCTTTAAGCCTGTGATTCTTTTAGTGAGGGGTTTCTGCAGCTTTTCCAGTTGTTGCAGATGTCTTGTGAGGTACATATTAAATGGGGCGTTGTACTCTATGACGGGTCTAATGAGGGATGAGTACAGTGGGACAATGACCTCCTTTTTTCTGGATGAAAAGCCCTTAGTGATGAGGTGTGCCACATAGAAAGATTTCCTGACTGTTGGTTATTGAAGGTCCCTTAGTGTTGGCCTGTACTTCAGAGAAGTAGATGCCAAACAAGAGCGGTCCCAGGACTGAACCCTGAGGTACTCCACTTGTCACTTGTCTGGAGCTGGATTTGGAGTCGGCTACTTTTACAGTGTGGGTTCTGTTAGTAAGCCATTTGGCAACCCATCGAGTGACATAGAGATTTATGCCCAGCTTAGTAAGTTTATCTATGATTCTGGAGTGGGGGATGGTGTTGAAGGCCTTGGTGAGGTCCAGATAGGCTGTGTGGATCTCCTTACCCTCGTCCACATCTCTGGAGACTCATTCGAAGAAGTTAATCAGGTTCAGGAGATACGATCGGCCCTTCACGAACCCAAACTGGGTAGGTTCTAGTGTTTGAAGGTTGCCAATGTCTTTGTTTAGAAGTTCCATGATAATACGTTCCAGGGCCTTGCAGATCAGGCTTGTCAGACTGATGGGACGGTAGTTCCCAGGATCCAAGGTGGATCCCTCCTTGTGCAGTGGGATAATTGTAGCTGTGCGCCACTCAGTGAGCACGAACCCTGAGGTGAGGCTATGATTAAACATGACACTTAGTTGAGGTGCCAGTTCATTTTGTAGTCCATGTAGTACACAGCCCAGGATGTCGTCTGGTCCCATGGATGCTGTATTCTTAGCTTTGGAGAGTGGGTTTTTTACCCGTGTTGCCATGATTACCGGAATTTGGCAATCTTTTGGTTTTGAGATGGGCCCTTTAGGGGATGAGAGGAGGGTGAAGTTGGCACTGATTCGATCTGCCAGGATATTGGCAATGTCCTTGGGATCAGTATATTTAATGCCATTCTGTTGTAGCGCAGAGCAGATCTGAGCATTGCCATTCAGATTCTTGACATAGCTATAGAATGCCTTGTGGTTATCTTTGGAATCTTTGGCAAATTTATTTTCGTAACTAGCTTTGGAGGACTTTATGAGGGATTTCAGCTTCTTACTGAGGCTGGTAAGGGAGTTTTTTGCATCCTGGGATTTTCCTCTTTTCTGCAACAGTTTCTTCCTTCTGTTGTATAGTTTGTTAATGACAGGGGACCACCAGATTGGCTTCCTTTTTTGAAGGAGAGTGTCTTGGTTCTATTTGGGGTGGCACAATTCATGCATGAGTGGATATGTTCATTCAATGCTTTAGTGTAGGATTCGGCAGTCGAACTTTCAGTTCCCTTCTGCACTGGTGTCATGAACTTTGTCACTTCTGACTTGAGTAGCATGAAGTTGTTTTTGGAGAAGTTTTTTACAGAGGTTTCCTTACTGGGGGGTGGGGGTGGGATGTGGATGTCAAAGGTGATTAGCTTATGGTCAGACCTAAACAACGAGGGGGTGACCACTGGTGTGGAGCATCGATTTCCCATGTTGGTAATGACCAGGTTTAGGATACTGGAGCCTCTGGTGGGACTAAGGATTAGCTGATCCAGGGTGTTGGAATTTATGAATTCCAAGAACCGTTGGGCAAAGGTGTTGGTACATGAGTAGTTTTCCCAGTTAATGGCAGGGTAGTTGAAATCACCCAATATTAAGATGTTTGTTGTATCTTAATATTTTCCAGTATGTTTAAAAAGGTGTAGTGAGAATCTTGCAGCATGGTGGGGAATCTGTAGCAAGCTACAATTTGGATTGCAGTCTTACCTAGTGTTAGTTGCACCTGGAGAATTTCGGATGCATTGTGTTGGGCAACTAGCCTGGAGGTGTGAATATCCTTAGTGAATATGGACACTCCTCCACCTTTAGGGTTTCGGTCCTGGTTTGGTGGCCGAAAAGTGTGATAAGAATTGTAGCCTGGTATTGCAGGAGTGCTCTCTGGGGCCTTGAACCAGGTTTCAGTTACTGCACAGATATCGATGTTCTCCATTTTTAGGAGTGTCTCTCGAGAGAGTGCATTTTGAGGTTTAGACTTCTAGCATTGAGTAGCATTACCTTCAGAGTTTGCATACTTGTACCGGTTACGGTGGTGGTTTTGTCCTTTGAGCCTTGCCTAAAAAAGGCACTATAGGGTTGGCAAGAGCCTTAGCCAGTAACCTGAATCTCTGGGGTGACAGGTGCAGACCATCTCTGGCAAAGCATCGTGGTTTGTCGATCATGTCGTCCCAGGCAGACAGATACTGGATCCCCTTTGAATGACACCAGAAGCTTAGCCAATTGTTGAAGTCAATCATTTTGTCCTTATACTGTGGCATCATTCTGGTCGAAGGCAGGATGCTACTCAGGGCTAGGGTCATACCTGCCTGGGTCACATGATCCGAGAGCTCTTCCATGTCTCTTTTCATGTAGTCCAGGGAGATGCATCTCAAGTCATTCACTCCAACATGGACAATGACAGAGTCGTATTTGTACTTGTTGTAGAGAGTCTTGAGTGCATGCATTATGTGGCGGATCCTGGCACCTGACAGGCAGCTGACTGTAATTTTCTCCTTGTTCAGCCTGGTGAGTGGGACATCAGTGTGTATTGACTATAGAGTCACCTATGACTAAAGTGTTGGGCATGTTTTCTTGCCTTAGGGGCTGTTGGGTGGCACACTGGTGTTGTGAGCTATGCGATACTTTGGTTGTGACTGGTGTTTGTTTGAGTTTCAGCTTTGGAGGTCCTTGTTGCTTGGGCAGGTTAATGTTAAGGGCCTCCACATATGTGTGTTTAGTGTTGCTATGTGTGGGTGTTGGTGGTGAAGGTTTTGAAGGGCTATGTGTTGCTTGAGGTGTAGTGCGGGTGTTAACCTTCTCTTCTTGACTGTCTCGCACAATCTTGGCTGGAGAGAGCTTTGCTTTCAGTTTGGCTATGTAAGTGCATCTCTCGCAGGTTGTAGTGCTGGGTGGTAGGAGGAGAGGGTTGTCTGTGTACATGAGGCAATTGCTACATTGCCCCAGTATGCCCAGATTCACCAGGTGGACAGGAGAAATCACTGGAAGCTGACCCTTGGACATGCCTGGTTAGGTGCCCCCCCCTTACCTTGGCAAGATGCTTTGCAATTATTGGCCGTTTACTGCCTACGATTAATTTCTCCTTATTAACAAAGAGAGTTGAGTGCTTGTATCAGTTTAAGGCTTCCTAGTACTTTCCATCAGGGATTAGAGCAAGTGCTAGTCACAGGGACTCCAACCAGAAAGAGTCAGGAATCAATGCACTCTGCTCCTACTCTCACCAGGATCAGAATATAAGCACATATTCCAAGCTGTCACCTATAAAGCAGTTATTAAGCTTTCTGGTGATCAGCAGTCTCCAGGAAATAATGCAACTGTATTTCTTCTCTCACCAGGAGAAAACAGAAGCACTAATCCCAAGATGACTACTAAAAAGCAGAATGTGGGCTCTCAAATAACTGGTGGTCTTGCAATAGATGCTTAAAGGTAAGATGAAAAAAAATGGTTTATACTAAACACTGCAGTGTGCACTAGAGGAATTAGATGTGAAAGTAGGTAACTTAAGTTTTACCTGTCTAAAAAGTTAAGTTTTAGTGGAGAGTCACTATTTTTAAAACAGCAAAGGGGGTGGTCATTTTTGTATGCTGGTACTATGGAATACAGTAGGATGGCCAATAAATTTAAATAGTTGAAGGGGAGTGATTTCACAAAATGATAATTTTGTGCGCTTACTCACACAAGCCAGTAAAAGCAGAGAGGAAATGAGATATATGGTCAAATTAACATAAGGGACAGGCAACTAGAAAGACAGTGGTGTTTAAGAACACAACAGTAACTGGGTGGCAGGGTTGGAAAAAATATTTCTGCCTGACTTGCAAGAGAGAGAGAGCTGTGGTCTCTTTTCAAGTTTTAATATACAGTTAAAAGCAAAGTACAAGTTAAACACAAGGTAAAGAAAACAAATCACAGTATTCAAAATAGAAAAAGGCAATAAAGTAATACACAATACAACAAATAAAAAGCAAACTAACCTTTCCCACACAGCAAAATGTAGCAGAGTCTGGGTGAGCCTTTCTGGTAAAGCCACTTGAAGAAAGCACCAGAAGAGGCAAAAGTCCTAGTGCAGTGAGCTCTGATGAAGTAGACAGATGCTTACCGTGAAAAGAATAACAAAATGAAATGCACTTAGATATCCAGGAGGAGAAGGTTTCCTCAGATTTACAAATAACTTTAGTTTTATACAAATAACATCTAAGCTGTCTGTGCAAATCCAAGGTGTGAAGAACCTTCTCATTGGCAGATTGTGTAGATGGAAAAATGGAAGGCAGATGGAGAAACTAATTAAGGGACAACTCATTGACCACTTTGGGCATAAAAGAAGGATTAGTATGAAAAGACACTTTGCCTCTGTGGGAAAATAAGGAAGAATGGCCATGATAGCTGAAGTTCAGACACTCTTGGCTGAAGCTTGAGCCAAAAGAAAAACAGTCTTCCAGGTACAATGTTGTAAGGAAGCTGAAAAAGTAGGTTCAAAAGGAGTCTGTGTCAATTTTTCAAGAACAAAACTAAGGTCCCAGGAATGCAGAATAGGCTTCCCGGGAGGCCTGATATGAAAGATGTCTTTAAGAAATTACTTTACCTCAAATCTAGAGGCCAGAGGAGGAGTCAAGGGCAGACGAGCAGAAATTGCTGACAGGTGAGCTTTAACTGAAGAATATGCCAACCCAGCATGGAGCAGATCACACAAATAAGAGAACCAGAGGAACCTCCACAGACAAGGGAGGCACCAGACAGAAAATCGCTTCCACCTTTGGATATATATGATTTCCTGGTAGTGGGTTTCCTGGCCTCCTGCAGAACCCAAAGCACATTCTCAGAAAAGAAGTACCTGAAAGCGATAAAAACCCTATCACCCACAGTGTCAGCTGAAGAGTGGCCAAGTGAGGATGAATAAGAGATCTCTTGTCTTGTGTGACAAGATCCACCTGGTGAGGCAACTTGTGGTGATTGCCCCTGGCCAAGTGAAAAAGAAGGGGAACCAATGCTGTCTAGACCAAAAGGGAGTCACTACCAAGGTTTTGGAAGAGTCCTGCCTGATCTTGTGCAAAACTCATGGTAACACAGGAAGGGTAGGGAAGGCATACAAAAACATCCCCTTCCAGAGAAAAGACTGGGCGTCCACTTTCCAAGACAGAGGACTTGGGACTCTGGAACACAACAGAGGAAGTTGTCTGTTAGAGGGGTGGCAAAAAGATCTAGCTGAGGAATACCTAACTGATGGACAATGTCCAGAAACCCATCTCTGTGAAGCATCCATTCATAAGCTTCTGTGCTGGACCTGCCAGGAGTCTACCACTAGACTGTGTTCCAAGGAAATATAAACTACCTGGAGTTACTTGACACTAGATAGCTAGATTTCAGACATGAAGAGCTAGTCTCTGAAGAAGACAGGACCTTGTGCTCTCTTGCTTGTTGACATACCACATCACGGTGGTGGTGTGAAAATTTTAAGGGACCTGGGATGAAAGAGGGAATGAAAAACCTGAAGAGTCAGTAGCAAAGCCCTCATCTCATTTACATTGATGTGGTCTGATCTTTGATGAGGAGGCCAGAGACCATGACCCTTGAGGATGCCACATGAGGCACCCCATCTGAAGAGTTTGTAAAGATCTTCTGTGTTGGAACTGGAGCTTAAAAAGGAAGCTCTGGGTTGAGTGAAAGTTGATGAATCTATCACTGAAGCTCGGGCTTGAGACAAGGAAGAAAAGGTAACCAGGAAATCCATGAGGTGGCAATGTTGAAGCCACACTGACTTGAGGTACCACTGACGCTTCCTCATTTGGAGCCTGGTGAGAGGGAGTACAGGAATGGTGGAAACCATGAACCCCAGGACCCTGAGAAATTCCCTGGCCATGATAGCCATCAGAGAAATAAGGGACTGGAAAAAAGGCAATTACAGACAGAGCCTTGAGGCAGACAGAGATGCCAGCATGAGACTGTCTGAAGGCTGCAGCTGAGGAAAACATGATCCTGAGAAAGCATCAGAACTTATTTATGGAAGTTTATGGTGAACCCCAGACTTTGTAACAGGAAAGTAGTAAACATGAGATCCTAAAGCAGAGTGTTGGAGGAAGGAACTTGAATAAGCAGATTTATTTATTTATTATTTATTTTACATTTGATAACTGGGAAAGTCCACTGGACGCAGGTCCTTTTTTAGTGGAGGCCCGGGGAGAAAAGCTCCACAAATAACATAACATAATAATCGACATAAGATAAGCACAATGACTGACATACATTGACACAATAGTGTGTCAGAGTCTACAAGTTGCTTTACAAAATATACACTGATAATACATATTTTGAAGAGACAAATACATTCAAAATATATATGCATACAGACAAGTCAGCAAAAACATTGTTAAGCAGTATAATGCAATTGAAAATGTAGACATCAAATGTACAGTAGTAGATACAGCAATTTATAGGTAGTGAATGCTCAAAGTGGCGAGTCGAGATTGCAGTATGAGAAGGTAGAACTAGCCTGGGCAAGTACAGGAACATAGCCATGTAGTATGGAAGTGAGTTCTTGATGCTTTTATAAACTGAGCTAGTGAGAAGATGGAGGATATGTTGGTTGGAAGTGAGTTCTATACAAGAAAAGGTCTTAATTCCTCGGATTCTGCAAAAGGGAATGACAGGAGCAAGGCATTTGGTGAATACTCTTAGGGCAGTAGAGAGACCAAATGGCAAAGCAGAGAACTGAAAATGTAAGGAAGAAACAGAGAAACATAAAAAAATGCCCTCAAGACAGCATGGATGGGGATGTAAAGGTGTGCATTCTTGAGATCTAGAGATACCAGAAAGGCCTGGGGTAAAAGAAGAGGATATAATAGATGCAGAGATCTTGAGAAAGGAGTTCAGCCAGGAAATATCCAGAATTTGTCTCCAAGTGCCCCCCCCCCCTTTTTTTGTGGGACCAGAAACATTCTGGATTAAAATACTGCCTGGCAGAAGGCATGGCTTGAATGGTGCCCTGAGCCAAGACAGAGTGCAGAAAAGAGAAAGCTGTCCTGAGGAGGTTGCTAGATGCCTGAAAAGGGAGAGGGGATTTCCTAACCATGAAGTATCCCTAAAAATTAACGGACAGAACCCAAGAACCTGAAGTGATCTGTAACCAGTTTGGAACAGACTGGGACAGATGGAAGTGCAAGAGAACCAGGCCTACGCCAGGAGGAAGCAAACTGTCAAACAGAACTTGGCAAGCAGGTTTCTGAGAGGCAGGAGTCTAACTAAACTTATCAGGAGGCACACATCTAGAACCCTTCTTGCCCTTAGGAGAAGGGCTACATTGCCTCCAAACAAAAGCAGATTTAGTGGGATAATTCTCATAAAATCTGGGAATAGGAGGATCACAGATGTGTTTCAGTTTCTGCAAGCCTTTACCATTGTTCTGGAGAGACTAGAAAAGTTCAGTTGCAGCAGACCCAAAAAGACTTTTGTTATCCAAGGGAGCATCCAAAAGTTTAGCCTTATCATCAGGCAAAGCCTGAACATGAAGCAAAGAATAATGCCTCATAACTGAGCCAAAGGCAGTAGCCCTGGAACAGACATCCGCTGCATCATAGCTGCATTTGACTGAGTGGCGGACAACCTGGGAAGTACAGCCAAACAGAGAAAGGGCTGAAGCCACACCTCTCAATCTCTTATAGCATGAAATCTGGACAAAGGCATAAAAATAGGGACAATTTTTAAATATTGCTCTTAAAAATGTAGAAAGTTGATAGAAAGTACAGTTTTGTACCTACCATAAATGTAGATGTCCGAACTGGATAGCATCTGCAGTCATAACAAGTGGGTTGTCCTGTCGTCAGGCAGCCCTGCAGTCGGCCGGATTCCAAAGTCCGGGTCCGGCTTCGGCTGATGTCGCACTCCACCCGACGTCATCTCTGTTGGTCTTCGGGTATATAAGCATCAGCCGACGCCATTTTCCTCAGTGTTTCTTGCCCCAGATGCCAGTAGCCCTCTTGCAGGCTAAAATTTGGATAGATGCCAATGTTTCCAAATAGATAGAGGTAAACACAACAATAAGCATATATGTACATATATACAAACAAATACACCATAAAAGACTCCCCCCCAACAACTAGCTATTAGGAGGGTAAACACCCTAGGAGTACCACAGAGGGGAAGGAGGGAGGGTAATCCTGACTGCAGATGCTATCCAGTTCGGACATCTACATTTATGGTAGGTACAAAACTGTACTATGTCCTTCATGGATGCATCTGCAGTCATAACAAGTGGGTAGAATACCATAGCCAACTAGGGGAGGAGGATAAAAGTAGATTATGGTGTGTTTAGGATCCCTTGCAGTACAGCAGTGGCAAACCCTGCTCGGGATCTGGAATATAGAGGCAAATTATAATGCTTGGCAAATGTATGCACGGAGGTCCAAGTAGCCGCCTCAATAATGCCTTTGGTTGCCACTCCTCGTAAGGCGGCTGTGGTAGTGGCTGTTGCCCTTGTAGAATGAGGTCTTATGTTCTGTGGAATTGGTTTTCCATGGAAGGAGTAACAGTATCGTATGCAATTTCCTATCCATTTGGAGATTGTCTGTTTGGAAATAGCTTTTCCTTCCCTTCCTGTTGCATAGGCTACAAAAAGTTGGTCAGTCTTTCTGCTATTTTTTGTTCTGTCCAAGTAGTAGCGTAGCTGTCTATGTACATCCAAGGTATGCAGTATTCTTTCCCCTCTGTTTTGTGGGTTGGGAAAGAAGGTAGGTAGGTGGATTGCCTGGTTTAAAGACACTCTGGATACCACCTTGGGCATAAATGTAGGATTAGTCCTCATGGACACTCTATCTTGGTGGAAGATTAGGAAGGGTTGCACTGCCATTAAGGCCTGTAGTTCTGAAACCCTCCTTGCTGAAGTAATTGCTAGTAGGAAAGCAGTTTTCCATGACAGGTGTTGTAGGTCTGCTGTTGCTGCTGGTTCAAAGGGTGATAGTGTCAACTTTTCTAGCACAAAGTTTAAATCCCAAGCTGGTAATGGTGGTTTCCTTGGAGGTTTTACATTCTTGATTCCTCTGAGGAACTGCCTGAGCAAAGGGTGCGAAAAACAGGTGGATCAAAGCTGTATTCTGCTGAAATAGCTGATGCATGTATCTTGATGGAGGAGTAGGACAGGCCTGAATGAAGAAGTTCGCCAGATACTCCAGAATGTTAGGCATATCTATGTTTGACACATCTTTTCCTCTTTCCGTACTCCAAATGACAAACCTTTTCCATTTTCCAGCATAGTTCCTTCTTGTTGAAGGTCTGCGTGCTTCAAGAATAATGTCTTTAACTCTTTGGGAAAGTTCTGGATTAGCTGCTGCTATGTGATGTTCCATGCAGTCAGTTGCAGCGTTTTAGGTTTGGATGTATGATGCTGTAGTTGTTCTGAGTTAACATCAAAGGCATCAGGGTATTGGCCACATATTGTTCGAGACATGCTCTTCAGTAGTGGGTACCAGTGTTGTCTTGGCCAGTTTGGAGCTATCAGGATTATCCTTGGACGTTCTTCCTTGATTTTTAGTAGTACCTTGTGTATCAAAGGAAGAGGTGGGAATGCATATGCTGTTAGGCCTTTCCAGTTGAAGGAGAGTGAGTCCACTTTCCATGCTAGTGGGTGGAATGTCCTTGTGCAGAATTTTTGAGCTGGTGATTGAGAGGTGATGCGAATAGGTCTATCTGTGGCATTCCCCATTTCTTTGAGATGGTCTTGAAGATGTCCGGGTGCAGCTTCCATTCGTGGGCATCCGAAGTGGTTCTGCTTAATATGTCTGCTAGAGTATTGTCTTTCCCCGGTACAAATATTGCATGTAACTGAATGTTGTAGCTGAGTGCCAGGGTCCACAGCTCCAAGGTCATTCTGCATAGGGGGTATGAATGAGTGCCTCCCTGTTTGTTGATGTACCACATGACTGTGGTGTTGTCTGTCCTTATCATCAACTGGCCCTCTTTGAGAAATGGTTTGAACTTTTGGATTGCCAGTTTTACTGCCAGCATTTCTTTTAGATTGATGTGCAGGTGAAGTTTTATCCTGTGTCCACAATCCTTGCACGCATTTGTCCAGCATGTGGGCCCCCCATCCTAGGTCTGAAGCGTCTGTTGTGATGGTCTGGCTTGGTTGACATCTGCGAAAGGGTAGGCCTGGGTTTGACTGGCATGCCTGAGCCCACCATAGGAACTCCTGTTTTAAGCATGGAATTAGTGGGATTTCTGTTTCTAGACTGTGTCTGTGTTGGGACCATAAATTCTTTAGGTACCACTGTAGTTTCCTCATATGTAGTCTGGCAAATGGGACCAAGATTATGCATGATGCCATGAAGCCCAAGGCCTGCAGAACTTTTCTTGCTGTTAACTTGTTCAGTTTTGTTAGTGCCAAGAAGTAAAGAGGAAGTTCTTTTGTTTTTCTGTAGTCAGGAATGCCATTTGTTGTACTGTGTCCAATGCCAGGCCCAAGAATGTCCTTGTTTGGGATGGTATCAGCCTTGACTTTTGTAAATTGACTGTGTATCCCAGTCCTTGTAGCAAGTAAATGACCCTTTGTAAATCTGTTGTCAGCTTGCTTTTGTTGTCCCCTTGTAGCAGGCAGTCGTCCAGGTATGGGTAAATTTGAATTCCCTGTAGTCTGCAATGGGCGATTACTGATGCCAGGCATTTTGTGAATACTCTGGGCACAGTAGATAAGCCAAAGGGCAATGCTGAGAATTGATAGTGCTCTGATCCTGCAAGAAATCTGAGGTATCTTCTGCAGATTGGTCGAATGGGGACGTGCAGGTATGCCTCCTTGAGATCTAGAGTTACCAGCCAAGACTCCTTGCCCAGCATGGGAAGAAGTTGCTGTAGGGTCAGCATTTTGAATTTTGGGACAATGATGTATGTATTTAAGGTGGACAGGTCGAGAATTGGTCTCCAACTTTTTCCTTTCTTGGAACTAGGAATAGTCTGGAATAGAACCCCTTTCCTTGTTCTGCTGTTGGCACTCTTTCCACAGCTCTCATGTTTGCTAACTCCATTATCTGGCGTAGAGCCTCTGTTTTTGATTTGGAGGTAGATTTGGCATTCCTCTTTGACTGGTAAAGTGTGGAAGTGAAACCGTAACCTTGATCTATGGTTTGTAAAATCCACTTGTCTTTTGTTATGTAGTGCCAGTTCTTTGAAAATAAGGTTAACTTTCCGCCTAGAGGAGCTGCTATTTGTTCCCTGGTAGGCGGATTTAGGATTAAGTCACTGTGGTTGTGCTGATGTAGTGGCAGTGGCTGTGTCTGTGCCTCTGTTGTTACCTTGCCACTGTCGTCCTCTGTAGGCACCTCCTCTGGATTGGTTTCTGCCTCTGGAACGTCTATTCCTGCCCCTTTGAAATTTTGTGGAGTCAGGAAAGGACCAATTTTTGGCAGGCCAGTTCCTGCTAAACCTTGGGGTTGAACCTGCAAGAAATCTTTAACAGTTTGAACAGATTTTGCCTTCTCTTCCATTTTCTTCATAACCTGCTGGGCAGGTGTACCAAACAAACTTGTCTTGTCCATAGGAGCATCTAGCAACTTAGCTTTAACATGATCCGGTAAAGCTTGTTCCTTTAGCCATGCATGCCTTCTGATCACTGTGCCTGTCATGGCTGATCTAAATGAAGCCTCCAGTGCATCATAGCCACATTTTAAGGAATGGTTGCTAACCTGTTGTATGTTATTTACCATCTCTAATACATATTTCTTATCAAGAGATTCATCAGTGGTTAGTTTTTTAGTTAACTGATCAAGCATAAACTCTTGGTATTGTATCATGTGAAACTGACAGTTTAAAGCTCTAGCTGAGAGAGTAGCTGAAGTGTAGATTGGGTAGTCGGAGGATCCGACGGCATAATGTACGCAAAATCAGAACCGAAAAACTGTTCTGCAAACTCCGACCGACGCCTAAGCGTTCGTCGGTTGAAAGAGGCACAGGCCGAACAGGCTGCTACGTCGTGGGCTGGGCCTAAACAAGGCAGACAGTAAGAGTGGAAATCTTTATGAGGTATTTGTTTCCCACAGGTTAAACAATTGTTAACTTTTTCTGACATCGGCTGAGGCAAGAAAGAGTCCCCAACGGGGTACTTAGCTTTAGAAGTCTTCAAGTAGTATTCGGTAGAAGTAATCTCTGGATCCGACCGACCGGCACTTGCGAACAGCTTCTGCTTCGGGCGCCACGCGGCAAGAAAGACGGAGGAAAATGGCGTCGGCTGATGCTTATATACCCGAAGACCAACAGAGATGACGTCGGGTGGAGTGCGACATCAGCCGAAGCCGGACCCGGACTTTGGAATCCGGCCGACTGCAGGGCTGCCTGACGACAGGACAACCCACTTGTTATGACTGCAGATGCATCCATGAAGGACATTTGCAGATTTTGCATTAGCATGAATTTTCTGGAGTATGAAATCTGAAACTCAAATGCATGTCATTATTTTATGATTTCATTCCTCGATGATTTGCAGGAAAACCAGTGTTTTATGAGGAACAGGCCAAAAATAAGAGGCAAAAATCTGGACATTCTGCAAAAATCCGGACAGTTGAGGGAGATGGTTGAAGCCTTCTCCTCAGAGTCAGGAAAGGTCAGACATGACCTTAGAAACCTAAGAAAGGAGAGCCAAAACATACCTGGTCATATCAATCTTATAGTTGACTGCCCTAAAAGATAGAGTGGCAGCAGCATAAACCTTTTTGCCCAGCCTTTCCACAGCCCTACTATCCTTAACAGAAGGCTACAGCATGGACAGCTTATCAGGGGAGACTGACACTACAGAAGGGTCAGCAGAAGGGCAGTTATAAAGAAATTTATACACCACAGGCACTTTATAGACTATTTGGCTTCTTAGGAATAGGGAGCTGAGAGTCAGGAGCTACAGACACTGCTGAGAAAGTATCCAGGAGGGCAGCCAGAACAGGAGAAACAATGGATGACTTAGGAGACTCCATCTGTAGGAGCTGATAATATCTTTCCTGAATCTTAGAGACTTGAGAACAGCCCCACTTAAAATAATTCATCATATTGGCAAAGGTATCCCTAAGGAGAATTCCTCCAAGGGGAAAACTGGACTTGTGGAGTCATCCTCCTCTGGATTGTAGTCCAAGGGGGAAAGGATTCGGGAACAATAAGCCAAAGATTTATCCCGAGTCGAGGTCCTCATCTGAGGATTCCAATTCCCTAGGCCTCTTGAGTGGAGTGGAAGACCATGGAGGAGCAGGCACAGAGACCCATTACAGAGGCTTCAAGGCTATCAAAGCATTAAATATACCCTGACTGAAATCCCGCCATTCATGCTGAGGATCCGTAACAACACGGGAAATATGCTTTGTTTTTTTGTTTCTTCTTATTCTTCTGTGTGATGTCTGTAACAAATAGCTTTGGAGAGTCAGTTACTTGGCAAGACTCAATAATGGTTGCAGAAATCTCCTTCCTAAGACCTGAGGAATCCCCCTCCATCCTTCGGATATAATTAGCTGATGTTCCCCCTCAGTGTCAGGCTCAGATGTTTGAAAAGCCTCTGAAGACATGCAAGAAGGCAGATACATGCTGGTCTCTATGGCGTTGCGGCAGAGAAAGCTGTAGCAATCACCAGACAGTCCTCCACAGCCTTGACAGAGATGACTGGGGGAGGCTGTCTTCTTGGCAGATGTACGGCTCTTGAGAGAAGAGGGCTCCACCACAGTAGCTTGAGCCAACAACTTACGATGATGGTTCTCCAGGTAGATGGACAAGGAGGAGAGTTGACTACAAAGGGTCTTAGGCACAAACACCTAACAAATACAGCACTGTATATGGTCATGAGAAGCATCCAGACAGAAGAGACAATGGTCATGATGGTCTTTATGGGGAATCTGCCTCACACACAGACCTTTCCCCTTTTTGGATGACATAAACACAATAACCACAAAAAGCAGAGAAAGAGATGTAAGCACGGCTTGGTAACCAGCACAGCAGAAGGGAATTCAGATTGACATTCAACAATGACATTCAGAAAGGCGGCAAGGAAGCTCTGGGCGTATGTGTCTGTATGTCTCTTTTATGCCCTACACCTTGCTTGGGGAGAATACATGCATTGTACAGCGGCTATAAGAACTAAAGGCTTTAGTATACTGGCCGGATGTTGGGCTATCCTTGACAGGAGATCCCTTTGATAAAGGATACTGCAACGGTGATATGGAAAGACATCTTATTTAAGGATCTCTCTTACTAGCCTGTGCTGGACCATAATTCTTCCATCACAAGAACAGAATCTGAAGGTGACAGAAACAAACCTTGTCAGTGCAGTAATTGAGACCAGAGTCTAATGGCAATTACATGCAAGTTCACTGACTGATGTGATTTAGGATACCCCACTGCCCAGACGGAGAACCTCTTCCATATAGCATACAAAGTCTGATGACTGGATGTTTTCCTGGTTGGCGTAAATCACCTCTGATAATTTCAGCAGCATGGCAGGCAGGAACAAGGGATCTAAACAAGAAGCCAAGCCCACAGCTGCATTCAGCAGTTGAACAACTTCTTTGGCACATTTCCTCTCCTGCTAAGTATCCAAGAGATTGAAACAATGCTATTCTTAGACAGAGGAGGCAATGAAGATGATGCATGGTCTTTCTGAACTGAATTCTACAATGAGGTAAAGAATCAGGGCAAACATGGAAAACACATAAAAGGAATATTTTTTCCAGCTATTGAGGGAGAGTGTCTATCTACTACCATCTCTGTCCCCTACCCTGATTTGCTAGGCAGAATAAATGGAGGACTGATTCTCCTGTGTGAAAATCAGCATATCATCTGGGGTGCTCCTCCTGTTCAGATCAGACAGGATTCCAGAAACCCTAGCACCAGGAAAGGACCATAGCCTCATTCGGCACTTTGGTCTTTTAGAAAGTTTGTCAAAGGTTGAGATGATGCCCCAAATCTGTGTCCAAAGCCAGGCATTCAATGCCTTTTTACAAACAGGGGGCTGATTATATTTTGCTTCACTAGTTTGCATATCTTACAATGGCCCGACTTACTGGCTCAGGATAGGAATCTGATACTGGCTCTTCAAAGACTTTATGCAAATGCCATTCAAGCTGGCCTGTATGAAGACCATTCACATGGAGGATCCACTTTCACTGAACCATAAGGAAGCAGGTGGGCTCAACAATACATTAGTAAACTCTCCATCATGACCTGTGATGGCTTATGTTGCAGGAAGGAAAGATCCACACAGAGACATATTGGACACTGCTCTAGAGTCCAAAGACAAGGATGGAATAAAGTTCAAGAGTGAGTGAGTGTGTGTGTGGGGGAGGTGGAGTCTTTACAACCACTGGTATCTCCTTTTTATTCACTGCACACCAGCATCACCAGACAAGCAACTGAAGCCATGAAGATCATAGCTACCATAAGACCTAATAGGCACAAAAGTCTGTTGAGCCTTTACTCTTCACTATATTCTTTCCCCTCACTACCAACGCTATGACCTCTTGTGCCCCCTCGGTAAGAATGAATGACCAGCAATGAAAAGTGTCCAACTCTACCCCAGTACAGGCAGTTCCCAGAAAAAAACTCAGAAATGTTTTCTTCATTCAGCTGTTCTCAGTCTCTCATCGTCTACTTAGAGTTGATCTCTGCTTGACTTACAAAGCCATGTCCGACCCAGCCCCAATTGAAATGCTACACCTAAAGAAATCCCAATCCTGCCGTGCCACACGCTCCAGAGATCACAACCGCATTACCACAATTAACAGAACATGCTGAAGGGGCAGGTTAATTTCCGAAAGACTGCCCATAGTCTGGAATAAGCTTCCCATTCATGTCACACAGAGCACCTCGCTGGCCCTCTTCAAGAGAAATATTGGCGAGTGGATGGGTAACAAAGTTCACCCCAGGGATCACTCCAGTTGCCCTACTGGACATGGGCACTGTGAACTAACATCAGGCGGCACAGTGCCTGGGCAATATTTTTGGGCTAGGCTTGTAAAGGCTCTACGGCCATTAGCCTAGTACACACCTATGAACCTTCTAGTTGAGTGGAGATTCCCCCCCACCCCCTATAACCCTGGGAATAGCCAGCCAAGGGTGCCAGAGATAATGGGATTAGTGTATTATGTGACATTCTTACTCAATCAGTTCAATGAAGATTCTTGAAGAAAACATACCACATCTAACATCTCTTCAAGAGTAAACTGACTATATGCATACTTATCTGTGTGCATATATGACATGGTATAAGAAAAAAGGAACTTGGGTATTAGCAATAGCTCTCAGCTGCTGTGTTTTCATTTGTCAGCTGAAACTGTTTTCTGATTGTTCCATTTCTCCCTTAAGGCTGGTTTTACTCACAGCTATGTACAAATGTATGCCAAAACTGTTTAGCATTTTTTTCACAAAGAAACTCCCATTTTGTTTTCTAGCTGTTGACAGAAGAAAGCCCAGTCTTGTTTTTTAAAGAACAAGTCTCATTTTCTTTTTTTATTTCTTCAAACAATGAAGGGCATAGCTGCAGCCGTGCTCCTAGCGCTAGGAATGCTTACAAATCCTTCAAACATCTTACCCTAGGAATAATAACAGAAACATCTTCAACGCTGCTTTACTCTTCATTCCTATGACAAAAGAAAGAAACCACTGGTTGGAACGTCTACCATCTTTGGTTCTGTGCAAATAACATCTCAGTTGTCTTTGCACATCCGGAGTGCAGTACTGTTTCTCAACGGTTTTGTGGACTAGGGAAGAAAACAGGCAGTTAGAGAGTTTGATTGAAGGAAAACTTTGCCACTACTTGTGCATAAATGAGGGATTTTGTTCTACAGCTCACCCTGTTTTGAGGAAAAACAAAGAATGGCTCTTTGCAGATCAGTATATGGATTTTTGATCTGACACTCTTCTAATGGATGTGATAGCTACCAGCAGTGCTGTTTTCCAAGTCAGGTACTTGATGGAGACTCTTGCTACACATTTAGAAGATGACTAGGTCAGTTTTTCACAACCCAAAAGACGGAAGACTATTCAAAGCGAAGAATCTGCAGAAAAAAAGCTACGAAAACTATTATACCACAACGCTGGAATAAAGAAATACTTAATTACAGGGACTCAAAATTTTCTCTAGTTGAACTGTTAAAGTGCAAAGGGTAGAAATTACATTCTTCAGCTACACTACTGATGCTAGAAAACTCAACAAAAAGCAGATGGAATGGTGGAATGAAATCAGCAGAGGACTTTCAGATTTATAAGTTTGATTATTTACAAATTCAAACACCTTAAAGTCCAAATCCTGAAGTTAAGCTATAAGCAAAGCGGATGTACCATCCATGAGTCTATGCAGTTCGTGGGAAAAACGACAACCCTTTTAATTTAATGTATAAGACAAAGTCAAACATACAGAAAAATAAGTGACCAGAGGTACCACAACCATACTTGTTGCATAAAAATATAGACTGTGAGAACTGCGACAGTCAAACGTTGCCCAGAGATATTCTTGAATCTATCCAAGTGAAGTTGTAGTGCAACAAAAAATATCCCAAAGCAAAGACCAGGTGTTCACTGTAGAAGGTCTTTGTATATAGTACTGTCCAATAATTCATATACGGAAGACCATTAAAGACACCAGAACCAAAAGTCAATGCCATGCTTTTATAGACAAATATTATATATGTGCAGTTTGACTTCGACATAAGAATATAATAGTATTTCAAATATGTTGTTATTGTAAGTCTGAAGCTTAAACAGATAGAAAAGCTTAAAAATGGCTGTTCCAGAACAAAATCTAACGAAAACAAGATTCCCCATAATTAAACCAAATTAAACAGGAAAAAGATAAAAAAACATCAATGTCAAACAGAAAATACCAGCCTTGAAAAATTGTCAGACTATGCAATAACTCACCATAACAGTAAATGTAACACGTGCATACACACAAACACACACACACACTATATATATATATATATATATATATATATATATATATATATATAAATATATGCGCATGCACACATATATACGTGTGTACATATACAACCAGTATGATCACTGCTGCAGGATTTAGTACACTTGCATAAGATGACTGTTGGAAGTTGGTGTTGTCTCTCTATGCTACAATGCTAGTAGTTGAACACCACACAACATAAGAGGCTGCAATGTATCAAGACATAACCACTGAGGGGTGCAACATAAAAAAACTTGCTTACACTTTCCCTTTTGGATGCTATGTAAAAGTAGGAAAGACTGCCTTAACAATGGAAGGTTAAAAAAACAATGAAGGTTAAAATGCATTTTAAACAGCTAAAGAGGGTAAGACAGAGATAGTCATATAGACCGTATTATTTATTCATTTACTGATACATCATCTTGGGTAATATCCAGAGTCTATCCTAGCAAACAATAGGTGCTTATGGCAGACAAACATTTCTGGGTGAGATTCCAGTGCAACAACAACAACAACAAAGGGCACTTGCCCAGCTATGGTCAGTTTAGAATACTGCTAACTTACTTACCTGCCTGCCACTGAAATGTGACAGGAAACTGGGGCACCCAGTAAAAAAACAAGGTAGACACAGGAAGGCAAACTCCACATCAATAGCACCCCAAACAAGAACTGAACTACAGAACAAAATGTTGGGAGTCGACAAAGTTAAAACCCACACCACTGTGCATTCAGATGCAAAATAACTTGACTATAAAAATTATGTAGGCCATTATGAAAAATACAATATCCAGCTGCTAGTTACATAAAAATATCAAACCTCTGCTACATATATAAAAGTATGATTTCTCTTTTCACTGTAAAATGAAAGACAAACTGCAGAAGAGGTCATAAACATGTACAGAAATTACAGACCCAATATACACACCGTATTAGCAAGTTTATGTTGCAGCAAGGGTTCTTCTACAAGTATATTTGCTATTTTGGTGAATTATCATAGAACTATACTATGTATTTATTTATTTGTATTTTTTTCCAGGGTAGAGCACTGATCTCCACAGACCTTTTTTAGACTCATCCCAAGGGCAGTGTCTGGTTAAGTGACTTGTTCAGAGTCATACAATTAGTCAATGGAAGCTGAGAGAATCAAACACTGCACCACTGTACATCACAAGGATTACTGCCTTGGGATTCATATAACTATACAGAGCAGAGGAGCTTACAGACAACAGTGAGAGAAGGCCTACAACACTGTCTGATGTACTGCAGTAGCAAACCTGATCATCCCTTGAGTTATACATATACATCTGCATATGGAAGGATGATCAAACAGCAACTTCACAAATACTATGCATTCCTGAAGAATGCAGTAGCAGGTACATATCTGGTAATGTTATCTTAAATCATTTTCATATCTTACATTATACAGTTTGTCCTATTCAACAATGAAGGACAGAGCCCCCAACTAAGCATCACAGGTAGCATCCTATCATGCAGTATGATGGTCCTGATGAAGGCCTAAAGCTAGAGAGAACATCCAGCTAATAGTTTCTTGCAGACGTATGCAGTAAAGCCCATGTCACAACAGCACAGATTTCATCCCTTGAAGAATTCTTGAAGGTGCTGATGAAGTAGCTATTGACCTAGTAGTGTATGCTTTAGGCTTAACTGGAAAGGTATTTGTTTCTAGAGTTACAGCAGAAGGTGATATAGTATTCAATCCCTTTATTCAACATTAGTTTTGATAATTTTTAACCCAGTCTATTAGGGACAAGTGAAACAAACAGCTGATCATGGTTTCCAGAGTCTTTAGTTCTTTGTAGGCAGAACCTTAGCTACTCCTGAACACCTAGGCAATGTGGTGTGTACTCCATTACATTTGAATATTGTGAAATAAAAATGGCAAACTGATGAAATGCTTGATGTTTATCTCAGATGCTACCTTTGGCATGAAGGATGGATTACTTCATAAGGGAACCCTATCCTTAAGAATAATGAGTAAGGAGGACGGTAACAGTTTGCTGTTCTGCCACCAGAACAGTGTTTTCCATGAAAGTTATTCAAGGTCAGCTGAATAGGTTGGCTCAAAGCGGTGTTGAGTAAATTTTGCTAGAAAGAAATTCAGATCTCACAAAGGAATGGGATTTTTACTTGAAAAGCAATGAAGGAAGGTTCCTCTAAGAAATGCTTTATAAATCTTTTATGTTGCAAGGAAGGTGGAGCTAAACCCTTGATAAAAATGGATATGGCTAACCAATGAATTCTTACAGTGGAAAAGCTGGAACTTGCATCAAATGAGGAAGACAGAAACAGAAGAACTGAAGGAGTAGGAAATGTAAGGGAATCCACACCTCGTAGTGTAGTCCAAATGGAAAGCCTTTTCCATTTACCTTTGTAGATTTTCCTTGTGGATAGGTTTTGTGATATAGTAAAGATCTGGATCATCCTTGATGGGTATGAGGCAGGAATCCCCTGACCATTACCAGAGTTTGAGAAATCATGCTGTTAGCTTGAGGGAATCGTGGTCAAGGTGAATCTTACTGGATGGATGAAATAAGAAATCTAGAAGCAGATCCAGAAGGAAGGGTATCTTCCTGACATGGGGCCAAACAAGAGGGATCCAAACTTGTCAATGACAAAAAGGAGTATCAGGATTACTGTTGCACTTTTCTGCAAAAAATCATATTATGAGTGGTAAAGAAGTCTCACTTGCCACTGGTGGATTAAAGCATCTCGAGGTGTCTGTCCTTGTGCAGAGATGAAGGAAAAGAAGCTGTTGAAATTGGTGCTGGAGAGTGATGCCAAGAGGGATTGCAGGAGGGCTTCTTCCAGCAGCGGAATATCATTAGTGCTACATGTGGATTGAGGAGCCAACTCATGTAACATCAGAATGCAGCTGTTGAGCCTATGTGTTAAGTAGTTTGCTCAACAGGGGATGTGTGCGCTGTAAGAAAGCATTGCAAGAACATTAGCCATTCTTAAACTTTCATGAATTTGTAACGGGGGGGGGGGTAGGATCTAGTTCCTCTATGTGTAATATACCACACTACTTAAATACTCTCTCTTCTTGTATAGCTAGATATGAAAACTGCCTTTTTGTCAAGTCCATGCCCCTTAGACTGTCTGAGCCAAACAATGCCTTCGCCACCCCAGGGTAGACAGAGCCGTGATGACTGGGACTGTGGTAAAAGGAGGAATAAACTGGCATACCCTAGTCAAATTGGAAAGATGCTGGAAATATAGAAGGTAACCACAGTGCACTTTCCTTTCAACTGAGACCACAGAACTCGAAGAGTCCACTGCAGAACTTTCATACAATTCATTGTAAAAGGAATAACATGAATTATTATTGCTGCCATCAGGTTGATCCGCGATGGTACGGCGGTAGTGTTGTTACCTCACAGCAAGAGGTTCTCCCGTTCGATTCTCGGCTTGGCTTGGGAGTGCCTTCTGTGTGGAGTCTGCATGTCCTCCCCGCTGTTGGGTAGCGTTCGTAAGACATGCGTGCATAAATGGGCATGCCTTCGTTGAAGGTTGGGCGTCGAGCTGGCACCTCGGCGTTTTGTAAAAAATCTACTGCCAATCATTAGCGGACCGGAGTTCCGCTGTGGCGACCCCTTACCAGGAAAAAGCCAAAAAGACAAAACATTGCTGCTATCAGGTTCATGACTATTGTCACAAGTGGTGCCGGGTGATGTAACAGAAAGCCTTTAATTAGACTGTAATGAAACTTACTCTGTCTATAGGAAGCCTTGACAAGTTTCTGAAAATTTTACTGGTTGGAGCCTAAAAAAACAAGAATTTGCAATCGGTTCAGTTGAGACTGCAGTATTTACAGATAGTTTCTTCCCTTTATTAATGACTCTCTCATGGTAGACACTAGGAGGAGGTCATCTAGATACAGGAACTTCCTGATTCCAAGTGATCTCATGCGAGATACAGCTGTTCCATCTACTTTATAAATACTTGAGGGGGGTGCTGTGTTGAGACCAAAAGGTGGGGGCTCTGAACTGGTAATGATTGATTGACTCCTGTGCAGAAGCACAGAAACATCCTGGAGGCCTTAGTAATTTTTGGCGAAGAAAAACACTCTGGAGGTCTGTGTGGAGCACATTCACTCTTCCTCCTGCAAAAGGCAGGATGGCCTGCATCACAGCCATCTGGAATTTGGTTTTCTTTCATTAAGATTTAGGTCACTGAGATCTAGGATCAGCTTGAGTTACTTTGGCTTCTTGAGAATTAACCACAAATACCCTCTGGTCTGGTCGACCACTTGGATGACTCACTTTTGAAGAAGCCTATTGACCACCTAATTGCACTGCCTCCTTCTGATGGGGTTAGATGCCGGATAGTGGATGGAAAATCAGCTTAAGTGTCTCCAAAAAGGGTGTTGCATAGCCTCTGAATACCGTTTCCCTTACTCAACAGTCCTGCATGATGGTCAATCATTCTAGTTAGTGTGGGGATAGGTGATCCCTGACTGCCTTTGTAGTGAGCCAGCCAGGCAAGCCATAAGGAGTGCTGCGCTTTCTCAGTGGAAAGAATTGCACAACTCCTGATTCTGTAGCCAACTTGTGCCTCATGATGACTTCCACTGAAGAAGTTCTACTGTTTGCAGGAACTCCTTTCTGACTGCTGCTCATAAATTAGCTGATGAGATTTAAGACCACAAATTGCTTACAACCTTTTGGTTGCTAGAAAAGGACTTCTGAGAGGAAGTGAATTTGATGCAAACAGCCAACATAGTTTTGAGCCAGTTATCCTTCACTTTGTGTCCAAAAAACTGCAAAGAAAGCGTTAAAGTTCTCTACAAATCCACAAAGTGTGAAATGCACCTACCATCTCATATTAATGCCTGTTCCAGCAGCTCTGGCTGCTCCATCAGTTGCACTGTGAGTGCGCCTCTACGACAGAGACATAATGTTCTGCATCACTGCTACCTGCAACTAAGTCTGATGACAAATATCACTGGCAGGCCACCTTTTCATTTTTTTCTTTTTCTGTTAACACTTGACGGAAGTGGTCTATTACTATCAGGATGCTGAGAGCCCTGACAGCAAATGTGCCTGATGCAAAAGAGTACTTCCCTATGCAGTTCATAGTTCTTGAGTTTCTATCTGGCAGACAAAAGGCAAGGTTCTCATTTGAGGGTTCCATTTCTTGATGCTGCTGTTACTACCACAACTGAGTCGGCAAAGGGGACATTGCTCCAATGAAGTCTGCTCTTGGGTGGCTGGAGGATCTTACTCAGCTTCCTAGGTATGGGCTCATCCATAATGGGTTCTCACTGCACTCACTCCATGTCCAGATTTATAATGAAGTCAGTAAGGAGAACCACTCAAGATGTAGGAAGGGTAGTCCAAATAGGCTCCTGCTTTATATCCTCTTCGGGGCAGGGAGTCTACAGGCTAAGACTCCCCATCTCTAATTCTATTATTTCCCTAAGTATTTCCCTAAATCTAGGAGCCCTCTGGAGAGGACTGTGGGGATTCCTTCCATTCATCAATACCTGTGTTTGCTGTAAAGGACTGTGATAGGAAGTCCAGATACCTAATTTTAAAAATCCACTTGCTGCAGACTCTTTTTTAATTTCTCCAAATCTTTTGGGTTTCTAATACCATGACGGGAATAGACCCCATTCATAAGTCAAAGCACAATTAAAATACATGAAATTAGTATTGTTTCAATCTTTGATGTCAGCCCTTAAGTGCTCATTGCAGTACCAGCAATGTGCCCAGTAATGACTCCTCCTGCAATTTGTATGAGGCTACATGCATTGGTTGTTCTTCTTCTTCTTTCGGCTTTTCCCGGTTAGGGATCGCCACAGCGAAACTCTGGTCCGCTAATGACTGGCAATAAATTTTTACGGTGCCAGCTCGACACCCAACCTTCAATGAAGGCACACCCATTTACACGTCTTTCAAACGCCACTCGACCACAGGGAGGACATGCAGACTCTACACAGAAGGCGCTCCAGCTGAGAATCGAATGGGAGAACCTCTTGCTGCGAGGTGACAATGCTACCACTGCACCACCGCAGTCTATGGTAATATATCTAAACACGATTGTAGATTTGTTTTTATAAGACCCATTGCTCCTACTACTATTGGGACTGTCTGGGTATCTTTCTTCCACATTGCTCTCATTTCTGCCTGCAGATCCTGATATTTTATGACTCTGTATCTCTCTGTATGCAAGACACTGTAGTCACTGGGTGTGGCGAGTTCAATGATCAATGCTACTCTTGTCTTCTTGTCATGGACCGCTATATCCATTTTTCTAGCATCTATCTTTTGAACTGTTGGAACTGGGTGATCCCATGTGATGTAAACTTAATTTTCTATGATGCTTTGTGGCTCATGTTTCCAGTGTTTTTCATCCACTTCCATACCATAATGTTTACACAATCCCCAGTGCAACAGTCTTGTCACATTATTATGCCTTTCAGTATATAGTCCTTCTACCATTAGTATGTTACAACCAGCAACGAGATGTGTGACAGTTTCCAATTCAGTTTTATAAAACCTACATTTGTCTTCTTCTCTCGCATGTTCAGTGGGCTTTGTAAACCAGAGTGTATGTAGCCCACTACCTTGGGCAGCCAATATTAACATTTCATCTCTTGGTTTAAATTTGCCTCTCCTTAACTGTTCCTGCGTTCGTTACTGATCAACATGAGGTTCTTCCAGAAATTTTCTATATTTGCAACTATATTTATGCATTTTCCACATTTCTTGCCTTCTCATCTGGTCCTTCACCTTATGTTCTTTCTTTTGTTTTTTGGCACATTCAGTGGCTGCATGACTTTTACCTGCTTCTGGCTTGAATTCCATTCCTGCTTGATGCTGATATGTTTCTGCTAGATTAAGCAGAGACATTATCTTAGATTTATTCTCCTCATGTTTCAAAACTTTCATTACGTTTGGGTTTTGTGAGGTCAGGAAACGTGTAGAGTCCCACGACTGCAGATCTATGCATCTAATCAGTTTCAAGGAGGCCCATCCCTCCTTCGGAACAGGGAGTATATAATCTTGGTATGCATTGATTTTTAAAAATCATTTGGTAAGTATGAAGCATCCTTCCTGTTTTCCTATCTAATCTATCCAACACATTTTGGGGCCAGTCAATCACTCCAAAACTGTAAGTTAGGACATGAAGAGCAAACTGGTTTATAGCTTTGATTTTGTTCCTAGATGTCAACTCTGTTTTCAGGATTAATTTAAGTCTTCTAAAGTATTCCTTACTAAGTTTTATTTGCATTTGTTCATGTTTTACTGCTGATCCTTCAATTCCCAAATATGTATACACTCCCTCTTACTCAAGTTCTTTTATATCACATTCTTGTCCCAAACTGATGTTTTCCTGGTGCTGCAGTTTTCCTGCTTTAAAGGTTGCTTTTGCATATTTATCAAGGCCAAATGACACACTTACATCATCTGAAAAAGTTATGACAACTTGCAGTTGTACTTTTAGTTCTGCATCTGATGAGCTATACAGTTTTAAATCATCGACAAATAGAAGATGAGAAGTCTTTGCACTGTTGTTTTCTAGCAGCCAAATTATAGCTATGGCCTTGATGTTTTCTAGCAGCCAAATTATAGCCATGGCCTAAGCTCTTAAGTAGACAGCCTAATGGGTTAAGGGTAAGGCAGAATAGCAGTGGTGGCAGAGTCACCCTGGAAAATCCTCCTTTGAATTTTTATCCCTGGGATAATAAAATGTCCTTTATAAGGGTTTAATTGCAAAGTGGTCTGCCAATGTTTCATGGTCACTGTAATGTAGTCGATCAGAGTAGGGTGTACCTTATACAATTTTAAGCACTCTTTTATCCAAGAATGTGGGATACTATCAAATGCTTTTTAGTAGTCAATCCATGCCATACTTAGTTTCTTCCCCTTTTTACAGTTCTCCACTATGTCTTTATTTAACAAATGATCCTTTGTTCCATATGACTTTCTTTTATTGCCCTTTTATTCTACTGTCATAATCGAGTTTCCTTCTAAATGACTATAAACTCTGTCGGCATCAATTCCCGTGTATAGTTTATATGTAGTCGGAAGGCACGTTATTGGACTATAATTTTTAGGGTAGCTTGCAGGTTCAATCCTAAGTAGGAGCACTGATTTTCCTGTGGTTAGCCAGGTTGGTGTCTGTTCGGGGTGCACATAAAAATAGTTTTTACTCATGGCTAAATACTCAAACAACATCTAAATAGCAACTGGTTATGTCTCTGACCATCCCACCTGAACTCTGTCCCTTGTATATTTTCTTTTTAATTTTCCTTCTTTTCTCTTCTAACTATATATATATATATATATATATATATATATATATATATATATATATATATTAATTTCATTCTCTTAATTACATTATATTATTAAGTTAATTATGTTTCAATATGTTATTTCTCTATTGTATATATATATTTTTTCCATGTAAATTATCTTGTTTTGCTGTAATCTGCAGCTTTTCTCTCTGGGCTTCCGCTGAAAAAGGGCTTTTGCCCAGTCTAACTATCCCCATCAACAAATGTCAAATAAATAAATAAATAATGGCTAAATCTTCATGCAAAGATGTTAATACTTTTAACCAAAGTTTAGATACTGCATCTGGGCCTGGAGTTTTCCAATTAGAGGCTTTTCTTAACTTTGTTTCAAATCTCTCTGGCTGTTACTTCATCCCATTTCATAATCCTGTACCTTTAAACTTCTTATTCTTTCTTTTACTGCTTCTATCCATTTAGCATCTTTGTTACGTTCCACAGGATCTTCAAAGATACTTCTCCAAAATGTACCTATTTCTTCTTTTTTGGCGGTCTTTCAATTCCTTTTACCTTGTTTCAAAGTTCTCTATAAACCTTTTTGGGTAATCAATAAACTGCTTATTTTTGTACTTTTCCTTTATACTTATCTGCGTATCTTCTAAGTTTTTCCGCCTGTGCTGAGATTTTTAGTTTATTTGGGATAATACATGATAGATCCTGGTCTGTTCTAATATTGCCCATTACTTTTATTACGTCTGAGTATTTTTGTTGATCTGTTCCCTCTTCTATATTCTTCTAACAGTGACACTTCTTGTCTTAAATGCTTTACAGTTTTCTCTATTCAATACTTCCACAATAGTATTCTATTTTCCCCCTCCCTTTCCCTCACTACCGTGTGTTCTTGAGGTAGAACTTTATCAGTTAACTTAGCTGCACAGTAATATATCCTGTTTACTTCTCTTATATCACGTGGATCTCTATTGGCAGTCCTAATTACTGTGTTCATTTGTTTTATCAAATTTCTGACTTTTTGCATTTTATTGACCTTCCGCAGTCTATTTTTTTCATTGATCCTAATATGTCTATCTATGTTTATTAAACCAAGCAACTCTGCTCATTTTCTTCTAAACTAAGGGCACATCTCTGTTTTCCATTTCCTGTGGGCAATCTATAGCAAGTTCTATAGCATTTTCCTGTGGCACATTCTCTTCAATTTCATCCTGTGCCATCCATTGCTCTGTCATATAGTAACTCACTGGCCTATCACTCCTCAGCATTGACTGCATCAGAGTTTCCAGTTTCCTGTTCCTTCCCTTGCTGTCTAGCTTCAAGTGAACGTTTATACTGATTTCCTGTGGAAGGCTCCAAAATATTTTCATATGGCACCTGACCAATTGCTTCCTGTGCCACTGGTTTCCCCTTGATCTGGATATCCATTGCTCTGTTCTGTTGTGGTGCTTTCCGAATTGAGTTTTCTACACACTGAATCCTTCACTTTGCAGGTAATCCACAACCTCAGTTTCAGTTTCTTTAAGTTCTCCATTACTAATCTCCTTTTCTACTTTTCCTCTGTCTTCTTATTTTTTGTATTGTAAAGTTTTCCATGTCTGGATTCCTTTGCCTATATTTCTCTTCAAATATCTCTTTGCTGCTCTTTTTGTACTAGTTAGTTTTGCTTTCTCCTTTACATAAATATTGCACCATATTAAACCTCTTTTTGTTTCCCATGTCCATATTTCTTCTTCAGATGTCTCCTGATCTTCCTCCTTCTCCTTACTTTGAGGACTTACTCCATCATGCTGTGTTGTAACCTGTTAGACCTTCTACAAAAAATCCTTCACTTCACAGGCACTCCACAACTTCAAATTCTATTTTTTTTACTTCTACTTTACTAATCTTCTTTTCTACATTCCCTACTTGTGTTTTTGTTTTTATTGTGAAATTTTCCATATCTGGATGCCTTTGCATGCATTTCTCTTCGAATATCTTTGAGGCTGGCATCCTTATTGATTAATTTGGCTTTATCCTTTGTATAAATATTGCACCATAATCAAATCTCTCTTTCTTTCCCATGTCTATATTAATTTTTTTATACTTTTCAAAAATCTCTGAGTTTTGTTGTTTATACTTTCATACTTCCTCAGATGCTTCTTTTTCCAAAAAGATCAAAGTTTCTTGATCTACATACTCTTTTTCATAAAAATGTTGAATTAATGAATGCAAATTTTTATTTGAAGCTTCTGACAGTTTTTCTTGTGGAAGTATTTTTCTTTCCTCTAATTTCTCTCAATCGTTTTGTATATCTTGTGTCTGGAAATTCTGGGCTTTTTGCATAATAGTAACAATACATAACTTGTTTCTTATCCTCAATAGTCCAATTTATTGTCTTTATGGCTCTTCTTTGGCCTATCAGGTTTTGCAATTTTTGTGGACTACTACTTCCTTCGACAACGGGGGGGGGGGGGGGGGGCATACTCCTCCTGGGCCAGGCCTAGCCCCACTGTAGGAATGTTTCTGTATTCTGAGAACTCGACACTGTCATCTTTTAAAGTCCTGGCACCAGTGTGCCTACCAAGACTTCTTAATCCTGAGTCGTGTGCACCCAGCTATCTTTTTTCATTTTTAACCTATTTCTGTCCATGATATATGCTTTATAAATGCAGTCTACATATATATATATATATATATATATATATATATATATATATATATATATGTATATATATGTATATCAGTGTTGTCTTGGTGAGATTTTGTGAAAAACAGGGTCCACCTGGTGAAGGAATTAATTCAATTTCAGCAATACTTTCCTTTACTTGCTACCTTATCATCTCTCCATTCGGACCCCTAGGGAGTCTCAGGGTGGCTTCATCTATGTGATCTGAGGAAGGGTATTTTCATGACTAGTGGGGGTCTCTGTGGGCCTTTCAGAAAGTACAGTTTTGTACCTACCATAAATGTAGATGTCCGATAGGTATGCATCTGCAGTCATAACATATGGGTTGTCCTGCCTTAGGCAGCCCTTCGGTCGGCCGGATTCCAAAGTCTGGGTCTGGCCTCGGCTGATGTCGCACTTTCCCCGACGTCAGAGCTTCTGGGGTATAAAGGCATCAGCCGACGCCATTTTCCCCAGTGTTTCTTGCCCCAGATGCCAGGTGCCCTCTAGGAAGGCTAAATTTGGATAAAATGTTGAAAATTCCAAACAGTATACAGATATACATACAAACAAATACACCATAATAGATTCCCCCAGCTAGCTGAAAGAGGGGTAAGCACCCTAGGATACCACAGAGGGGAAGGAGGGTGGGTAATCCTGACTGCAGATGCATACCTATCGGACATCTACATTTATGGTAGATACAAAACTGTACTATGTCCTTCAAGGATGCATCTGCAGTCATAACATATGGGTAGAATACCATAGACAAACTGGGGGAGGAGGTACTAAGATAAGGATGGCATAGTTAAGATCCCCTGTAGAACTGCAGTTGCAAAACCTGCTCGGGATCTGGAGTATAAAGGTAGATTGTAATGCTTGGCAAATGTATGCACGGAGCTCCAAGTAGCAGCTTCTAAAATGTCCTTGGTAGCCACCCCTCGTAGGAAAGCTGTAGTGGTGGCTGTGGCTCTTGTGGAGTGAGGCCTGATATTTTCAGGAGTTGTCTTTCCATGAAAAGAGTAGCAGAAATGAATGCAATTTCCTATCCATTTTGAAACTGTCTGTTTGGAAATTGCTTTTCCTTGCACTGCAGTTGCATATGCTACAAAAAGTTGGTCAGTTTTTCTGCTGGTTTTAGTTCTGTCCAGATAGTAGCGTAGTTGTCTGTGTACATCCAAGGTGTGCAATAGTTTTTCCCCCTTGTTCTGTGGGTTAGGGAAGAACGTAGGCAAATGAATAGCTTGGTTCAAGGATACCCTGGATACCACCTTTGGCATGAAAGTAGGATTGGTTCTCAGAGACACTCTATCCTGGTGAAAAATAAGGAAAGGCTGCACTGCCATTAGTGCCTGTAACTCGGATACTCTTCTTGCTGAAGTGATTGCTAGAAGGAAAGCAGTTTTCCAAGATAAGAACTGTAAGTCTGCTGATGCTGCTGGTTCAAAAGGGGGTAGTGTTAATTTTTCCAGCACAAAATTGAGATCCCATGCAGACAGAGGGGGTTTCCTTGGAGGTTTTACATTTTTGATCCCTCTTAAAAATTGTCTGAGGAGAGGGTGAGAGAAGATAGAAGGATCCATGTTGTACTCTGCTGAAATTGCTGAAGCATGAATCTTAATGGAAGAATAGGACAGGCCATTGTGGAACAGTTCTGCTAAGTATTCTAGCATGTGTGCTAGGTTTGCCAGTGTGACATTTGTACCCTTTGATGCGCTCCAAATGAGGAATCTCTTCCATTTAGCTGAGTATGTCTTTCTTGTGGAGGGTCTGCGAGCCTCCAGGATAATATCCTTGACCCTCTGAGATAAGACAGTTTGGTTTTGTTTTAAGGAATTTTCCAGGCAGTCAGCTGCAGTGTTTTCAGGCTTGGATGCAGGGTCTTGAAGTTGTTCTGCGTTAGAAGTAGAGGCCATAGGGGTAGAGGCCATGAGTTCGTCCGAGACATGCTTCTCAGTAGTGGATACCAATGCTGCCTTGGCCAGTCTGGAGCTATTAGTATCACCTTTGGCTGTTTCTCCCTGATCTTCAGTAGAACTTTGTACATCAATGGAAGAGGTGGAAAAGCATACACTGTTAGGGCATTCCAGCTGAAAGAGAGGGAGTCCACCCTCCAGGCTTGTGGGTGGTATACTCTTGAGCAGAATTTCTTCAGTTGGTGGTTGAGTGGGGAGGCGAACAGGTCTATCTCTGGCATTCCCCATTTGTTTGTGATTTTGAAGATGTCTGGATGCAACATCCATTCGTGAGCATCCGTGGTAGTTCTGCTTAAGCTGTCTGCTAGTGAATTCTCTTTTCCTGGTACGAATTTGGCCTGCAGTTGGATGTTGAGATTCAGGCCTAGGTTCCACAGATCCATTGCCATCCGGCATAGAGGGTAGGAGTGCGTGCCTCCCTGTTTGTTTATGTACCACATGACTGTGGTATTGTCTGTCCTTATCAGCAGATGTCCTTGCTGGAGGAATGATTTGAATGCCTCGAGTGCATGCTTCACTGCCAGCATCTCCTTTAGGTTTATGTGCAAATTCAGCTGGTCTTGAGACCATAGGCCTTGGATACACTTGTCTTCCATGTGTGCTCCCCATCCTAGGTCTGAGGCGTCCGTGGTGATGGTCTGCCTTGGTTGTGGTTTGTTGAAAGGCAACCCTCTGTTGGACTGGCAGGCCTGATCCCACCACAGGAATTCCTTTGACAGGCATGGAATGATTGGAATCATGGTTTCTAGACTGTGTCTGTGTTGAGACCAAACATTCCTTAGGTACCATTGTAATTTCCTCATATGCAGCCTGGCATGTGGGATCAGGATTATGCAGGATGCCATGTAACCCAGGGCCTGCAGGACTTTCCTTGCAGTAAGCTGAGTTTGTCTTGTCAAAGCCATGAAGTAGACTGGGAGTTGCTTTTGTTTTTCTTCTGTGAGAAAAGCCATCTGAGTTATTGTGTTCAGATCTGCACCCAAAAATGTTATCCTTTGGGATGGCACTAGTCTTGACTTCTGGATGTTTACTGTGTATCCCAAGGCCTGTAACAGGTGTATGACATAGGCCAAATCCTTTATTAGTTTTGTCTTGTTGTCCGCTTGTATTAGGCAGTCATCCAGGTATGGGTAGATTTGAATTCCCTGAAGCCTGCAATGTGCAATTACTGATGCCAGGCATTTCGTGAATACTCTGGGCGCAGTAGATAAGCCAAAGGGCAATGCTGAGAATTGATAATGCTCTGATCCTGCAAGAAATCTGAGGTGTCTTCTGCAATCTGGTCGTATAGGGACGTGCAGGTATGCCTCCTTGAGATCTAGAGTCACCAGCCAAGACTCCTTGCCCAACATGGGAAGAAGTTGCTGTAGGGTCAGCATCTTGAATTTTGGCACAATGAGATATGTGTTTAGTGCGGACAAGTCGAGAATAGGCCTCCATTGGGTTTCTTTTCTTGGTACAAGGAATAGTCTGGAGTAAAATCCTTGGCCTTGTTCCATAGATGGTACCCTTTCTATTGCTTTCATCTGAAGTAAATTGCTGATTTGTCTTAAAGCCTCTGGCTTCTGGTTTGGTGAAAGGTTTGGCATTCCACTCCTTCTTGGTAAAGTGTGGAAGTGAAACCTGTATCCTTTGTCTATTGTTTGCAAGGTCCATTTGTCTTTTGTAATGCAATGCCAGTTTTTCGAGAATAAGGCCAACTTTCCGCCCAAGGGTGCTTCCAGTTGTTCCCTGGTAGGTGGAATCAGAGTCAAGTCATTGTGTCTGTCCTGTGGAAGTGGTTGTAGTTGCAGTTGTGGCAGTACTACTCTGGTTGGCAGGTTGCCACTGACGACCCCTGTAGGCACCCTTTGATTGACCTCTGCCTCTGGGCGCCTATTCCTGCCCCTCTGTGCTCTGGAGGTGTCTGGAAAGGACCAATTCTTTGAAGGCCAGTTTCTGCTGAACCTCGGAGGTTGGACCTGCAGAAAATCTTTTACTGTTTGCACAGATTTTGCTTTTTCTTCCACTTTCTTTAGAATCTCCTGTGCAGGGGAGCCAAATAAACTTTGTTTCTCCATTGGAGCATCTAGGAGTTTAGCCTTGACATGGTCTGGTAAGGATTGCTCTTTTAGCCAGGCATGCCTTCGAATTACTGCCCCAGTCATAGCTGATCTAAATGAAGCCTCCAGTGCATCATAGCCACATTTTAAGAAATGATTACTGACCTGCTGAGAGTTGTGTACCAAATCCTGAAGGGACTTACGGTCTAAAGGTTCAGGTGAAGAAAGCTTTTTATTCAGCTGATCTAACAAATATTCCTGGTAATGTATCATATGGAATTGACAGTTTAAAGCCCTGGCAGAAAGAGTAGCAAATGTATAAACCTTTTTCCCCATCCCTCTAATGCTCTTGACTCTCTTTCAGAGGGTAGGGGATTTTTTGGCAGTGGCAGCTGCAACACCTTTTGGGCCCTGAGAAATAGTTTCTGGGTCTGCAGCATGGGCTTTATACAAGTGGAAGTGAGAATCCGGGACCCTGTAATATCTGTCAGGTTTGGCAGGGGCCGGGGGAAGAGAATCAGGGGCAGAACTGACATCATTATATGCATCATCAACTACAGTTAGCACAGGTGGTATGGCTAAAGGCCTATGCTGTGACAAGTGTAAAAAGGTCCTTAGTCTTTTTCTAGAATCAGAGAAATCCTGACCCTGCCATTGAAAATGTTCCCTCATTGAGTGCAAAGTCTCCCCAAAGGAAAATTCTTCTGGAGGGGAGGCAGAAGGAATAGAGTCTTCTGCATCTGAATCCTCATAAGGCGAGTATGGCCCTTCCTGATGGTCTGATAAATTAGATCCATCCGAGGAGTAATCAGAGGAGAGAGGTTCAGGGGGTTCAGTCCTAGGCCTTTTATCAGGAGGAGGTTGGGAGGCCCTGTCTGGGTGAGGTTGGGAACCCCTAATCAGAGATATAAGGTCCTCAGCAAGACTGAGAATCTGAGAACTTGAGGAAGGTCTCTGAGAACTAGATTTTGCAGGTAAAGCTTTTGAAATTTTAGCTGCTTTAGCCCTGGAGAAAGCCTTAATAGACATAGAAGCAGGGGGCCTAGCTGCCCCACGTGCAGGAGTAGAAATGTCCAATGAAATGGTGTCGGACAAATCTTGTGCGCTTGCTTCTTCGGTAGGGATTTCTGTAGCCGACTCAGCCGGGGCCTCTCTGGCCTCGATCGTCGGAGGTATGATTTCGGTAGAAGTAAGAACCGAGGACTCGGTTTCGCCGTGGTTTCAGCCGAAACCGCGGGCCGCGAGTGTCGGTCCTTTTCCTTGCGTTTTTTGGCTAAATGTGTAGTCTGAGTCTCCGACGGCATTTTATATGCAAAAGCGGATCCAAAAAACTCTTCTGCAAACTCCGACCAACGTCTAAGAGTCCGTCGGTTGAAGGAGGCACAGGCTAAACAAGCTGATACGTCGTGGTCTGGGCCTAAGCAAGGAAGGCAGTAAGAATGGAAATCCTTATGAGGTATTTGTTTCCCACAAGTTAAACAATTATTTACTTTGTCTGACATCGGCTGAGGCAAGAAAGAGTCCCCAGCGGGTACTTAGCTTTTTTCGAAGTCTTCGGTAGCTGAAATCTCTGGATCTGACCAACCGGCACTTGCGAACAGCTTCTGCTTCGGGCACCGTGCGGCAAGAAAGACTGAGGAAAATGGCGTCGGCTGATGCCTTTATACCCCAGAAGCTCTGACGTCGGGGAAAGTGCGACATCAGCCGAGGCCAGACCCAGACTTTGGAATCCGGCCGACCGAAGGGCTGCCTGAGGCAGGACAACCCATATGTTATGACTGCAGATGCATCCTTGAAGGACATCAATTTTCTCTCTCTATATATATATAAATTGAGGGATGTCATGGGTGGGACAGAGATAGAAGGTATATCTCCTGAAACCATCAACCTTGTGGGTTGGTTAGTGATCTGTTCCAAGCAGAATGCTGATGTCATACATGTCAGTGTATGCTGACACATGGGCTGTTAACACCAGATGAGTGGTGCCAGCAAAGTTAGTCTCCAACAACACAGCCAGTACACAAATTGCCTTCAGAACTGATGAATTAGAGCATGAAGGCTTCAACACCAAGAATGAGTATGGGGAGTTGACACCAGCACTGAGGTTTCTATGTAAAGTCCATAGCGCTTAGTGGTTTCTGCCATTGAAGGAATCTGTGTTAAACTGAAAGAACCAAATGGGTTGGGCATGGACGGATAGAATGCCACTGATTCCAATACAAATGACAGTGGAAATACTCTTGGCTCTGAAATTTCCAATGCTGAAACCAGGCCTAAATAGAATAGATAGGCTTGGTCTTTTTTTCTCCATCTTAGATAAAGACGGAGACAAAAGGACACCAAACTTAATTTGAGCCTTGACAAAAGCTCACATTATCCATTCCAGTCAATATGACAGACCACAATGGCCTCACTTGAAAGAAATGGAGGATGGGAGTAAAAGTATTTGAGCAATCCCTCACCCAGGAGAAGCTGCCACGTCTCCCCCTCCTCAAAGTGTGGGGAGGGCGTCCTTATTAATAAAACATATTCCAACCATAATTAGGCTTCTGTGTTGACCATTTTCATTCTTCCTCAATGTATGGGTTTGGTTCCAATCCTTGGCTATGACTCGGCCGCTTATTCCAGACTTAGGATCTAGCTCTCGAGCTCCTCCCTCTACCCATAATGCCCTATTGCATCCCCAAAGCCTCAGATTGAGTTTGCTCCCCTATCCCCATAGTAAAACAAAGACAGGAATAGTTTGATAGAAAGACAGAGCTCAGACCTGGAACTGTAGGTTCCAATACAGTCCAATAGGTTTCTTCAGGAACTTGGATGGGGGATAGATGGAAGGGAAGTTGAGGAAGAATATAAATGGGCAACTCAGATGTCTAGTTATGGTAAAAACATAACTTTTAAATCTGATGTTGTCCTTTTCATTCTTCCTCAATTTGATTCCAACAGCAGACAGAGTCTTTCCATCTTGTCTGCTCTGGGTAAGCATCTCTTTTACTGATGGCCTAAACAAGGAAGTGCTATAAAATGGGGCATTAATAAAGAACATCTTAAAGGGTTCCACAAAGTCGGAAAACCACACCCAGGAATGTCTCCTTGTGGCAATATCTGAACCAGCTGCTCGTGAGGTGCCTTCAGCTGTGTTGAGATCAACCTCACTGAAGTATTGGATATGAACAAAAGATTTGCCAGTTGAAAGATGTCCATTTGAAATCCTCAGCAGACATGGACTCAAGAGTATTTTAAAGCTCCAACCTCTCAAAAGCAGAGTAAAATGAACCAGGTAATTTAGTGACCTCAGGGCAAAGGTTGCCGAGGCAAAAACTCATTTTCCAAACCTGTCCGACACTCCAGACTCCCTGTTAGGCAGATGGACAGCACAGCTCTGTTCCACAAGCTTTTTCTTGGTGCTACTGCCACCACCATAGCATCAACCTGGACCCCTTTGCTCCAGTGAAGTCTGTCAGTCGGGGGGACGGGACGGGACTTGTTTAGTCTTTTAGGAATGGGTTCAATGGTATCTGGTTCCTTCCAAGCCCGATGGGCAACTAAAATCAATAAGTTTGTCCGGGGGGATAACCCAAGACGTAGATGGGCCAGAACAAAAAGCCTCCAAAAATACTGATTCTTCTGGTGAGGGTTTTGGGAAGACCAGCCATCTTTCTGTTTCAGGATCTTTATAATATCGCCAGAGGAGATGTCATCTGGTGATGATCTGGGGGACCCCTCTCCTTCATCAAAATATGTATCCTCAGTGAGAGACTCCAGTGGGGAGTCAATGCATCTCCTTTTACATGTCCTCTTCTGATGTTCTGTGGGAAGTGCAGGTGAGGTGTCAGAAGAGAGGGGATACTTATTGGTTCTGGCTGTCCCTGTGGAATAGGCCTGAGTAACTCAGAGCTTGGAACCGATGGGAGAAAGGGAGTAGGATTCGAGGCATGAGATGGTGGTTCTCTGTGGGGAGTGAAAAAGCCATTTCCACCACCTCGAAAGCAGATGGGCCCAGACAGATCCTGACCAGCCTCCTCGGAGCCAAAACTCCAGATGAAAGCAGTTCTAGACCTCCCTTGCATCCACGCCTTGGGGATGGAACCGGATACAAACTGTCCAGGGCCAAGACTCTGAAAGGAAGGGATGGATCTGACAAAAGTGGAGCAAAGCCTATCCCCTTGACCTGAAGCTGACACTTCAGCTCAGAGATCCATTCTGATCTGACAGTAATGGAGCAGAACTAGCCAGGGATATAGTCAGGGTGGAGGAAGAAGCTTTAGTCAGATCAGACACTGGAACTCTCTGGGATCTTGGATCCTGAGGCTCAAACCACAGGATGGGTCAGAGAAGATCAGACAATAGATTTAGAGGTTGATGGCATACTCACAGATCTAGCAGGGGATGGAGCAGGTAACCCCCCCCCACCCCTTTCTGGATCTGAGCTCTGAGAAGCTTCTGCATTATCCTATTCACATCCACTTCCGACAAGCTCCTGGAGGACCTACAGGAATAAGTGGAAGGAGGCCTAGAGTGCTTCTTGGGGGTCTGTAGCAACCTTGAAGGGGGGTGGGTGACATTGGCTTGGTAGTGTACTCGAGTAGTACTCCTATAAGGAGAACCCTGCTTAGGCTCTGAGAGTGTCATTGTTGGAATAATTGTGATTACAGAAGTCTTAGGATCCGAAGCCACAGGATCCAAAAACTTCGGATCCAACTGAAGAGTCTTAGGATCTGACAGCGTTAGATCCGATAACTTCTTTGTCTTTATCAGAGGCTCCGAAGAAGACCTAGGGGACTTTGGAGGAGAGTGCTGTGTTTGGAGGGTGTTAGAGCCCCTGAAGTAGAAGTGGAAGGCAGAATCAATTTATTATCTTGATCTGCAGAAGTCCTAGGGGTGAAAGTGCAGCATAGCTTACATGCCATTTCTAGATGTTCAGCCCCTAGACAATACATGCACTCCTTGCGGGCATCCTGCTTTGTAATTTTATGCCCATAAGAAGTGCACTTTTTGAAACCTGAGGGGTTTTCTGACATAACTATGAAGAAACCCGCATTGCCTGAAAACAGAGTTTACACACACACACACACACACACACACAAGGAGTAAAACAGATACTTTTTTAATTTTATAGAAATTAGAATAAAAAGAAGAGTTCTGCTACCAACTATGGTAAGCAAGAAATACCATAAATTATGGGTAAATATCAAACACTATCTAAATATAGTATAGAAAGAAAAAGGGAAAGAAACGCCCTAACACCAGTGAGAAAAACTGAGAGTGAGGATAATATACTGGAAAAGTAGATTAATATACCAAAATACCAATAAAAGTTTTATAACTCACAAAGCCAGTAATAGCTTGAGAGCTTGGAAAACCTGTTTCTGTTTGCAATGGCGACAAACAAGAGCTGAGGCTTTAGGGAAGCAATAGAGCATTGTGGGTAGAGGGAGGAGCTTGACAGACGAATCCTAAGTCTGGAATAAGTGGCCTAGTTAGATCTGAGGATCAGACCTGAACCCATATGTTGAGGAAGAATGAAAAGGACAACATCACATCAGTAACTTTCAACTGTGTGACCCTGATGAAGTGTGAGGGGTGGAAGATGGTGCCTGTGTAATCTTTATGGGGGAAACTTCAGACCTAGGAATTTTTGAGAAGATAGGGTGACTATATCTTGACCTATTTTAATTTTCTCTGTCTTTCTTCCTTCCTCTCTGTGCTTTTTTCTTGGGAAGAGAAAGGCCCCTTCAAAATCAGTTTGCTTCTGCTTTGCTGCAGTGTCCTTGTGCTAAGATATTTTGAAGATTTTGCAGCCTTGTTTCACTTGATTTGACACCAGGCATAGTACACAACCAGAGCCGAATCCAGCAGAAGGCGACATAGGCAGTCACCTACAGCCCCGTGGCTGGCGAGGGGCCCAGTCTGGACAGGAGGCTTAAACATTTACTCTAGTAATATTTAAAAAAAAAAAAAAAATCAAAACATCTTAACACTGTGGTGGCAGCACATTCTCCTTTAAGGGGAACCATGCTTGCACAGCACGCACACCACCAAGGAAGTAAACACACTCCACACTGAATTTCAATTATCTGTTCCATTGAGACAGAAGGAAAGTGTGTATGTGTGCATTAAGTAAATACATTAAACTACAGAGAAAGTGTGTGTGTGTGCGTGCACACCTATGTATGTAATTTAAGCTAGCCATTCCATTTCTCTATGACAGAGAAAGTGTGTGGAAGTGTATGTAATCTAAACTAGTTGGTCTATTCATATGAGAGAGAGAGTGTGTGTGTGTGTGTGTGTGTGTGTGTGTGTGTGTGTGTGTGTGTGTGTGTGTGTATATATATATATATATATATATATATATATATATATACATATATATATATATATATATATATATATATATATATATATATAAACTAGCCATTTTGTTCATATTGGAGAGAGAGTGTGTGTGTGTGTGTGTGTGTGTGTGTGTGTGTGTGTGTGTGTGTGTGTGTGTGTGTGTGTGTGTGTGTGTGCAATTTAAACTAGAGAGAAAGTGTGTGTGTTTACATATGTATGTATATGTAATTTAAACTAGCCATTCCATTTCTGTATGAGAGAAAGTGTGTGTGTGTGTGTGTGTGTGTGTGTGTGTGTGTGTGTGTGTGTGTGTGTGTGTGTGTGTGTAATTTAAACTAGTCATTCTGTTCACATAAGAGATAAGTGTGTGTGTGTTGCTATATGAGAGAGAAGGTATCTGTGAGAGACAGAGCGAGAGAAAGAGTAGGTGTGTGTCTGAGCTGCTATGTGAGAGTAGAGAGAAGGTAGGTGTAAGTGGGTGTGTGTGTGTTTTTAACATACCACTCAAATGACCAGATTTTTGCCTCCTATTTTTGTCCAGTTCCTCATAAAATGTGTGGTTTTCTGGCAATTCATGGAGGACTGAAGTCATTAAATAATGGCATATAAATTTCAGACTTCATATTCTTCAGAAAATGCATGGTAATATAAATCCTGTTATTCTAGCAAATTTATAAATTAAAAACAGCAATATTTAAAATCTATCCCTATTCTTGGGCCATTGTATCTCCATTATTTTAGGCTTTGTCCAGATTTCTTGTACTAAGAGGTAGAGAGGTATGCATACTTCTCAACTGTCCAGACTTTTTGCCTCATATTTTTGGCCTATTCCTCATACATTTTGTGGTTTTCTGACAATCCACAGAAGATTGAAGTCGCTAAATAATGACATATGAGTTTCAGACTTCAAATCCTTCAGAAAATGCATGCTAAGACAAATCCTGTTATTCTAGCAACTTTCTAAGTCTATAAGGGCACTACTTAAAATCTATCCCTATTTTTGGGCCTTTATCCACCCACCCCCATTATTTTAGGCTTTGTCCAAATTTCTTGTGCCAAGAGGATGAGATGTATGGTATGTAATGCCATAATCGTAGGGGAGGCAAGTTAGTCAATTAACTCAATCAGGTTTGACCCTCTAACTTGGTTACAGGAGACAAGAGCCTGAATCCTCTGCATCAGCTACTAGACTGCTGAAGGAGTTGTCAGATTCAGTGGAGACAACAGCCTGAATCCTCTACACCAACTACCAGAATGCTGACGTAACTGTGAATTTGAGTTTCAGTATATTTTCAGGGAATTATGAGTTTCAGTGTATTTTGATAGAATTGTGAATTTCAAGGGAAGAGAAATTTACTGCTGCTCGTGCCAAGTCTGTTTTCAATGTGCAACTGTCTTGTTTAGCAAATGGCAGATCACTATTTTTGTTATAGAATTTGAAAGCAGTATTAGTAGCATAATTGTCTTTGGTGCAGAAAGCTGTGGATCCTACTCCCAAACCATGTAGATGGAGTGCTGGTATTGCAGTGCCCTTTTGATTGTTGATTATTTGGTGCATTTTAAGGGGGACAGAGGTTCTGCACTCCCAAATGTGTCCTCCTCTGTGTGACATGACTCGTAGCTATGAACTTGTCATTTTGTCAGTCATTCCCTATTGCAATATTACCAGTTTACCATTTTTTTTTAATGTTACATAGGCAATTAATTCTTCAAGGGAAGCAGACACCGAGTTTGCAGATGAAACACTGAAATGTAATGTGTTTGACAGTAGCAACCTCTTCATTAGTTACAGATCTCTTTAATGTGGAATTATTTGGTTGGCTTTTACATCTGTAGAGATTGTGCTTATTGAGTGATATTGGTGGATTGTAATGACATAAGTTTGAGTGGCCTTTTATGGTTGAAATTTTCTGAAATGGGTAGTTCTGTTATTGCTGGTTCAAACATTTTGTTTCATTGCTTATTAGAAGAATGTTGAAAACTACAAATGTAAAATACATTCTAATAAGTAGTGCTGTATTATACATGGAATATAATTTAATACCATCAGAAAGGTGACTCAAGGAACACATACATGTATGCATGGCACTATAAATGTGTGCAAGGAGCCTATGGTTTGAAAACAGCCCAAAGGTAAACTTAATCCTCCACTGGCCAGATGCATTTTCCTTGACTGTGGGTTTTATGCTGTTTGAATGCGTGCTTCAAGAACAGAAGAGTTTACTGCTCATACCAAGTCTTTTGATTCTGAGGCTGTACTGTCTGTTTAACAAGTGGCTATCATTTTTTTTTTTTTTTTTTTGCTATTTTATTTCAATATCTGTGGTCATTGTAAAAGTAAATAAGAAAGCAATGTGCACACTGACAAGTTTGAGAAATAGCCAAGTAGTGGAACAATGGAATAGCTGGGGAGGGGGGGTAGGGAGGTTGCTGCAGGTGGGGGCCCCAGTTTAGTACCCTGCCTAGGGTCCCATATGACCTTGATCCAGCTCTGTATGTAACTTGCGAATAAATTGGGATGGGATCTTCGGGTTGCAGTGGATACATTTTTCTACTGTCAGAAGGCTTTCATTAAAGCAATGTAACTGCACTGATAGGCAAGTACAAAAATACCAGCAAGGAACAGTTCCTCTGTCAATACAAGTTAAAGCAAACAGGGAATAACTATACTAGATCCAAAAGAAAATAGTAAACAACATCAGTGAAAATAGCATACAATCACAATTAGCTAGTGGAAAAAAGAACACAACCAAAACTAATGAATGAAAACAAACACAGATAAATGGGAAAGTTTAAAGAAAGAAGTAATTAACTGTGTAACCACAGTAAGGACTATGCCTAACTGCCTAACCAGAGAGCAGGAGAGGAGTGTGACAGAAAAAAATTCAAGTTATGTACTTACCATAACTATGCATCTGTGTTTATAGGTGTGTACTAGGCTAATGGCCCTGGGGCCTTTACAAGCCTAACCATAGGATTATCCTGGTATAGTGCCACCCAACCTTAGTTCCCAGCACATCTGTCGAGTAAAGCCACTGGAGTTATCCCCGGGGTGAATTTTCTGTATCCCATCCACTCATCAAGATTTCTCTTAAAGAGGGTCAGCAAGGTGCTCTGCTTGACGTGTATGGAAAGTCTATTCCATAGCATGGGCAGTCTCTGGGTTATGAACCTGTCCCTCCAGCATGTTCTGTTAATTGTGGTAATGAGGTTGAGGTCTCTGGAGCGTGTGGTGCGGAGGGATTTCTTTAGATGTAGCATTTCTAACAGAGCTCGGTCAGACATGGCTTTGTAAGCCAAGCAGAGATCGCCTCTAAGTAGGCGATATGAGACAGAATAGTTGGAGTTTTTTAAGTCTGTCCATATAGGACAAGTGTTTAAGGCCTAGGATCCTCTTTGTGAGGTACGTTTGCAGCCTCTCCAGTTGTTGCAAGTGTCTAGAGAGGTACATGCCAAATGAGGCATTGTACTCGACGATTGGCCTAATGAGGGAAAAGTAGAGGGAGACAATGACCTCTTTCTTCCTGGATGCAAAACCCTTAGTAATGAGATGTGCTACATTGAAGGACTTTCTGACCACAGTGGCAATGTGGTGATCAAAAGAGAGGTTCCTGTCAACCTGTGTTCCCAGATCTCTTATAACACTTTCTGTGTTTAGTGAACTATGATCAATGTGGTAATTCATGGGAACCGGGTTTTTCCCAAAGGGGATGACGACACATTTTTTGGCATGATTCTGACACCAGTTGTTGGTCTCAGTGGAGCCATTCTGTAGGATGCCAACATCACTTGGGGAGGTAATAATAGCTCCCAACTTACAATCGTCTGTGAACTATGTCAGCCAGAGTCCCTTTTGTGTTAGCCTGGACTTCAGAAAAGTAGATACCAAACAGGAGAGGACCCAGGACCGAGCCCTGTGGGACTCCACTCGTGACTAGTCGGCAGTCTGACTTGGAGTCAACTACTTTCACACTGTGGGTTCTATCTGTGAGCCAGTTTGCAACCCACCTAGTGATACAGGGCTTGATGCCTAGCTTAGTGAGTTTTTCTATTATTCCTGAGTGGGGAATGGTATCAAAAGCCTTGGCCAGATCAAGGCAGGCTGTATGAACCATCTTGCCTTCATCCACAGCTCTGGGGACCGACTCAAAGAAGTCGACCAAGTTGAGCAGGCATGATCTACCCTTCACAAAGCCAAACTGTGTTGGATCCAGAGTTTGGAGATTCCCTATATCCTTGTTAATTAGGTCCATGATTATGCATTTCATAGCTTTGCATATCAGACTCGTCAGGCTAATGGGGCGATAGTTCTCAGGGTCTGTAGTCACTCCTCCTTTGTGCAGAGGGATGACTGTAGCAGTGCACCATTTGGTAGAGACAAACCCTGAGGTGAAACTGTGATTGAACAGGGCACACAGGTGAGTTGCCAGTTCACTCTGTGGTTCATGTAAAACACAGCCCGGGACATTGTCAGGTCCCATAGAAGCTGCATTCATGCCCTTGGACAGTGCTGTTTTAATCTGTGCACCAGTAATATTGGGTACCTGGCAATCTACTGATATTGTGATTGGTCCTTTGGGGGGGGGGTAAAGTTGGCACTGAATCGGTCAGCCCAGTACACTGGCAATATCTGTTGGCTCGGTATAGGAGGTACCATTGTGCAGCAACAAAGAGCAAATCTGGGTATTGCCGTGGAGAGTCTTTACATAACTATAGAAGGCCTTGTGGTTGTCTTTACTATCTACTGCAATTCTGTTTTCATAGCTAGCTTTAGAGGATTTGATGAGGGATCTAAACGTTTTGTTGAGGCTAAGAGAGTTTTTCCAGTCTTGGGACTTCACCTTATTTAAAGAAGTAAAACAAGTACCAAGTTGGCTGGTCAATCCAATGCAATAAAATGTCCAAAAATGATGACCAAATGCAGTAAGCTAAAAGAACTTCCTTTATTCCAACAAATAGCACATGTACCGAGTACTTTCACAGAACGTATCTGCTTCTTCAGGTGATAGCATCTGTACTTTTCATCTAGTTGTTTTTATACTAATTAATACATTATTTGAATAATCATCTACTTAAAATCATTAACAGAGCGGCACCACATTTTTAACATTTAACAAACAAGTTAACTTTAAAGCCATATATTTCCTTGACATTCACATAGAAAAAAACAATGGAAGTAGACTAGAAACCTCCCTATATAAGAAGCAAGTAAAAGGGAACACATTTAGCAGCAGAGAGCATGCATCCCCCACACATTTTTAGAAACATCATGAGAAATCAAACGGCTAGAGTCAGTAGGCTTAATACTATAGACATCACTTGTAATAGACAACTAAACATACTAGCCGATGAATTTGGACAGCGGGGTATAATAAATAACAAGCATTAGAAATAAAGGATGAAGTCATGTCTAAGCGGAATAATATTTACACACCAATCTTCTCTCATAAAAGTGCAGTCAGTAAAATGAAAGAGAAATCAAATATACATAAGGAATGTAAATACATCATTAATTATGACAAAAATACTAGAAATATAAGGCACATTATATACAAACATTGGCCCATGTTGTCTCTGATACCAGAAATGAACAGCATATGTGCAAATCCCACTTTTATATATAGGAAATGCAACACTATAAAAAACAAATTATGTTACAAAGAACAACAAAGCAGTCGTTCACTTAAGAAATATGTAGGAACATACAGATGTGGGAAGTGTGTATGCTGTAAAATTATATATATATATATATATATATATATATATATATATATACACTATTAAGAGTTATAGATTCCTTGAGACAGATAGAATTCTTTATTAAAGCTTATGGAAACTGCAACACTAGCAACATTATTTATATGGCAAGATGTGTGCTATGCACAGCTTTCTATATAGGAAAAACAAACCAAAAGTTTTAACAGTGTATAAGTTGTCACATGTCTGAAATAAGGAGACATGTTATTACTAGCTCTCTGTATAAACATATATTGAATACAAATGAGCAGCATGTATTTAAATTTTTAATTTTAGAAACTGTTTCTCTAACAAAGAGAGGTGGGGACATCAAGAACTATACTGAAAGAAAGGAAAATAAGTGGATACTGCATTTTAATGCATGTACCCCCAGGTCTCAATGAAATATTTTCATTTAAACCTGAATTAAATCACTTGCATAACTGTATTGAGTGAATACACTAAACATTTTATTAGTATTTTAATGTTTTGTTTCCGTTTTTATGTTTGTCTATATGAGTATGTATATTTGAAGCTTATAAAGAAATACAACTTTAAAAGTTAATGATTTTAACTAGATGATTATTCAATTACTGTATTAATTAGTAAGTATAAAAACAGCTAGATGAAAAGTACAAATGCTATTACCAGAAGAAGCAGATACGTTCTGTGAAAGTACTCAGTACTTGTGCTATTTGAAGATCTGACACTCTGCGGGCAGAAGTAATAGCTACCAGAAATATGGTTTTCCATGATAAAAATTTGAGATCACAAGATGATGCTGGTTCAAGCAGGGGGAGAATTATACCAGACAGCATAAAGTTTAGATTCCAAGGAAAATAAGGAGTTTTCACTGGAGGCCTCATGTGAAATTGTCCTTAGAGAAAGGCCTTGGACAACGTGTGGGACATTATGTTTAGCCCATCAGCTCTGAGATGAAAGTTAGATATAGCAGCCAACTGGACCCCAACTGTTGCGGCTGCCACTCATTTATTAAAGATCATAGTCAAGAATTCTAATATGGACGTCAAGGGGGCTTGATAAGGGTCAATGCTCTGCTTAGAAGCCCATATGGAAAATCTCTTCCACTTACTAAGATATAATCTTCTGGTGGACAGCTTATGGGAAGACAAAAGGATTTGTTTTGTCTCATTGGAAAAGTTATGAAGCCTGGCTATGAGGGGAAAGTACAGTTGTGTACATTTACCATAAATGTAGATGTTGGAGTGTATTCACTGTTGCAGTCATTACATTTGGGTAATCCTGCTGGCAGGTTGCCCTCAGTCGGCCTGAATTCCAAAGTCCTGATTCCTGGGTCCTGCGTCGGCCGCTGTCGCCCCTTCCCTGACGTTAGGTCGTCAGGGGTATAAAAAATGCGGCCGACGCCATTTTCTTTAGTTTTTCTTGCCCCCGATGTCAGGTGCCCCCTAAAAGGGTAGCCAAAATGTATATACATATAAATACATGCACCAATATAAACTTTACCTTCATCTACAAGCAAATACACCACATAGGTTGTATAAATCAGAGAAGGAAAGATAGGTTCTATCAGAAGAAAGGGGGATGGCGGGTGGGTAACCTGGACTGCAACAGTGAATACACTCAAACATCTACATTTATGGTAAGTGTACACACTGTACTATGTTCTTCGTGTTTCACTGTGGCAGTCATTACATTTGGGTACAGTCCCAAAGCTATGGATGGGAGGCTGGAGCTAAACAGCATTAGGAGCGGATATGAGGCCCTGCAGAACTGCAGTGGCAAGGCCTGCCCTGGATTTAGAGTAGAGTGGCAGATGATAGTGCTTGGTAAAGGTGTGCACTGAACTCCAAGTAGCAGCCTCTAAAATGTCCTTGGTTGGTACTCCCCTGAGAAAGGCTGCTGAAGTGGCTGCAGCTCTGGTTGAATGTGGTCTAATGCCCTTAGGCCCTGGCTTGCCATGGTGTAAGTAGCAAAAACAAATGAAGTGGCCTATCCACTTTGAAATAGTCTGCTTTGAGATAGCCTTTCCTTGTGATCCTGCAGCATATGCCACTAGTAATTGTTCTGTGTTTCGGAAAACTCTGGTTCTGTCCAAGTAGAATCTAACTGTCTGTGTACGTCCAAAGAATGCAGAATTCTCTCCCCCTTGTTCTGTAGATTTGGATAAAAAGTTGGCAGATGAACAGTTTGGTTAAGAGCCACACTGGACACCACCTTAGGCATAAATGTTGGGTTTGTCCTCAGAGAAACCCTGTCTGGATAAAAGATGACAAAAGGTTCCACAGCCATGAGTGCCTGAAGCTCTGAAACTCGTCTTGCACAAGTTATTGCTAGGAGCAGAGCTGTTTTCCAAGATAAAAAACTTTATATCAGCCGTAGCAGCTGGTTCAAAAGGTGGCAGGGTGAGTTTTTCCAAGACATAGTTGAGGTCCCATGCAGGTATTCGTGATCTTCTTGGAGGCCTTAAGTTTTTGGTTTTAGTAAGAGATGAGAAAAGATTGGTGGCTCTGTATTGTAATGAGCCGAAATGGCAGATGCATGAATTTTAATAGATGAAAAAGATAGACCTTTGTCCAGCATCTCAGTTAAGTATTGCAAAATCTGAGGAATATTTGGCACAGCGGTATCAGTTCCTTGTGCCTGGTTCCAAGCACAAAATCTCTTCCATTTTCTAGCATAAGATTTTCTAGTACTAGGCCTTCTGGCCTCCAAAATGACATCCATCACAGCTTTACTGAGAGGTGTGTTTTGTATGACTACATTATCCGCCATGCTGCCAGGTTTAAAGTCCTGAGTTGGCTGTGCAGGATCTGATTGTTTTGCTGGGACAGTAGATGAGGTATCTGAGGTAAGGTCCAAGCTGGGCATTGAGACAAGCTCCTTAGTAATGGATACCAGTAATGGCGGGGCCAGTCTGGGGCAATCAGTATCATCCTTGGCTTCTCCTGTCTGACCTTTAGGAGTATCTTGGGGAGGAGAGGCAGAGGGGGAAATGCGTATACTGATAGGTTTTTCCAGCTGAAAGATAGAGCGTCCACTTTCCATGCTTGTCTGTGATAAATCCTTGTGCAGAATCTTTTTAGTTGGTAGTTGTGAGGGGAGGCAAATAGATCTATGTCCGGGCATCCCCATTTCCTTGTTATCATGCTGAAGACTTGTGGATCCAGCTGCCACTCGTGGGGATCCATGAGGTTTCTGCTTAGGTCGTCTGCCAGAGTATTTTTCCTTCCTGGCAGGAATTGTGCCTGCAGGTGTACTTGGTAAGTCAATGCTGTGTCCCACAAAGTCATGGCTAGCCTGCAAAGAGGGTAAGAATGAGTGCCCCCCTGCTTGTTTATATACCACATGACCGTGGTGTTGTCTGTCTTTATCAGTAGTTGTCCTGGATGAAGCAGGTCCTTGAAGGCTGTCAGGGCATTTTGAACTGCTAGCATCTCTTTTTGATTGATATGTAGATGCATTTTGTTTGAGGTCCATGTGCCCTGAATGCATCTTCCTGCCATGTGGGCCCCCCAGGCATAATCTGATGCATCTGTTGTTAGTGTTTGCCTGGCTGGGGGTAATGTGAATGGCTTTCCCTTGTTTTGGTGACAAGCCTTTGCCCACCATCGAAACTCCTGTTGCAGGCAGGGAATGAGAGTAACCATAGTTTCCAGGCTGTGGCAATGTTGAGTCCAAACACTTTTTAGGTACCATTGAAGTTTCCTCATATGCAGTCTTGCATATGGAATTAGTAGGATGCAGGATGCCATGAAGCCCAAAGCCTGCAGAATTTTTCTTGCAGATAACTGGGCCTTTGTTGCTAGCATTTTGAAACAGGTAGTCAGTTGCCTTTGTTTGTCTGGTGTGAGATAAGCCATCTGGGCAGTTGTATTTAAGCTTGCACCCAGGAATATTCTCTCTTGAGAGGGTACTAGTTTTGATTTCTTTTCACTGACTGTGTACCCTAGGCATTTTAGAAGTCTTTTCACAACGCCAGATGCTGTTTGAAGAATGTCCTTGTTCTCTGCTTGAATTTGACAGTTGTCCAAGTATGGATATAGTTGTATTCCTCTTTGTCTGCAGAATGCAATTACTGGTGCCAGGCACTTTGTAAAGACCCTGGGCGCAGTAGATAAGCCAAAGGGAAGTGCAGAGAATTGGTAATGCATTGAGCCAGCCTTGAATCTGAGGAATCTTCTGCATAATTGTCTGATTGGGACATGCAGGTATGCCTCTTTTAGGTCTAAAGTCACAAGCCAAGCGTTCTTGCCCAGCATGGGCAGAAGCTGCTGCAAAGTCAACATCTTGAATTTTGGTATATCCGGGAATGTGTTAAAAATAGATAGGTTCAGTATTGGCCTCCAGGCCTTGTCCTTTCTGGGTACCAAGAACAGTCTTGAGTAAAATCCTTGTCCCTGCTCTTGCTCTGGTACTAGTTGAATGGCCCTCATGTCCATGAGGGATGAGACTTGTTTTTGTGCCTCTGCCCATTGATTTTTTGGCAGATCTGGCCAGCCGTTTGCCTTTGGCAGGGTGTGGAAATGGAACTTGTAACCTTGTGACACGATATTTAAGACCCACTTGTAATGGGTTATAATGTGCCAGTTTTTAGAAAAAAGTGCTAATTTTCCCCCTAAGGGGGCTGCCAGGAGATAAGTGCTTGGTGCAGGCAGGGGGAAGTCATTAGGACTGTTTCCTGAATGGTTGTGATTTGTCTTCTCCAACTTTGGAGGTAAAACCCCCCCCCATTGTTTTGAGCGGAAGGAACCTTGCGCCTGGGATCTGCCTCTCAGGCATCTGGGTCTGCCCCTTTGAGGTCTGTTTGACACAGGAAAGGACCAATTCTTTGTTGGCCAGTGTCTACTAATCCTAGGTGGCTGTACTTGTAAAAATCTTTGACCGTTTGCATAGATTTAGCTTTGTCCTCCATTTTCTTTAGCACCTCTTCTGCCTTAACACCAAACAAAGTATCATGCTGTAAAGGTGCATCTAATAATTTAACTTTATAACATGATCAGGCAGATTTTGCTCCTTTAACCAAGCATGCCTCCTGATTACAGAACCTGTAATTGCGGCCCTGCAGGAGGCCTCTAAAGAATCAAAACCACATTGCAAAGTATGCTTTCCAACTTGTTCAGCTGCATGTAATAAATCCTGCATTTCCTTGTTTTCTGCACATTCAGAGTTTAACAACATTTTCTGTTTAAGCAATGCCATGACATGCTGCTGATATCTGAGCATATGAAACTGACAGTTTAAGGCCCTTATAGCCAAGGTAGCAGATGTGTAAACCTTTTTTCCCCATCTATCTAGTGCCCTAGAATCTCTGTCAGAGGGGGTAGGGGGTTTTGCAGCTGACACCTTAACTCTTTTGGGACCCTGAGAAATAGTTTCTGGGTTTGCAGCAGGGTTTTTAAAAAGGAATTTAATTGAGTCAGGAACCTTGAAATATCTGTCAGGCTTAACAGGAGCTGGAGGTAAGGAGTCAGTGGTAAGACTAGACTCCGAAAACACATCATCTACAATGTCTAACACAGGAGGGATGGCTAGTGGATTGTGTTGAGGTAGTAACAGGAAATCCCTGAGCCTCTTTTTAGATTCTGAAAAATCTTGGCTCTCCCAGTGGAAATGCTCCCTCATGGTATGTAAGGTTTCCCCAAAAGAATAGTCCTCTGGAGGGGAAGCTGAAGGTATAGATTCTTCAGCTTCAGAATCCTCATAGGGGGAAGAGAATATTCCTGATCATAAGAGGAATCAGAAGAAATGGAAACCTGATCTGAAGATTCATAGTCAGTCTCTTGCCTAGGCCTCTTATCAGGAGGGGGATGGGAACCCCTGATCAAGGTAATAAAGTCTTCGGCCATTTTGAACATCTCCTTTTTGGGCATGGAGGCTGTCCACGTGGCTCTTGGGTTTGCTTCTTTGCCTTTGAAGGTGCTTTAGTCTTTGCCTTTGAAGTCGGTTTAATGTATAGATGTTTAAGTCTGAATACACCCTCAGAAGCCGGTGCCTGCTCAGCGGCTCCAGACCCATCTGAAGGAATAGTGTCCGAAGCTCCAATACCTTGAGTTTCCAGCGGCATAGCCGACTCCACGTGGGAGTCGGTAGCAGCCTGCGACTCTAAAGTAGCGGGCATCAGGGGCTGCGAAAGCGCCTCACTGAGAACCGGAGAATGGCTTAGGAGAAGCTTCGTCGTCAGTTCTGGGCCTCGGTTGTCTATCTTTTTCTTTGCGTTTTTTGTGAACTCTGGTAGTCGGATGGCTATCCGACGACATTTCTGGATAATTAAACCTGCGTCCAAAATAGTTTAATGCAAAATCATACTGACGCTTAATAGTGCGTTGGTTAAATCTAGCACAAAACCAACAACCTGAAACGTTATGGTCAGGGCCTAGGCAAGGAATACAGTAAGAATGAAAGTCCTTATGAGGTATTTACTTCCCACAAGAAATACAACTATTAACTTTTTCTGACATCGGTCTGGAGCAAGAAAAAAGTTTCCCAAAGGGGTACTTAGCTTTATAGAAGACTTCGGATCTGAAACTCGAACTCGAAAATCTCAGGAGTTGGCCGATCGGCACTTGCGAACTGCTTCTGCTTCGGGCACCACGAGGCAAGAAAGACTAAAGAAAATGGCATCAGCTGCATCTTTTATACCCCTGACAACCTGACGTCAGGGAAGGGGTGACAGCGGCCGAAGCAGGACCCAGGACTTTGGAATTCAGGCTGAATGAGGGCAACCTGCCAGCAGGATTACCCAAATGTAATGACTACAACAGTGAAACACGAAGAACATCTGGAGCAGCCAAGCTGTCAGCTTCAGTGACTGCAAGGAAGGATGGAGGTCCCCCGATGGATGTGTCAGAAGGTCCGGAACTGGGTCCAGAATCCATGGATCCCCCAAGAGATGATGATGAAGAAATGGGAACCAAATCTGCAGAGGCCAATGAGGGGCTATAAGAATGATGGTCCTTCCCAGAGATTTTGCTTTCTGTAGAAATCTAGGTATCAATGGGATAGGAGGAAATGCATAGAGGAGACCTGGGAGCCAATTGTGTACGAGTGCATCTCTCGGGGCTTTTCCTGGAGGGGGAATCAGGGTAAAGTAGCTTCTGCATTTCGTGTTGACGTGACTGGCAAAAATACCGCAGCAAGGCTGGCCCCATTTGCGGAAAATCCTGTCCGCAATCTCTTTCTTGAGGGACCACCCGTGTGGCAACAAGATTGCCCTGTTCAGTTTGTCTGCTATCATGTTGGATCTCCCCAGGATGTGCATTGCCAACAATAAAACCCTAAAGGAAAAAGAGTGGCAAATACTGCAAGACTCCTGCAAATGTACAGCCGCTAAGCAGCAGACGCACTAAATGTGGCCATCAGTTACAGACATCTTTTGCCCACAGTCTAGACATTTCTTAAATCCAGACTTTGGGTGCTTGTCCTTGTCCTCAGACATATCCAAACAACAAATACCTTAGGATTAACACCAAAACAAAGCACACAAAAATCCTAATAAAGGAACACTCAGCATATAATATATCAAGAACCACACCTAGGCTCAAAGCACACAAAGCCTACAGAACAGCCAAATTAACAAATATGACTGTAATAAAACATACACACACTATAAACAATGGCCCAAAGGAAAGAAGGGCCAACACTAGCTAAATGTATATAGCTATATATTTACAGTAACAATGCAGGTAATCAACTAGGCCAAAACACAAGGCCACTACAAACTATACTAAAACTATGTTAATAACACACGAGGGAAAAGGGGAGCTTGAAAAAAGTTACACAAACTACTCTAATAACTATTCTATGGAACAATACCAAAACTTGCGAAAAACGTGCTTTTTTGATGAAATACTGGCTCCAGCAAAACTGGAACCTCTGATCCATGCCGCGGCAAACTAGATCTGAGGTAATTCCAGCAGTGCATCATGGGATAAGGGGCTTGGTCTCGAGCTACTGGTACATCTCGAGCTTTGCAAACGGCCGTATCGGAGCGATGGATCGGCTCCGAACCCATCAGTAAAGAATGAACGGCGAGATTGAACAACTTCACATGGATGGATTTGTTCGTAAGATGACCCTATCTTTGTGAAAAATAATATAATGAGATTTGGACTACAGAATTTGGAGTTCAGTTTTCCAATACAAAAATTTCAAATCACATTTGGCTGCTGATTCAAAGGGGTGTTGAGTTAAACCTTGCAGTATGACTGTTAAATTCCAAGAAGGTGACAGGTCTTTTCCTAGAGGTCTACGTAAGACAATGCCTTTTAGAAAGTCCTTGCACAACTTTGTAGAAGCTAATGACGAAGCATTTTCTCCCAAGTGAAAATTAGATATAGCTGCTAATTGTTCTTTAAAAGTGGAAAAACAAGCACTTTCTTGAAAAATTGTTGTTAGAAATTCTAGAACCACAGAAACAGGAGCAGTGAAAGGGTCAAGGTCCCTCTGAAGAGCCCAAAATGAGAATCTTTTCAATATACTTTTGTAAATTTTTCCTCATAGAAGTTATTTGGGAAGATAGAAGTATCTGATGGACTGAGGAGGACAGCCTGGGCTGTCTAGCTATCAAAGGAATTGGAGACACCATGTAGTCAGTTTGAGGCCTGGAATATTGGAATGCACCACCCAGAAGGGATGCAAAAGAATGTCTAGACTGGGGCCCAGTATCCAATGAGTACATCGAAGATGAGACCACAGGAAGGGGAACCACAATTGAGGAGGCCAAAAGAGAACAATGAGGCTCACAGAGATCTTCAGAGTGTTTTCTGTAAAAATTTCACAATTAGAGTTAACGGGTATAAGCATAAAGGAGACTGGAGGGCCAAACATAGATTACAGCATCTGTTGGTGATGTCCCCTGAGGAGGATTAGGGCAAAGAACCTGCCTGCAATTGTTGTTCAGGGGAGAGGCAAACAATTTGCAGCAAGGTTAGCTCCAACGACTGAAAATCCTCTCCTCCCCTGTTTGATTGACAGACCACTTGTAAGGCATCAAAAGTGACCTGCAGAGTCTGCTCATTACAGCCGAGTGCGCCTCCAGGCATTTCTGCAGTTACCTCCTACTGTGCCTCTAAGCATCAACTATTGCTTGTTCATATTTGCATTAATAATTCCAAAACTGTGCTACATACAAGGTATCAGAATATTTTATCTTGAAGCATCCATGATGGCAAACATAACTGTACTGATATTTGACCTCTGTCAATGAATATTTGTCAGTACTGTAAAGTGACAACTTCATTTTTTAAAGGCTCAAGCCAGGCCCCACTGGGAGTTATAGGTACCACACTCAAAAAAGGGGAACTGGAGGGAATGAGTTAAATGCTGGACTTTCCTAGTATGTGTGTTGCTACTAGAAACAGAGGGTAAGAATGGGTTCCCCCTGTTCGTTGATATACCATACCACAGTCATGTTGTCGGTTTGTATTACATGGTTCTCAGAGGAAGAACGTCTTGAAGGGCCTGCAACACTAGTAGAACCTCTCTCATCTCTAGGACAGTGACATGTGACTTGGTCTCTTCGGGGATCCACGTGTCTTGGACTGTCCTTCTCAAGAACTGCCCCCCCCCCCAAGTTGGGAGGTGTCCGTGGTCACCATGGCTACTGGATGGAATAGAATAAAGGGATGGCCTATAGAAGCTTTGTCCAAATGAATCCACCAACAAAGATGATCCTTGCAGACTTTAGTGAATTTGACTAGAGGGGATAGAGGATGATGCAGAATCGACCACTGAATAGCTGGAGTCCATTGAAGAATGGGCATATAAAAGCAGGCCATTGGGTCTAAGGTTATGGCCATCACCATCGACTCTATAGAGCTCAAAGGACAAGTCTGGCTGGGGAGAACGGTGTACAAGGATCCACTGCCCCTGAAACCTGATTGAGTCTACATGACATGAAGGAACAGAGGCTATTTGACTTACTGTGTTCAAGTAAACTCCAGACTCTGAACAGGTTGCAGCTGAAATTTGCAGGTGTTGACTGAAATGCCTAGCAAATGACATAGTTGCATCAAATAGTCTTGGACTACTCTAGGAGATGCTTGTTTGGGGTGGTGAGGAGCCAGTCATCTAGATATGTAAACATTTGGAATATACATTTGGTAAACACCCTGGGGGCTGTGCTGAGACCAAATGGCAGGGCGTTTTACTGATAGTGACTGGCCTCAGTCAAAAGCACAGATATCTTCGGGACTGTCTGTCCATTATGATGAGACAGTACATGTTCTGAAGATGAACTGAGCACATCTAGTCATCCTTGCGCAAAAACGGCAGAATGGACTGAACTGTGACTATTTGCAACGTTGACTCCTTCACAAACTGATTCAGTTTGATTAGATCCAAAATTGGTCTCAAGTCCCCTGTCTTCTTTGGCATTAAAACAAAAGTACAGTTTTGTACCTACCATAAATGTAGATGTTCGAGTGCTAATACAGCTGCAGTCATAACAGATGGGTTCTCCTGCCGTCAGGCAGGTCCTGGGTCGGCCGAATTCCAAAGTCTAGGTCCGGCGTCAGTTGTCGTCGCTTCTTCCCTGACGTCAGTGCGACAGGGGTATAAAGGAACCAGCCAACGCCATTTTCTTCAGTTTTTCTTGCCCCAGATGTCAGGTGCCCCCAGAAGGAAGGCAATACATAAATTTGTGTAATAAAGCAATGCAATATAATCAAAATGCAGTAGTTGCAAGCAAATACACCATAAATGAATACCCCAATCAGGTTGTATGAGGAGGTGTTAGCCAATAGGCCTGTCCCAAGAGGGGAAGGAGGGAGGGAAACCTGGACTGCAGCTGTATTAGCACTCGAACATCTACATTTATGGTAGGTACAAAACTGTACTATGTTCATCGTGCATACAGCTGCAGTCATAACAGATGGCTAGAATCCCAAAGCTAAGAAAGGGGTGGTAGGCACTAGGTGGAACTAGGAGGAGCCAGGATGCCCTGCAAGACTGCAGTGGCAAAGCCTGCTCTAGTTTTGGAGTATAATGGTAGGTGGTAGTGCTTGGAGAAGGTATGCACAGAACTCCAAGTGGCTGCTTCCAAAATATCTTTGGTAGGAACTCCTCTGAGGAAAGCTGCAGAGGTAGCTGTGGCCCTTGTGGAGTGAGATCTGATGCCTGTAGGTACAGTTTTGCCATGAAAAGAATAGCAAAAGCGTATGCAGTGGACTATCCATTTTGAGATTGTCTGTTTGGAAATTGGCTTTCCTTGAGCTCCTATAGCACAGGATACAAAGAGCTGTTCTGATTTTCTGAAAGGTTTTGTTCTGTCCAAATAATAACGCAGTTGTCTGTGGATGTCCAAGGAATGTAGTAATCTCTCCCCTTTCTTTTGAGGATTAGGATAAAAGGTAGGTAAGTGTATGGCCTGATTCAAAGCTACCCTGGATACCACTTTTGGCATAAAGGACGGGTTGGTTCGTAAGGAAACTCTGTCCTGATGGAAGATGATAAAAGGCTGCATAGCCATGAGAGCTTGTAGTTCTGAAACTCTACGAGCTGAGGTAATAGCCAGAAGGAAAGCTGTTTTCCAGGACAAATATTGCAAATCTGATGAGGCAGCTGGCTCAAAGGGAGGCAAGGTCAGTTTCTCCAGAATGAAATTGAGATCCCAAGCAGGTATTGGTTGTTTCCTTGGGGGTTTTAGATTCTTAGCCCCTCTGAGGAACTGTCTTAAGAGAGGGTGAGAGAATAAAGGTGGATCAGTGTTGTATTCTGCAGAAATGGCTGAGGCATGGATTTTGATGGAGGAGAATGAAAGTCCACTGCTTAGCAGCTCAGCTAGATACTGTAGTATTTGAGGTAAATTCAGTTTTCCAAGATCCTAGCCCTTTTTCTCATTCCAGACACAAAACCGTTTCCATTTTGTGGAGTAAGCTTTTCTAGTTGATGGCCTTCTGGCCTCCAAAATGACATCCTGCACCTCCTTGGAGAGTAGGGTATGTTGTGATGCTAAGGAATCTTCCATGCAGCTAGATTTAGTGTTTTTAGCTGGCTGTGAAGAGTCTTGAAGCTGTGCTGAGTCAGGAGAAGAGGCATTAGAGGCAGGGCCCATGGTGGGGAATGCGTCAGGCTCCTCAGGAGTGGGTACCAGTGTTGTCTTGGCCAGTCTGGAGCAATGAGAATCATCTTTGGTCTGTCTGCTCTGGTTTTCAATAGAACTTTGGGCAGCAGAGGAAGAGGTGGGAAGGCATAAACTGTCATTGATGTCCAACTGAAAGAGAGAGCGTCCACTCTCCAGGCCTTTGGATGGAAAATCCTTGAGCAGAATTTTGTCAATTGGTGATTTTTGTGGGAGGCAAAGAGATCTATGTCTGGCCTTCCCCATGCTTGGATTATCTCTGTAAAAACTTTTGGATGCAACTTCCATTCGTGTGGATCTGTCATATTTCTGCTTAGGTTGTCTGCCAGCGTGTTTTCCTTGCCTGGCAAGTACTGTGCTTGTAGTTCGATTTGTAAGTCCATGGCCATGTTCCAAAGTGACATGGCCAGTCTGCATAGGGGGTATGAATGTGTTCCTCCTTATTTGTTTATGTACCACATAACTGTGATGTTGTCCGTTCATATCAATAGTTGACCTGGTTGCAGAAGGTCTTTGAAAGCTATAATAGCATTTACTACTGCTAGCATTTCCTTTTGATTGATGTGAAGGTGCTTTTCTTTTTGGGACCATTTGCCCTGAATGCACCGATCTGTCATGTGCGCCCCCCAGGCGTAGTCCGAGGCGTCTGTTGTGATGACTTGATTTGCTTGAGGCTTGCTGAATGGAAGACCTATGTTTGTTTGGCATGCTTGAGCCCACCACAGAAATTCCTTTTGAAGACATGGAATTAGTGGTATTATTGTTTCCAAACTGTGGCTGTGTTGAGACCATAGGTTTTTCAGGTACCAGTGAAGTTTCCTCATATGCAGCTTTGCACATGGGATTAGTAAGATGCAAGATGCCATGAATCCCAGAGCCTGCAGGATTTTCCTTGCAGTCAGCCTGGTGCAATTTGCTAGTGCTCTGAAGTATTGAGTTAGTTGCCCCTGCTTCTCTGGCGTGAGGTAGGCCATCTGGGTGTTTGTGTCCAAGTTGGCACCCAGGAAAATTATTTTCCGAGAAGGTATTAGCCTTGATTTCTTTTTGTTGACTGTGTATCCCAGAGAGTTCAACAACATTATTACATAAGCCAGATGTTTCAGAAGACTGTGCTTGCTGTCTGCTTGGATCAGGCAGTCGTCCAAATAGGGGTATATTTGTATCCCTTGAAGTCTGCAGTAGGCAATTACTGATGCCAGGCATTTCGTGAATACTCTGGGCGCAGTAGATAAGCCAAAGATCAATGCAGAGAATTGATAATGGGTTGAACCTGCAAGAAATCTGAGGTATCTTCTGCAATTTTGTCTGATTGGGACATGCAGGTATGCCTCCTTGAGGTCCAATGTTACCAGCCAAGACTCCTTGCCCAGCATGGGAAGAAGCTGCTGTAGAGTGAGCATCTTGAATTTTGGTACGAGTAGAAATGTGTTTAGGATGGATAGGTCCAAAATAGGTCTCCAATCTTTTCCCTTCCTTGGTACCAGGAATAGTCTGGAATAAAAACCTTGACCTTGTTCGTGCGTAGGTACCTCTTGAATAGCTTTCATGTCTATGAGATCTATAATTTGCCTTTGTGCCTCTACCCTTTGATTGTGTGGCAGGTTTGGCATGCCTCTCATTTTTGGAAGGTTGTGAAAATGGAATCTGCAGCCTCTGTTTATAATGTCCAGGATCCATTTGTCTTTTGTGACAATATGCCAATTTTTTGAAAATAATGCCAGTTTTCCTAAGGGTGCTGCCATTTGAGTCTTGCTTGGCATGCAAAAGGGAAAGTCATTGGGCTTGCTTTCTGAATGGTTGCGAGTTATCCTCACCACCTCTTTGTGTAGGAGCTTGCCATTGTCTGCCTCTAAACGATCCTTGGGATTGTCCTCTGCCCCTCGGGCGCCTGTATCTACCTCTTTGGGGTCTGTCCGTGGCTGGAAAGGACCAATTTTTGGAAGGCCAATTTCTACTGAAACGTGGGGGTTGTACCTGTAGAAAATCTTTCACAGTTTGCATTGATTTAGCCTTTTCCTCCATTTTCCTTAATACCTCCTCAGCATTAGCACCAAATAATACATCCTTTTGCAGAGGGGGCATCTAGTAATTTAGCTTTGACATGATCTGGCAAGGTTTGTTCCTTGAGCCAGGCATGTCTACGTATGACTGATCCTGTAACAGCAGCTCTACATGAGGCCTCTAGAGCATCAAAACCACATTGTAAGGTATGCTTACCCACTTGTTCTGCACTATGCATCAAATCCTGCAACTCCTTCAAGTCTGGTTGTTCAGGTTGTGACATTTTACTTTTCAATTGTGATAACAAAAACTGTTGGTATTTTAGCATAAGGAACTGACAGTTTAAGGCCCTCATAGTTAAGGTAGCCGGGGTATATACCTTTTTCCCCCACCTTTTTAAGGATCTGGAATCTCTCTCGGAAGGTAATGGATTTTTAGCAGTGGAGGCCTTAATTCCCTTGGGGCCCTGTGAGATGGTTTCTGGGTCAGCAGCATGGCTTTTGTATAGAAATTGGTGTGAGTCGGGAACCCTGTAGTACCTGTCAGGCTTGACTGGGGCTGGAGGTAGAGAATCCGGGTTAAGGCAGGCCTCCGAGTAAACATCATCTAGGATGTCCAAGACAGGAGGTATAGCCAGAAGCCTGTGCTGAGGTAGCAAGAGAAATTCCCTAAGCCTTTTCTTGGAATCTGAATAATCTTGGCCTTCCCAGTGGAAGTGTTCCCTTAAGTTATGCAAAGTTTCCCCAAATGAGTAATCCTCTGGGGGGGGGGGGGGGTACAGAAGGAATGAACTCCTCTGCATCAGAGTCTTCAAAAGGGGAGTAAGAATGTTCCTAATCATCAGAGTGCTCTGAAATAATGGAGCTCTGATCAGAGGAGGGGGATTCTTCCTCCACTCTGGGCCTTTTGTCCGGTGGGGGGTTGAGAACCCCGATAAGAGTAATTAAATCCTCAGCCATTTTAAGCATCTGTTTTTTAGGCATGGGGCCTGGAGATGGGCCCTGTGTAGCTTGTCTCTTAGAATGCATGGCTGCTTTAGACTTAGTGAAAGCCTTGATGGAAAAAGAAGAGGAAGGTCTGAAGACACCTTGAGAGGAGGTAGACCTGTCCACATTGTGAGATTCAATGCCACGAGTGGCTTCGGTATCTGTAGTCGGGGTGTGGGCCGAGGAGCCTGCGACCTTGGGCACAGGAGACACCGCCAATGAAGTGTCGTCGGTAGTCAGGGGCTGCGTAGGCGCCTTGCTGAGAACCGGACCACATGTAGTCGGCTTTGGCGTGGTGTCGGTAGAGGCCGCGGACCTCGTGTGTCGGTCCTTATCTTTGCACTTTTTAGACAAAACTGGAGTCGGAGTATCCGACGACATAATATAGTTAAATGTTTTGCCAAAATAATGCTGGGCGAACTCCGCCCGATGCTTAATGGTGCGTTTGTTGAATGTAGCACAAAAGCGACAGACCGAGACGTGGTGGTCTGGGCCTAAACGAGGAATACAGAGGGAATGGAAATCCTTGTGCGGTATTTGCTTCCCACATGAAATACAATTATTAACTTTGTCTGACATCGGTCTGAGGCAAGAAAAGTTTCAACGGGTACTTAGCTTTCAAGAAGACTTCGGTTTCAAAATTTTCGTAATTTCAGGAGCTGGCCGACCGGCACTTGCAAACTGCTTCTGCTTCGGGCACCGCGTGGCAAGAAAGACTGAAGAAAATGGCGTCGGCTGGTTCCTTTATACCCGTTGCACTGAAGTCAGGGAAGAAGCTACGACAACCGACGCCGGACCTAGACTTTGGAATTCGGCCGACCGAGGACCCGCCTGACGGCAGGAGAACCCATCTGTTATGACTGCAGCTGTATGCACGATGAACATCCCTGAATATGTTTTGAATCCTTTCTGGCCTGGTGGGATTTCCTGGATGACGCTTTTGTCTAGCAGCTTTTGAATTTCCGGAGCTGCGTTTTTTTTCTCTGAATGGGTGAAACATCAGGAAGCCTTTTTGTTTTGGTTGGGGGGTATCTGGAAAAAGGTACAAAATATCCTCTGGATATGATTTTTACCACATGGACTGGGATTTTATTCCAGAGCGACGGGAGCCTCTGGGTTATGAATCTGTCCCTCCAGCATGTTCTATTTATTTCTGTGCTGAGGTTGAAGTCCCTCGAGCGCGTGGTTCTAAGGGATTTAGATTTTCTGAGGTGGAGCATGTCCATTAATTCTGGGTTGGACATAGCTTTGTATGTCAGTCGCCTCGAAGTAGGCAGTATATAAGAGCTCTGGGGACACAGGTTGACAGCAGCCTCTCCTTTAACAACTACATTGCCACTGTGGTCAGAAAGTCCTTCTATGTGGCACATCTCATTACTAAAGGTTTTGCATCCAGAAAGAAAGAGGTCATCAGCTCTCTCTACTCTTCCCTCATTAGGCCAATCATCGAGTATAATGCCCCATTTGGCATGTACCTCACTAGACACATGCAACAGCCAGAAAGGCCACAAAATACCTCATGAAGAGGATCCTAGGCCTTAAACACGTCCTAGACACAGAAACTTGAAAAAACTCCAGCTATTCTCTGTCTCATATCGTCTACTAAGAGGCGATCTCTGCTTGACTTGCAAAGCCATGTACGACTCAGCTCGGTTATAAATGCTACATCTAAAGAAATCCCAATCCCTCTGCACCACATGCTCCAGAGACCTCAACCTCACTACCACAATCAACAGAACATGCTGGAGGGGCAGGTTCATAACCCAGAGACTACACAAGCTCTGGAATAGACTTCCCCATACATGTCAAGCAAAGCACCTCACTGGCCCTCCAAGAGAAATCTTGATGAGTGGATAAGCAACAGAAAGTTCACCCTGGGGATCACTCCAGTGCCTCTACTTGATAGAGGCACTGGGAACTAATGTTAGGCGGCACGATGCCAGCGCACTTCTATGGGCTAGGCTTGTAAAGGTTCCAGGGCAATTAGCCTAGTACACATATATGAACCTATAATAGCTGCTGCACCTGACGTTGGATGGTGTGACACATACGTCATAACATGGAGTGCCCCAGCCCCCCAAAATCCAGTCTGTATCCCTTGGATTTAGGGACCACATGTGAGGAAACAGAATGCACCTGCCAAGGCTATCAGCCTGAATGTTGGATTTCCCAAGGATGTGTTTTGTTACCAGAAACTGTTGAGAACAACTAGCCGACTGCCAAACCCTCATGGCCTCTCAACACAGAGGATACAAACAGGTTTCCCCCCTGACTGCTGAGCTATCCAGACAACGCACATGAATGTCCGTCTGTATTGCAATCACACCTCTGGGAAGGCCTCCCTGAAAAGCCTGCAATGCAAAGAGGACCTCTGTCATCTCCAGCACAGTGATGTGAATGTGGGCCTCTGCAGAAGACCAGTACCGTTGAAACATCCTCCCTTTGAAATGCCCCCCACCCTAGGAGGGAGGCATCTGTGGTGACTGCGGCTGAGGGAGGTAGAAGAACAAGAAGTTATGTACTCACCATAACATTCAATGTATGTAGTCCATCTCGCCTCACATTCTTACTCACGGGTTCAGAGCCGAATATCGGCTCTGACTCGGCCAATTTTTTTACTAGCTCAAAGTCTCTCATTGGCTGGGCCAAGCAGGTATCCCATGCTGCCCTGCTCCATAACCCCAGATCTAGTTTGCTGTGAAACCACAAACACAACCCATGCACAACAACAAAACTACCAAGGAGTTAAGAAAAAAACAACTATTATTGAAGGGTACTCTAGTACCAATCCTAACCTCCAAATCCTCCAGGAAGGGGGCAGGTGGGAGGGTACGTAAGAATGTGAGGCGAGATGGACTACATACAACCAACGTTATGGTGAGTACATAACTTCTTGATGTTATGTAGTCCAATCTCGCCTACATTCTTACTCACGGGACAGCATCCCCGGCACCTCTATCCTGGGAGGCTCAAAGGAAGATATTCCTGAGAATTGTGGAATGAAAGGAAGCCCGACCCCTAGAAGTCACGTCCAGTTTGTAGTGAGTAACAAAGGTATGGGGGGAAGCCCACGTGGCTGCAGCACAAATATCATCCAAGGATAGTCTGGCATGGTATGCTATAGATGCAGAAACAGCTCTAGTAGAGTGAGCCTTGACGGGGAACGGTAGGGTTTTTCCTGCTGAAGAATAAATAAAGGAAATACAATTAGCAATCCATCTGGAAATGGTAACCTTGGAAATAGAGGATCCCGCTCTATTTTCTGAAAAGGAAACAAACAATTGGTCAGACTTTCGTAGATGTTTGGTCCTGTGTAGATAGAATCGCAATTGTCTGTGCACATCCAATTGATGAAATCTAAACTCTGCCTTGCTCGAACATTGAGGGAAGAACACTGGGAGCTCAATAGACTGGTTGAGATTAATAGTGGATGTAACTTCAGGGAGAAAGGAAGGGTAAGGTCGAAGAGAGACTGTCCTTATGAAAAATTAAATACGGGGATTTAATGGAGAGGGCTTGAATCTCCGACACTCGTTTGGCTGATGTAATGGCTATCAGGAAAGCCGTTTTCCAAGACCAAAACTTTAACTCACAGGTGGCAGCCAGTTCGAAAGGAGGGGAGGTAAGGGCTTGCAAAACTAGGTTTAAATCCCAAGGCATAATAGGTTCAGAAATAGGAGGCCGGAGTAATAAGGTGCCCATTAAAAAGGCCTTACAGAGTTTGTGAGCCATAAGGGAAGGCTCATAGGAGGTATGAAAGCTAGAAATAGCCGCCAACTGGACTTTAATAGTGGCAGGAGCAGAACCCTGCTGAAAGAGCATGGACAAGAACTCCAAAACCGCAGGAATTGCGGCTGTGTAGGGGTCGTTTCCTTGAGCATGAGCCCAAATAGAAAATCTCTTCCATTTGCTGGAATAAATCTTCCTAGTCGAAGACTTATGAGAGGGCGATAAAATGTGTACTACCTCAGGTGAAATCTGATGAAGTCTGACTTACGACGGAAGTGGAGTAGCCAGGCCGTCAACCTGAGGGTCCGCAGAGAGGGGTGGAACTGTCCCGACATGTGTGTCAGTAGGTCTGGTACTGGGTCCAGAATCCAAAGAGTGTCCACCACGAATGGATGGAGAAAGGAGAACCAGACTAGACGAGGCCAGTGTGGGGCAATTAGAATCATCTTGCTTCCCAAGGATAGGGCTTTCTGAATCACTCTTGGTAATAGATGAAACTGAGGGAAAGCATAGAGCAGACTGGAGGGCCAATCGTGGACTAGAGCGTCCCTGGGTGATTCCCCCTGTGGGGGGATCAGGTTGAAGCAATTGCTGCATTTGGCATTGAGGGGATTGGCAAAAAGATCGCAGCAAGGCTGACCCCACCTGTTCAATATCTGTTCCGCAACCCGAGGGTTCAGGGACCACTCGTAAGGCATGAGAATAGCTCTGCTCAGCCTGTCTGCTATCACATTGGCCTTCTCCGGAATGTGCGTTGCCACCAGGAACCGTTGGGAAGATACTGTCCACTGCCACACTCGCATGGCCTCTCTGCACAGGGGATAAGATCTGGTTCCTCCCTGTTGGTTTAGGTACCATACACCACTGACATGTTGTCCGAATGTATCGCGATCGTCCCAAGAGGGAGAAAGCTCTGAAGTGCCCGCAATGCCAGAAGCACTGCTCTCATCTCTAGGACATTGATATGCAGATGTACCTCGTGATTTCGCCACGTGCCTTGGACTGTCCTGCCAAGATAATACCCCCCCACCCCATCTGGGAGGTGTCCGTGGTCACGGTGGCGACAGGTGACGGAGGAACAAACTCTTTCCCCTCATCCAGATTGGTGGAGCATAGCCACCAACTGAGATCCTGTTTGCATAGGTCTGTGAGCAGGATCAGGTGAGAAAGGGGGAGTTACTGAAACGACCATTGGGCAAATAGAAGCCATTGAAGAAGCCTCATATGTAATCTGGCTAGAGGCACTAGCATAATGGTGGCTGCCATGGTGCCCAAAAGCTGAAGAATCCATCTCGCTTGTACTTTTCTGAGGGGTAATAGTGCACAAACCTGATTCTGTAATATTGTGATCCTTTGATGCGGCAAGAAGGCCCGCATTTGGATGGTGTCTAGCTCTGCTCCTATAAACGTGACATGCTGTGAGGGCAGCAAGGCAGACTTTTCCCAGTTCAACGTTATTCCAAGTCGCTGACAGAGGGTAATGGTGGCGTCCCTGGATTGGATGAGTAGATGCCTGGTGGGAGCGGTGAGGAGCCAGTCGTCCAGATAAGGAAACACCTGGAATCCTTGACGTCTCAGGTGAGCTGTCACCACCGCCAAACACTTGGTGAAAACCCTGGGGGCTGTGGTGAGACCAAAAGGCAGGGCACGAAACTGAAAATGGCTGGCTCCCAGCCGGAAGCGTAGGTCACTCCTGGATGCCCTGTCCATTTTGATATGATAGTAAGTATCCTTGAGGTCGATGGAGCACATCAATACTTCTTTTTCCAGCAAAGGAAAAATGGACTGAAGGATGACCATTCAGAACTTGGACTTTTGAACGTAGTGGTTTAATCGGCTGAGATCTAGAATGGGTCTCAGGTCACCTGTTTTTTTCGGCACCAAAAAGAGTCTTGAGTAAGTCCCTAATCCGATCTGGTCTGAGGGGACAGGTTGGATGACTCCTTTCTTTAGCAGCTTTGAAACCTCTAAGGCTGCGTGATCCCTTTGACTGGGTGGAACGTCCGGGATTTTTCTGACTGGCGGAGGGTATGACGAAAGGGGTATGGCATAACTTCCGGAAGCTATTCGTAACACCCATCGATCCTGGGTGATGCTTTCCCAGGCTTCCGGGTATAACGATATGCGGCCCCAGACAGGCTCCGGAGAAGCACAGACGGGCAACACATCAGGAACGATGGTAGGAAGAACCGTGAAAGGAATCACGGTCTCTGAGTTGCGGGGGCCTCCTCTGCCTCTATGGCGGCGTCTTCCTGAATTACCCCCCCCCCCCACCTCTGCAGGGGGAATCACCTTGTGCGGCAAGGAAAAACTTCTGTGACTTCTTGAACCAAATCTTCCCACCTCTCTGAGCCTTGGGGTAAGGCTTAGAGGGGAGGGAAAAATGGACCCCTATGGCAGACAGGGTCTTTCCCTCTTGCTCGCATCTGTTGTGAGTGTCTTTCACTTTGGTCCCAAAGAGCGAGGACCCATCAAAAGGAGCGTCAGTGAAGGAAGACTTGAAGGCCTCCGCGAAATGACACAGGGGCAACCAGGTTTGCCTCCTGAGGGCTACTCCTGAACTGGCTGCCCTACCCGCCCCCTCGGCTGCATACGATATGAGCCTCATGGACGAGTTGACAATAGAATTTATGGTAGACAGCTGGGCGTTAACTGTGGGCGCCAACACCTCAGAAATGTTACCCGCTAGAGTATCTCCTAACTCCTTGAGGAGATCTCTCTGGAGCCGAGTGAAATGGCAAAGGTAGTTCAGTGACCGTAAGGTGAAGGTCGCTGATGAAAGGGTACACTTCCCGTACCTGTCCATAGTCCTAGACTCCTTGTTAGGAGGATGGACAGAGGAAGAAGTCTCGGCTACTTCCTTCTGTGTGGTCGCTGCCACCACCATGGCATCTACAGAAACCCATTTGGACAGAAATTCTTTCCCCGGGGGAGCAGAAAGGAACTTATTGGGCCTTCTGGTTACAGGTTCCACCGTATCAGGATTCTCCCACACTCTCCGACAGATTAAATCCAACAGTTCATCTAAGGGTGGAGACACCCTGGAGGTGGAGGGTTGAGTTCCAAAGGCCTTGAGGAATACTGACTCCTCCTCGGAGGGGGTTTTGGAGGGCAAGTCGCCCCTCTGTCTCAAAATCTCCAGGATGTCAGAGAAAGAACCGTCATCAGAGGATGACTTGGGGGACCCCTCAGACTCCTCGAGGTCGGTATCAGAAGTGAGAGACTCGTCCTGGGAGTCTATGTGCTTCCTCTTGCACGTCTTCTTTCTGGGGGCCACAGACTCTGAGGGACCCTCAGAAAGTTGGGGACCACTCATGGGGGTATCCCCAGACCTTTGGGCTCTGCCATCTATGGATAGGGGGGCATCAGATGCTCTAGCCGGGGTGGAAGGGGACAGAATGACCGATCCGGGTGATGTAACTGACGATTTGGTCAGTGCGTTCCGCATGGCCTCGAAGGCCGGTCCCCCCGAATCCGAGTACCGACGGGCCTCCAAGGCCATGATCGGAGTCGGAGGCCCCCGAGCCGATGCACCGAGAGGGAGGCTCGGAACCGATGGGTGTCCCGAAACATCCCCCTCGGGCCTGACCAAGGAAACCAGAGTGCCGAAACCTGTGGAAGGAGCAGACAGGGTCGGAGTCGACGTTGGCACCGATAAACCTTGAAGGGGTATCGGAGCCGGCGCAAGAACATCACTCGGAGCGAAGCACTCCGGCTCTGAAGACAAAGAAGCACTCGGAGGAGGAACCATCAACACAACCAACGGGACAGGCTCCGGAGCCGAAAATAATTTAGACAACACCGGCGACTGCAGGAGCCTCTGCACCACCCTATCAACATCCAAATCAGAAAGCCTGGAGGATCTGGAGGACAGGGATGGAGAATGGGATCTCCTGTCAGGAGAACCATGCCTAATACTGGGAGATCGGCTCCAAATTGGTTCCAATAAAATAGGAGCCGAAGCCGATTCCAGTACCACAGACACCTCCTGTGGCCCCGAGGACATAGGAGCCGAGGAGGCAGAGTCAAGTTTTGAAAGTTTCTCCAGCGGCTCCGAAGAAACAGATGGAGCCGGAGATGTTTTATTCGCCTTCGAAGCCTTAGGCTTGGCCTGAGAACCAGAGGCCGAGTCCAAAGACTCCTCAAACGAAGGTTTCAAGAGACCCTTCAATATTAATTTATTTTTCCTCTCCTGAAGCACCCTCGGACTGAAGGTGTGACAGAAGCTGCAAGACTCTTGTAAATGAATTGCACCTAAGCAATAAACACATACAGAATGTCCATCCGTGATGGACATCTTGTAACCACACTTGGCACATTTTTAACCGGAAGGTTTATGTTCTTTCTGCTCTTTAGACATCTTGAAACAACCAGACAAGAAGAACACAGCAAGGCGGGAAACAGTAAACACTATCAAAACCAAGAACCTCTAAGTAAAACGGTTCTCTAAAACACACACACACAATCCAGAACAAGAAAAAAAAAAAAAGAACTAGCTTAGTTTAGCAACAGACAAACTAAGAAACTACAACACAGAGAAAGAAGGACTAGGTCCTCTAACTCAAACGGGCCTAGCCCACCAGAAATTAGGGATACCAACTACAGACAAGAAACACAAAAAATAATCCACAATATGCAATATAGCTATTAAAATAGCTTTTGGGTTGAAAACAGCAAATTTCTCGAGAGAAATTGAAAAATAAAGGTACTTAGCCACAGCCAAGCAAGACCACGTCCTAGCTACACGAGTGGCAAATGAGATCTGGGGTTATGGAGCAGGGCAGCATGGGATACCTGCTTGGCCCAGCCAATGAGAGACTTCCAGCTAGTAAAAAAAATTGGCCTAGTCAGAGCCGATATTTGGCTCCGAACCCGTGAGTAAGAATGTATGTGAGATTGGACTACATAACATCAAGCAGTTTCCCACTGGTTACCTAAGGAGACTGCAACCACCAGTGAATTTGGTTGCGACATACCTTTGTCAATCATACTGGAAAAGCCATTAGATGGGTTAGAAAAGATCACTGTATTGCCAGAGTCCTGCAGAGACTTCATATGATGTCTGGCTAAAGGAACCAGCCTTATGGACACTGCTACATGACCTAGAAGTTTCATGTCAGCATGAGCTGGATGCTTCGAGGTTGCAAGCACTGGCGGGGCCTGAGCATAAAGACTGGACACTCTGGAACTTGACTTGGGGTATTTGACTGCAACACCTCAGTGGTCACACAGTTGGAGTAAGATATCCTTGGCCATGACCTACAATGCACTTGTGGGGGAGGTAAGGAGCCAATATTCAAGGTATGGAAAGACCTGGAATCCCTGAAGCTGAAGCCAGGCTGTGACCACTGCCATGCACTTGGTAAATACCCAGGGGGGGCTGTGGTAACAACAAGTGGCAGGACCCTGAAATGGTAATGATTGGCTCTCAGCTGGAAGTTCAGGAACCTCTTGGGAGTATCTATCTTAGCATGATGGTAGGTATCCTTGAGGTCTATCAAGCACATCCAGGCATCTATCCTTAGTAGAGGTAGCAAAGACTATACCGTGACCTTCTGGAACTTTGGTCTTTTTCAAGAATTGCTGAGCCTGCATAAACCCAAAACTTGTCTGAGGTCCTTGCTCTTTTTGGGTACTAAAAAGAATCTGGAATAGACCTAGTATCCTTGCTGGTCCGGTGGGACTCCTGGATTACTCAGCCTGTAAATCCCTACAGCTACATGCATTCTCTGGCTGGGAAACACTTTTGACGGAGGTTTAGAACATCTGAAAAGGGAATGTAGCAACCTTTGGCTATGGCACTTAATACTGTTGTGCCCAAGGTGATGGCCTCCCAAGCTTTTGGGTGTACAGCCAAATGACCTGTGACTACCTCCACAGTAGGACAGCCAGGCAACCCCTCAGGGTCACTAAAAAAGGGCCCGCCATTAAAAGTTCTGTGGCTTGCCTGACTCTGCAGACCACCCCTACCCCGCAGGCAGCATCCCTTATGATTTCTCCACTGTCCTGAGAGGGAATCCACTGAAAGAGCATTGTGAAAACACTGCAGCAACTTCCTGAAAAAGAAGCTCCTACCCCCCCCTTCTGATTACTTGAAAAGGTCCATTGAGGGGTGACAAAGTGCACTTCAACAGCAGATGTCTTCCCATCTTGCTCTCTCCTCCTTAGAGTATCTTTAATTTTCAGCCCAAACAAGGAAGAGCCATCAAAAAGGACAATTACAAAGGACATCTTGAAACAATCCGCAAAGTTACATAAACACATCCAAGTATGGCACCACATGACAATGCCAGAGCCAGCTGCTCATGATGCTCCGTAGGCTGTGTTTGAAATGAGCCTCATGTAAATGTTGACAATGGAAAGCAGGGTGGGCAACTGTGTCGCCAGGGTCTTCTGATTCTCTGGCGACTACTGAGTTTTAACATTCCTTGACACTTCAGACACCAGGTCTTGCAGAAGTCTTGTCAAGTGTGACAGATAATTAAAAGCTGTCAGCATAAAAATTGCTGAGGCAAAGGAGCACTTATCTAAATGATCCAAAGCTGAGATTCCCTGTTCTGGTGGGTGGACCGAGGAAAACACCTTCTTGGTGGATGCTGCCACTTGAATAGCATCAATGGCGGACCCTTACTTCGATGCGGTCTGTCCGAGCAGGGAGGAAGAACCTTATCCGACTTCTTGGGAACAGGCAACACTGTGTCAGATTCCTTCCACACCTTCCATGACACTAGGTCTATATGAGCATCTAGAGGGTGAATCATCCAAGGAGTTTATTGACCTGTGCTCTAGGCATCAAAAAATAGTGACTCCTCTGGAGAGGGAGCTTCAGTCGTCCGGCCTCTGCTTTGGCGAAGCAGCTCCAATTAGTTGCCAAAAGAGGCATCACCTCAGAGACTTAGAACTCTCTCCTATCTCAAGGTCAGTATCCTCCTTGAGAGACTCCTCTTCCCTGAAACCTCCATCGCTGGCAAAGCAGGGGGGGGGGCAGGAAGCCCCACAGTGGAGCAAGATGGAGACCCACTAATGCAGGCTGTCCAGGAGCAGACTAATCACTGGTCACAGGCAAAGATGATAAAGGGGAAAAGACACCAAATGGAAAAACTCTACCCTTTTCCTGTGATGAGAGCATCCTCTTTACAATGTCGAAGGATAAGGCAGAAGCTGGCCTCTCAAGGCAGAGGGTCCCAGCACCCAAAGGCACCAGAGACTGCCCTTATCCTTAGGGAGTCATGCCTAACCCCAACATTGAGATCGGAGCTCAGATGTCCAAAGCTGAAGCCCCAGATGGAAGGGAGAGTCCTGAGGCAGGGATCATAGATCTCAACCCAGATCTCAACCCAGAAGCTCTGGCTTTGAAACCATCGTTCAGAGGCCTTGATAAAGGGTCTCAAAAATCTGTCCTATGCTGCCCGACTGAAAGAACTCCAGCTCTATTCAGTAAACACCATGCTCAGAGGTGACCTTTGCCTAACATACAAGGCCATGTCAAACCCAGATTTGATGAATATGCTTCACCTCAAAAAATCTAGATCCATCAGAGCCACAAGGACGGGAGACTTAAACCTTGACACGGCTATTAATAGGACGTGCTGGAGGGATAGATTCATCACCCAAAGACTCCCTATGCTGTGGAACAAAATCCCGGTACATGTGAGGCAGAGCACCTCGCTGGCCTTGTTCAAGAGAAATCTTGACCAATGGATGGGAGATCGCAGATATACCCCAGGGATTACCTCAGTGTCACTGCTCGACAGAGGCACAGCAAAATAATGGGTATAGTTCCCCATACTAAAAGGGTGGCGTAAGCCACAAAAAGTACAGTTTTGTACCTACCATAAATGTAGATGTTCGAGGATCCACATTGCTGCAGTCCTAACTATTGGGTAGTCCGCTGTCCAGTCGGCCCGAATACCAAAGTATATGGCTGACGTCGGTCAGGGCGCATTAGACTGACGTCAGTACGTCAGGGTACTAATGCGCATGACCGACGTCATATCCTCAGTCTTTTCTTGCCCCAGATGTCAGAAGACCCTGAAAAGATAAGGCCAAAACCAAAAATTCCAAACATACCTGCACCAAAATATGTACAATATATACAAAATTACCAGAATATAACCTCACCTACACAACCACCCTTAAACACAGAGGGAAGGAGGAGGGTAAATTGGACTGCAGCAATGTGGATCCTCGAACATCTACATTTATGGTAGGTACAAAACTGTACTATGTTCTTCATTCCACATTGCTGCAGTCCTAACTATTGGGTAGAATCCCAAAGCAGAGGTAAGGGAGGCTGGCAAATCATAAGGAAGCAGGAATTGACAACATGCCTTGCAAAATAGCTGTGGCAAAACCAGCCCTAGACTTAGAGTAGAGAGGAAGGTGATAATGCTTAGAGAAAGTATGCACTGAACTCCAAGTAGCTGCCTCCAAAATATCCTTAGTGGCCACCCCCCTTAGAAATGCTGTAGAAGTGGCAGTAGCCCTAGTGGAATGAGGCCTAATTCCAGCTGGAATCTCCTTGCCATGATGGGAATAACAAAATGCAATGCAAAACCCAATCCACCTAGAAATAGTTTGTTTTGACACAGGCTTGCCCTGCGAACCCAAAGCAAAAGAAACAAACAACTGCTGAGACTGCCTAAAATCCTTAGTCCTGCTCAAATAATAACGCAATTGCCTGTGTACATCTAAAGTGTGCAAAATCTTTTCCCCTTTATTTTGGGGATCTGCATAAAAAGTAGGCAAATGAATAGTTTGGTTTAAAGCCACACTAGAAACCACCTTAGGCATAAAGGAAGGATTAGTACGTAATGATACCCTATCCTTATGAAAAATCAAAAAAGGCTCTACCGCCATAAGGGCCTGCAACTCAGAAAAGTACAGTTTTGTACCTACCATAAATGTAGATGTTCGAGGATCCACATTGCTGCAGTCCTAACTATTGGGTAGTCCGCTGTCCAGTCGGCCCGAATACCAAAGTATATGGCTGACGTCGGTCAGGGCGCATTAGACTGACGTCAGTACGTCAGGGTACTAATGCATGACCGGCCATATCCTCAGTCTTTTCTTGCCCCAGATGTCAGAAGACCCTGAAAGATAAGGCCAAAACCAAAACTCCCAACATATCTGCACCAAAATATATATATATACAAAATATACAAAATTAGTAGAATATAACCTCACCTACACAACCACCCCTAAACACAGAGGGAAGGAGGGAGGTAAATTGGACTGCAGCAATGTGGATCCTCGAACATCTACATTTATGGTAGGTACAAAACTGTACTATGTTCTTCATTCCACATTGCTGCAGTCCTAACTATTGGGTAGAATCCCAAAGCAGAGGTAAGGGAGGCTGGCAAATCATAAGGAAGCAGGAGCTGATAACATGCCTTGCAAAATAGCTGTGGCAAAACCAGCCCTAGACTTAGAGTAGAGAGGAAGGTGGTAATGCTTAGAGAAAGTATGCACTGAACTCCAAGTAGCTGCCTCCAAAATATCCTTAGTTGCCACCCCTTAAAAAGCTGTTGAAGTGGCAGTAGCCCTAGTGGAATGAGGCCTAATCCCAGCTGGAATCTCCTTGCCATGATGGGAATAACAAAATGCAATGCAAAACCCAATCCACCTAGAAATAGTTTGTTTTGACACAGGCTTGCCCTGAGAACTCAAAGCACAAGAAACAAACAACTGCTGAGACTGCCTAAAATCCTTAGTCCTGCTCAAAGAATAACGCAATTGCCTGTGTACATCTAAAGTGTGCAAAATCTTTTCCCCTTTATTTTGGGGATCTGCATAAAACGTAGGCAAATGAATAGTTTGGTTTAAAGCCACACTAGAAACCACTTTAGGCATAAAGGAAGGATTAGTGCGTAATGATACCCTATCCTTATGAAAAATCAAAAGGCTCAACCGCCATAAGGGCCTGTAACTCAGAAACCCTTCTTGCAGAAGTAATGGCCAACAAAAAGCAGTCTTCCATGACAAGTATTTCAATTCAGCAGTAGCCGAGGCTCAAAAGGTTGTAGAGTAAGTTTCTCCAACACAAAATTGAGATCCCAAGCAGGAGTAGGAGCTCTACGTGGGGGTCTTATATTCTTTGCCCTCTAAGAAATTGCTTGAACAAAGGATGTGAAAACAATGGTGGGTCACAATCATAGTGAGCTGAAATTGCTGCAGCATGAATCTTAATGGAAGAGAAAGACAAACCTTTGTCCAATAACTCAGTAAGATATTGAAGAGCCACACTCAAATTAGGCTCTGAAATCTCCAAATTCTTTGCTGCAGTCCAAAATAAAAATCTCTTCCATTTTCTCATTACACTTTCCTTGTACTAGGTCTTCTGGCTTCCATAATCACATTTAAAACTTGTTGAGGAAGTTGAGACCTGCTGTCCTTCAAAACAGAATATGCCAGGCTGTTAGATGAAGAGAGTGAAGCTTGACATTGAGCAGGACGACCGTCCTTCTGAGACAACAGATGTGGAATCAAGGGTAAAGGCCATGGAGGCTTCTTTACCAGACTCCTCAGTAATGGGTACCAGTGCTGCGAGGCCAATCTGGAGCTATTAAAATCATCCTTGGCTTGTCTTGTCTGACCTTTAGAAGCACCTTTGGAAGAAGAGGCAGAGGTGGAAACGCATACACATGAAGATTTTTCCAACTGAAAGAAAGAGCATCCACTTTCCAAGCTGTGTGATGAAACCTCTTTGTGCAAAACTTTGGCAGCTGGTGGTTTAGTGGAGAAGCGAACAGATCTATGTCTGGAGTTCCCCAGGACACTGTCAACTTTTGAAATACATGAAGATCCAGTTTCCACTCGTGGGGATCCATGATTTGTCTGCTTAACACATCTGCTAAGGAGTTCTGTGCTCGGCAGAAACCTTGCCTGAAGAGTTAGTTGCAAGCTTAGCGCAGTCTCCCATAAAATCATTGCTTGCCTGCACAATGGGTAAGAATGTGTTCCCCTTGTTTGTTGATGTACCACATGACAGTTGTGTTGTCTGTTAGAATCAACACCTGCCCTGGAAGAAGTAACTCCTTGAAAGCCATTAATGCAAACTGGACTGCTAACATCTCCTTCATGTTGATATGTAGATGCTGTAGTCTGGCAGGCCACTTGTCTTGTATCCACTTTCCATTTAGATGAGCTCCCAAGCAATGTCTGAGGCATCTGTCGTTAGAATTTGACTCGCCTCTGGCCGGGTCACAGAGAGTCCCTTGTTTAGGTGACATTCCTGAGCCCACCACAAAAATTCCTTTTGAATGCAAGGTATTATTTGAATGACAGTGTCCAAATCCTGGCAGTGCTGTGTCCATACATTTTGAGATACCATTGCAGCTTCCTCATATGCAGTTTGGCATTGGGAAGCACCAGAATACAAGATGCCATGAACCCTAAGGCTTGAAGGACTGTCCTTGCAGTCAGCCCGGACTGAAGAGATAGTTGATGGAAGTAACTGGAAAGATTCTTTTGTTTGTCCGGGGTTAAAAAGGCCATCTGGGCTGCTGTATTCAGTCTCACACCCAGAAAGCACATGTCTTGAGAGGGTACTAGACTGGACTTTATTTCGTTCACAGAATACCCTAGGCATCTTAGCACTGCTATGACATATTCCAAATGTTGTAGAAGGTCTTCCTTTTCTTGAGCCAGAATCAGGCAATCGTCCAAGTAAGGATAGATTTGAATTCCTTTTAGCCTGAAGTAAGCTATCACTGGAGCCAGAACCTTTGTGAATACTCTGGCAGTAGATAAGCCAAAGGGCAATGCAGAGAACTGATAATGAGAATTTCCAGCTCGAAAACGCAGATACTTTCTGCAACTTAGCCTTATAGGCACATGAAGGTAAGCTTCCTTGAGATCTAAAGTTACCATCCAGTGATCCTTGCCCAGCAGAGGTAAAAGCTGTTGTAACGTCAACATTTTGAACTTGGGAATGTCCAGATAAGTGTTGAGGATAGATAAATCCAAAATTGGTCTCCACGTGTTCCCCTTCTTTGGTACTAGGAACAGGCGAGAATAAAATCCTAGGCCCCTTTCTGGCACAGGAACCGGCTGAATGGCCCCTATTTGGAGTAACTGAGAAATTTGCTTGTGAGCCTCTTGTCTTTGTAGAGGAGGAATGTCTGGCATGCCTTTGAAAGGAGGCAAGGTATGGAAATAAAACCTGTAACCGTGGTGAATGATATCCAGAACCCATTTGTCTTGGGTAATTAAATCCCAATTTTCTTTGAAAAGAGACAGTCTTCCTCCTAGAGGTGCCGCCAGGCGAGAAGGTACTGGCAGCTGAAAAGGCAGGTCATTGGGTCTGCTTACGAAAGGACTGACCCCTGCCCTCACCAGAAGTCTGAGCAGGTGAACTCCCTGCCCTAGGCCTAAAAGCACCTTGAGCTCTGCCCCTACCACGTCTAGACCTACCCCTAGACTGGGAATCATAAGCAGGATAAGTCCATCCCTTAGCAGGCCAATTTCTACTAAACTTCGGAGGCTGCACCTGCAAAAAATCCTTAACAGTTTGCATAGACTTAGCCTTGTCCTCCATCTTCTTTAAAACTGCTTCCACAGGCGAACCAAACAACACATCAGACTGTAAAGGAGCATCCAAATTCCGTGTCTTAACATGCTCAGCAAAGTTCTGATCTCTCAACCAGGCGTGCCTACGAAGAACAGAACCAGTGGCAGCCACCCTGGAGGAGGCCTGCACAGCATCAAAACCACATTGCAAGGAATGTTTACCCACTTGTTCAGACACATGAACTAAATCCTGCAACTCTTTACACTCAATACCTTCCGCCAGAGCATCCACCTTAGATTTCAACTGTGAAAGAAGATAATTTTGATATTTTAACATGTGAAACTGACAATTCAACGCCCTCATGGCTAAAGTGGAAGAAGTATACACTTTCTTTCCCCATCTATCCAAAGCCCTTGCCTCTTTATCAGGAGGGACAGGATTTTTAACAACTGAGGCCTTCACACCTTTAGGCCCCTGAGAGACAGTTTCCGGGTCTGCCCTAGGACTCTTAAAAAGATACTTATGAGCTTCAGGCACCCTATAATACCTATCCGGTTTAACTGGGGCAGGAGGTAAAGAATCCGGATTTAGGGAAGCCTCTGCAAAAACATCTTCCACCACATTCAAAACAGGAGGTATAGCTAAAGGCCTGTGCTGGGGTAAAAACAAAAATTCCCTAAGCCTTTTCCTGGAATCAGAGAAATCTTGACCTTCCCATTTAAAATGCTCCCTCATGGAATGCAGAGTCTCTGAAAATGAAAAATCCTCAGGAGGGGAAGCTGAAGGAGTAGAATCATCCACATCAGAATCAGAATAAGGAGGGTACTCCTGCAAGTCTTCAGCCGAAGACTCAGAAGCCTCCGAGCATTGCTCAAAACTCTCAAACTCAGATTCCACCCTAGGCCTCTTATCAGGAGGGGGCATAGAACCCCTTATCATAGTAATCAAATCCTCTGCCATTTTAAGCATATGTTTCTTAGGCAAAGACCCTGAAGTACTAGGAGAAACCCCACTGAAGCAAAACTCGGCCTGCCCCTCAAAGAAGCCTTGGAAACAGAAGGGAGGCTCTGACCACCTTAGGAAGAGAGGGAAGAACAGCCACCTGAGAAGCCCCCTCAGCCTGGCCTACTTCCTGAGAGGATACATCCTGTAACAGTAAAGTCTCTCCCTGAGACTCCAAAGAAACACCTGGCAAAACCTCCGGCTCCACTGAGCCCTCTAAAGAACCGGCGGCTGGGACTGTCGGTTCCTCCGCTCTAGACTTTGCTGTTTTGTCCTTGCGTTTTTAGCGAAGCGGCCGGAGCATCCGGCGGCATTTTATAATTACAACGCTTCCCAAACACTAACCTGGCACAGTCTAACCTTCTCTTAATAGTGCGTTTGTTAAATCTAGCACAAGAGCGGCATCCAACAACGTCGTGCTCAGGCCCTAAACAAGGTATACACAAAGTATGGTAATCCCTATGAGGTATCTGTTTCCCACAAGAAATACAGTTATTCACTTTTTCTGACATCCGGTTAAATACTGAGGCAAGAAAAACCAAAATATTCCAACGGGTACTTAGCCAACTTTGATTCGGTCTGAAACTCTGGCTTCAGAAACTTTCAGAACGCCAACCTGCACTCGCAAAATTGCTTCTGCATCGGACCATGCGGCAAAAAAGACTGAGGATATGACGTCGGTCATGCGCATTAGTACCCTGACGTACTGACGTCAGTCTAATGCGCCCTGACCGACGTCAGCCATATACTTTGGTATTCGGGCCGACTGGACAGCGGACTACCCAATAGTTAGGACTGCAGCAATGTGGAATGAAGAACATCCCTTCTTGCAGAAGTAATGGCCAACAAAAAAGCAGTCTTCCATGACAAATATTTCAATTCAGCAGTAGCCGCAGGCTCAAAAGGTTGTAGAGTAAGTTTCTCCAACACAAAATTGAGATCCCAAGCAGGAGTAGGAGCTCTACGTGGGGGTCTTATATTCTTTGCCCCTCTAAGAAATTGCTTGAACAAAGGATGCGAAAACAATGGTGGGTCACAATCATAGTGAGCTGAAATTGCTGCAGCATGAATCTTAATGGAAGAGAAAGACAAACCTTTGTCCAATAACTCAGTAAGATATTGAAGAGCCACACTCAAATTAGGCTCAGAAATCTCCAAATTGTTTGCTGCACTCCAAAATAAAAATCTCTTCCATTTTTCTGCTTACACTTTCCTTGTACTAGGTCTTCTGGCTTCCATAATCACATTTAAAACTTGTTGAGGAAGTTGAGACCTGCTGTCTTTCAAAACAGAATATGCCAGGCTGTTAGATGAAGAGATTGAAGCTTGACATTGAGCAGGTGACCGTCCCTCTGAGACAACAGGTGTGGAATCAAGGGTAAAGGCCATGGAGGCTTCCTTACCAGACTCCTCAGTAATGGGTACCAGTGCTGCGAGCCCAATCTGGAGCTATTAAAATCATCCTTGGCTTGTCTTGTCTGACCTTTAGAAGCACCTTTGGGAGAAGAGGCAGAGGTGGAAAAGCATACACATGAAGATTTTTCCAACTGAAAGAAAGAGCATCCACTTTCCAAGCTGTGTGATGAAACCTCTTTGTGCAAAACTTTGGCAGCTGGTGGTTTAGTGGAGAAGCGAACAGATCTATGTCTGGAGTTCCCCATGACACTGTCAATTTTTGAAATACATGAAGATCCAGTTTCCACTCGTGGGGATCCATGATTTGTCTGCTTAACACATCTGCTAAGGAGTTCTGTGCTCCCGGCAGAAACCTTGCCTGAAGAGTTAGTTGCAAGCTGAGCGCAGTCTCCCATAAAATCATTGCTTGCCTGCACAATGGGTAAGAATGTGCTCCCCCTTGTTTGTTGATGTACCACATGACAGTTGTGTTGTCTGTTAGAATCAACACCTGTCCTGGAAGAAGTAACTCCTTGAAAGCCATTAATGCAAACTGGACTGCTAACATCTCTTTCATGTTGATATGTAGATGCTGTAGTCTGGCAGGCCACTTGTCTTGTATCCACTTTCCATTTAGATGAGCTCCCAAGCAATGTCTGAGGCATCTGTCGTTAGAATCTGACTCGCCTCTGGCGGGTCACAGAGAGTCCCTTGTTTAGGTGACATTCCTGAGCCCACCACAAAAATTCCTTTTGAATGCAAGGTATTATTTGAATGACAGTGTCCAAATCCTGGCAGTGCTGTGTCCATACATTTTGAGATACCATTGCAGCTTCCTCATATGCAGTTTGGCATTGGGAAGCACCAGAATACAAGATGCCATGAACCCTAAGGCTTGAAGGACTGTCCTTGCAGTCAGCCCGGACTGAAGAGATAGTTGATGGAAGTAACTGGAAAGATTCTTTTGTTTGTCCGGGGTTAAAAAGGCCATCTGGGCTGCTGTATTCAGTCTCACACCCAGAAAGCACATGTCTTGAGAGGGTACTAGACTGGACTTTATTTCGTTCACAGAATACCCTAGGCATCTTAGCACTGCTATGACATAATCCAAATGCTGTAGAAGGTCTTCCTTTTCTTGAGCCAGAATCAGGCAGTCGTCCAAGTAAGGATAGATTTGAATTCCTTTTAGCCTGAAGTAAGCTATCACTGGAGCCAGAACCTTTGTGAATACTCTGGGCACAGTGGATAAGCCAAAGGGCAATGCAGAGAACTGATAATGAGAATTTCCAGCTCAAACGCAGATACTTCCTGCAACTTAGTCTTATAGGCACATGAAGGTAAGCTTCCTTGAGATCTAAAGTTACCATCCAGTGATCCTTGCCCAGCAGAGGTAAAAGCTGTTGTAACGTCAACATTTTGAACTTGGGAATGTCCAGATAAGTGTAGAGGATAGATAAATCCAAAATTGGCCTCCACGTGTTCCCCTTCTTCGGTACTAGGAACAGGCGAGAATAAAATCCTAGGCCCCTTTCTGGCACAGGAACTGGCTGAATGGCCCCTATGTGGAGCAACAGAGAAATTTGCTTGTGAGCCTCTTGTCTTTGTAGAGGAGGAATGTCTGGCATGCCTTTGAAAGGAGGCATGGTATGGAAATAAAACCTGTAACCGTGGTGAATGATATCCAGAACCCATCTGTCTTGGGTAATTAAATCCCAATTTTCTTTGAAAAGAGACAGCCTTCCTCCCAAAGGTGCTGCCAGGCGAGAATGTACTGGCAGCTGAAAAGGCAGGTCATTGGGTCTGCTTACGAAAGGACTGACCCCTGCCCTCACCAGAAGTCTGAGCAGGGGAACTCCTGTCCTAGGCCTAAAGAACCTTGAGCTCTGCCCCTACCACGTCTAGACCTACCCCTAGACTGGGAATCATAAGCAGGATAAGTCCATCCCTTAGTAGGCCAATTTCTACTAAACTTGGAGGCTGCACCTGCAAAAATCCTTAACAGTTTGCATAGACTTAGCCTTGTCCTCCATTTTCTTTAAGACTGCTTCCACAGGCGAACCAAACAACACATCAGACTGCAAAGGAGCATCCAAAATCCTTGTTTTAACATGCTCAGCTAAATTCTGATCTCTCAACCAGGCATGCCTACGAAGAACAGAACCAGTGGCAGCCACCCTCGAGGAGGCCTGCACAGCATCAAAACCACATTGCAAGGAATGTTTACCCACCTGTTCAGACACATGAACTAAATCCTGCAACTCTTTACACTCAATACCTTCTGCCAGAGCATCCACCTTAGATTTCAATTGTGAAAGGAGATAATTCTGATATTTTAACATGTGAAACTGACAATTCAACGCCCTCATGGCTAAAGTGGAAGAAGTATACACTTTCTTTCCCCATCTATCCAAAGCCCTTGCCTCTTTATCAGGAGGAACAGGATTTTTAACAACAGAGGCCTTCACACCTTTAGGCCCCTGAGAGACAGTTTCGGGTCTGCCCTAGGACTCTTAACAGATACTTATGAGCTTCAGGCACCCTATAGTACCTATCCGGTTTAACTGGGGCAGGAGGCAAAGAATCAGGATTGAGGGAAGCCTCTGCAAAAACATCTTCCACCACATTCAGAACAGGAGGTATAGCTAAAGGCCTATGCTGGGGTAAAAACAAGAATTCCCTAAGCCTCTTCCTGGAATCAGAGAAATCTTGACCTTCCCATTTAAAATGCTCCCTCATGGAATGCAGAGTCTCTGAAAATGAAAAATCCTCAGGAGGAGAAGCTGAAGGAGTAGAATCATCCACATCAGAATCAGAATAAGGAGGATACTCCTGCAAGTCTTCAGCCGAAGACTCAGAAGCCTCCGAACATTGCTCAAAACTCTCAAACTCTGGTTCCACCCTAGGCCTCTTATCAGGAGGGGGCATAGAACCTCTTATCATAGTAATCAAATCCTCTGCCATTTTAAGCATATGTTTCTTAGGCAAAGACCCTGAAGCACTAGGAGAAACCACTGAAGTTAAACTTGGCCTGCCTCTCAAAGAAGCCTTGGAAACAGAAGGGAGGCTCTAACCACCTTAGGAAGAGAGGGAAGAACAGCCACCTGAGAAGCCCCTCAGCCTGGCCTACTTCCAGCGAGGATACATCCTGTAACAGTAAAGTCTCTCCCTGAGACTCCAAAGAAACACCTGGCAAAACCTCCGGCTCCACTGAGCCTTCTAAAGATCCGGCGTCTGGGACTGTCGGTTCTTCCACTCTAGGCTTTGCTGCTTTGTCCTTGCGCTTTTGGCGAAGCGGGCCGGAGCCTCCGGCGGCATTTTATAATTACAACGCTTCCCAAAACTAACCTGGCACAGTCTAACCTTCTCTTAATAGTGCGTTTGTTAAATCTAGCACAAGAGCGCATCCAACAACGTCGTGCTCAGGCCCTAAACAAGGTATACACAAAGTATGGTAATCCCTATGAGGTATCTGTTTCCCACAAGAAATACAGTTATTCACTTTTTCTGACATCCGGTTAAATACTGAGGCAAGAAAAACCAAAATATTCCAACGGGTACTTAGCCAACTTTGATTCGGTCTGAAACTCTGACTTCAGAAACTTTCAGAACGCCAACCTGCACTCGCAAAATTGCTTCTGCATCGGACCATGCGGCAAAAAAGACTGAGGATATGACGTCGGTCATGCGCATTAGTACCCTGACGTACTGACGTCAGTCTAATGCGCCCTGACCGACGTCAGCCATATACTTTGGTATTCGGGCCGACTGGACAGCGGACTACCCAATAGTTAGGACTGCAGCAATGTGGAATGAAGAACATCGATGGGCTAGGCTTGTAAATGCCCTCGGGCAGATAGCCTAGTATGAACCTATGAACCTATGAAGGAGTCGGAGTCAAGGCAATCACTTAGAGCCGAAGATGGCCAAGCCATCTGATCTGACCAGGGGGTACCTCAGATCCAAAGGGGCTGAGGGAGGAAGCCAAAAAGAAGTAGCTGAGGGTCCTGGTACTGGACCCGATGGGATAAGGCCTGTGTCTGCATCTGCAAAAAGGATCTCACCAGCTACACCAAATCAGAGGCTGTAATGCTGCCCACCAACCTTGATGACCAGAAGGATGATGGTACAGATAGGGGCTTGGAGGGCCATTTGAAGGAGGATGATCCCGTCTGTCAGATTCAAGCAGGAGAGGTTCTGAATCGGCCAGAGAAGGGTAGGACATTGATGACAGCTCTGGCACAGTGGATGTTAAGAAGGGGGAAGCTTCCCTACCAGACAGGTTCCCTTTTAGCAAAAAGGGACTCGGAAGGCTCAGTACTGGAGGGCTTACTGGCTGTCAGCACTGATGGGGGTTGGCTCTGAGGGGGCAGAGCTGAATGTCTGCACTGGGGTACCCGAAAATCATGGATCTTCAGATAAGGTGAGCTTAAGAAGGAAGGACGGGGACAGAAGAAGAAAAGGATATCTTAGAAGATCAGCAGTCCCACAACTGATTATTCACAGACCTGGCCTTCAGAATCAAGGGAGAAGCCACAGAAGGAGAAGAATCAGAGGGAAAAATCCCTTGATAACCAACTTGGCCATATGTTCATTGATGGTCCTGGGCCTACACCCCTCAGACGTAGTGCACCCAGAGTCCAGGTATGATACTCCCAAACAATACACACATTTAAGATGTGCGTCCTGCCATGGCAACTTGTGGCTGCATGCCACACACTTCTTAAAGCCCTTATCCAAAGTGCAAAAAACACAGACAAGAAAACAATCTGCTATACTAAAAACACTACACCACAAACAGCAACAGGAGAAAACCTAAACCTAACATTTAACTAAAACTAACACTAAGGAGAAAGAACCACAGGAGAAAAAAACAAGTTCCCAGAAAGGCAGGAAGTCTTAATGCATGACAAAGACAACATTCATAAACCTAACTACCTATATACCTAACACACACAAGAACACTAAAGTAGCTATACATCAGGGTAAGGGAATTTAAATTTTCACCAAAAAACACTACACTACGATACCTACAAAATATATACTTACAGAGCCAAGATCAAGCTGCTAACTGGAAAGGTGGCAAACTAGATCTGAGGATTAGGGTGAGGAGCAGTGACTAGTGGGTGAGGGAGGCAGAGCGAAGAGAGTTTGAAATCTGATGGAATTGGCTGGTGTCACATCTGAATATTCACAGGTTGAAGCCAGATGGAGCAGACAACATCAGATTCTTGGCTATATCAGTTATATTCTGTCAAGGACATAACAGCTGGCCAGTCTCTGAAAACCTTTGGCTCCCTCCACACATGCCCATACTACTGCTAGCTTCAGTTGATAAGGGAGAAAACGGCAGCCTGGGTGACAAAAAACTTCAGGACTTTCTTGCAAAACAAAAGGGGGGTGCTACTTTCCTGAAAACAAAGTTAAAAGCACAAAACATTTATCTTATAAAAACTAAAGAAGGGGGTTGAAGGGAGGGTGTGGCTACTACAGCAGTGATTTAATAGAACAATTATTGCTATGTTAAGAGCACTTGCACAGCTGTACTAGGTTAATCAAAAATCATTGCTGCACTATCCTTAGCTATATTTATAAATTACCACAACCTTACATATATTGTGAAGAGGCAGGATTAGGACCCAGAAGACCCTGGAGAATGGTCTTAGCAAAGCATATAGTGAACCTGGAAAAAGAATCCAGTTTAGATTGCTTTGTAAAAGTTTTTACACAGGATCATGTAGCTGCCTCTGGAATCCTTCCAGAACCCACCCCTTTCCAATATGCCATTGAAGACAAAGTCCAAGCGGAATGTGCCTTGACCATGACCGGTTTAATATGGTGGGAATAACAGAAAGAAATTGCAAGGGACAACCATCTGGAAATGGTTTGTTTTGACATGGGTTACTCTTTCTTTGTCCCTTCACTGGAAATAAACAGCTGTTCAGATTTCCTAAAGGATTTAGTTATGTCAAGATAGTACTATAGTTGTCTGTGCATATCCAGAATCTGTAGAATCCTTTCTTGCTGATTTTCTTTGGTTCCAGAAAAAAACATGGGGAAACTGATGGCTTAATTCAAGATAAACACAAACTACTTTCGGCATGGATGAGGGATTTTTTCTTACAGTAACCCTATCTTTACAGAATACCAAATAGGGTTCACCTACCATAAGAGCTTGCAACTCAGATACTCCTCTTGCAGATAACACAGCAATAAGTAACACAGTCTTACAAGTAATGAACAGCAAATCAGACTGAGTGGGTTCAAATGGAGACAGTTAACTAATCCAGCAAAAACGTTAATATCTCAAGAATGTACCACTTGTTTCCTTGGTGGTCTTACATGCAAAACCCCTTTCAAAAACAGCTTGAACAAAGTCTGGGAAGACAGAGGAGGATCCATTGGCAGACATGCTGAAATGGCCGCTAGATAAACCTTGACAGACGAATAATATAACCAGAGGACAGTAACTCATAAAAATATTGTAAAACCCTGAAAGAGATCTGGCTCTTAGTATGGTACCAACTAGCAAATCTCTTCCATTTAGTAATACAAGATTTCTGAGTATCATGGTTCTTTACCTCCTTCAACACCTGCTGTACATCCTCACATAAAGGGGTGCCTAAAAGGCATCAAAACTGAATCATCCAAGCAGTCAGTTACAGTTGATTCAGATTGGGGCTTATCAAATTCCCTCTTGTCCTGTGTGACTAGATCCAATCAGTGAGGTAGCTTGTGGTAATTGCCCTAGGCCAATTCCATAACAAGGGAGAACCACTGTTGCCTAGGCCAGAAGGGAGTAATCACAATGATCTTTGAAGAGTTCCTCTGAATCTTCAGAATGACCTCAGACATCAGAGGAAAGAGCATTCTTGTTCAAGTGAATGAAAAAGCATCTGTTTCCTAGGCTTCCATACAAGTGATCCTGGTGCAGAATTTGTTGAGTTGTCGGTATTGAGAGGAAGCACACAGATGTATTTGAGGTGTTCTCCAAAACTGGATCAATTCCTGTAAGGCCTTCTTGTTTTATTTCCATTTGAGAGTCTGTCCTGGTCCTGTTCAGCTTGTCTGCCACTACATCTTACTCGGATGGGCTTTAAGAAGTATGGAGGGTTAAACAGTGCTGAATTGTGACCTTCCTAGCTACCACAGCAATCATGTACAAAGGGTAAGACCTGGTGCGCACATATGTTTATGTACCACAGCACCTACTAAGGTTCAGGGAAACACAGCTGTTGAAGAGATTCTATAGTATGGATCACCATTAACACCTCTTGCATTTATGTGCTTTGGCCTGCTAGTTTGTTTCAAAGAATACAGCTCCCCATACATAATCCAAAACACTTATTGCTACAGACTGAGCAGGGAATGCTAAACCTGAATTTTAGAAATCTAGTCTATCCACTGAACATTCTCTCATCACAAAGACGGACTCTGGAAGTTCAATGAGTGAGAATGCTGGGTCCAAACAGTTTTTAGAAACCACTGAATTTTGTCTGTGAAACCTGGCCACAGGAATCATGAGAACTGTAGAAACCATGAACCCTAATATTCTAAACAGCTGTCTTGTTGAAGTCATAGACTGATGAGGAAACTCGGCAAAAAAAATTCAGATACAAGTCCACTTTCTTTTGAGTTAGGAATGCCCTTTGCATGAAAGATTCCAGAATGCATCCTAGAAACACAATCCTGTGAGAAGGAGTTAAATAAGATGTGTGACTGTTTATTTGAAATCCTAGGTCCATAAGGATATTTTTATCTATGTAAGCAAGTCCTGACACCAAGAAAAAGATTCCGCAAAGATGAGAAGTCTAAAAAAGGAAAGCTATAGAAGCCTTGTTACTTGCAATGGGCCATCACAGGAACTAGACACTTTGCAAACATCATTGAAAAAGTAGACAATTCAGAAATTAATACAGAAAAATGATAATGCAACACAGATACAGAAAATCTTAAAAACCTTCAGAGTTCAGTCCTTGGGTCACTTTTCTTTGGCATACTTTTCAGAGGTCAAAGCTAATGTTAAGGGATTGCAGCTGACCAAGTTTGCAGATAACTGCAAACCTGATGCCATCATAAACTCCCCAAAGAACACCATGATCTTACACCAGGGCAGGTCCCAAGCAAATAGTTGCTACCAAAATCATGAACTGAAACTAAATGCCAAGAAATGTATAATTGTATCTTTCATCAAGCACGACTCCCTTTGTAACTACCATACGGACAACAACCTTGTGAAAAGTGATCCCATAGCTTAAGAGCCAGGAGCCTATACTGACAATGAACTGCCCTTTGATCACCATGCCTCCACTACTGTAAGGAAGTCCTTTTCATTGCACAACTTATATCCTCAGATTTGGACGCCATACCCTTCAATATTAGTGTTTTTCAGTACTTAGCACTCATTAGACCAATCACAAAGTATAATGCCCCTTTCGCTATACAGCTGTCCAAAACACTTGTCACAACTGAAACGACCACACTTCCTCACTAAAAAAAAAAACCTAAATATTTCACAGACCATCTCAAAGCCATGTTTTTCTTCCCAATATCATATATCCTACTGAGAGGTGACCTCTGCCTCCCATGCACAGCCTCAGATTCTGTTCTGTCATACCTATTACACATACGGAAGTAGAGTGATACCAGAAACACCCAATCAGGGGACCTAAATCTCTTTAGTAAATTAAATGAACATACTGGAAGGACACGTATGTATCACAAATAAATATTGGTTCTATGGATCCCACTTTCCCCCTTCACTTAAAGCAGAGTACTTTGCTTGCTCTATTCAAACGTAACTTAATATATGAATTGGTAACCACAAATTCACCCTGGTTTACCACCGATGGCCCACCCTCATGGATAGGGAAAACATATACCTGTGCAGCCAATCTTTGGAGATTCACTTTAAAAAAATATAAGGGCTAATAATTACCAATGGAATGCAGGGTTAGTCTTTTTAAAATCCTCTCAGATTAACAGAATAGCAAGCACCTATGAACCTAAATCTGTGACAATGGGAATTTGATAAGCATTTTTCAAGTCTAGTATCATTAGAAAATTCAAATGAAAAATAACAGATGTAGTACTGTCAACATTTTCAACTTTACAACTTTAGCAAACAGGTTGAGAAAGGAAAAGTTGAGCACTGGTCTCCATACTTTGGCACCAGAAAAAATACTGAATAAACTATTGCCACATTGTTCTGGGGTACTGGCTCTATAACCCTCAGGAAAGGCATTTAACTGCTGACTGGTGGAAACAGGGGAGTTTACTTGAAGGATTGGGGGGGGGGGGGCTTCCCAAAAAGGAAGAAGACTTTCCCACTGTCATCTGTTAACCTCCTTTACAGCTCATTTGTCTGAGACAATCTTTTGCCAAACCAGAAGATGAAGAACCAGGTTCTGAGACAGAAGTAGTGGCAAGGAGGAAGTAATGGGAAAATGCTGCAATAGTCATTTATTACTGGTGGACTATCCCTTTCTCTGGAAGGTTTATTCTTTTTTTTTGTAAGATCCTCCCTGGCACTTTTCTTATATCTCTGCTTGTCAAAGGATTGTTGAGCTTGCTTGTTTTGTTTTTTGAGGAAAGAAGCTGCCTTTTTGTACACTCAGAGTGAGGGCTGAAATATCTTAGTAACCCCCGGAATCAGTTTCACTTTTTCAAAAAATTGTTTGAGTACCTGGGTAGTAGAAGGACCAAACACAACTTCCTTACCAGAGGAGAATTTAAGATTTCAGATTTAACATCTTCAGAAAACTTCTGAGTACAATCCCCAAGCAAAACTCCTCACTGTAGTATTAACTACTTCCCTGGACAAAGTGTAAGCACAATCGTAAACTTTTTAAAAAATGTTTAGTCACTTGTGAAACAGCATAACTCAAATAGGAACGACCTTCTGAGGAGGGTAAAGATGGAGAAAAGTCCCTTAGTTTGTCAAAAAAAGCCAATATATATTTTAACATGAGCCTTATAATGAAAGATTCTGAAGGGAACACCAGTTGAATAGTAAATTATCTTCCAAAATCTGTCAAAAGCTTTACCATTTTGATCAGAAGGAGAATAAGAATCAACAAGAAATTTATTGACAGCTAAACTAGAAGTAGACATAGCTACCAGGTCAGCTTTGGGATGAGTAAACAAACAGATGCAAGACTGAGGGTCTTTTAAAGTCTGTCTGCATTTTTGGCACTGAAGTCTATCAGGCATACTGCAGGCAGCATCAAAATCATCAAAAACATCCTCTAAGGTTGGCAAAAGAGGAGAAATATGAGTGGGCAATGGTAAATCCACTTGCACAATACCATTATATTTCTTCAAAAAATGGAAGAATTTCAATTTGCTCCCAGTGAAATAAATCCTTCATTCTAGAAACAGTTTCACAAAAAGAAAATTCTTCAGTGGTTGACTGAGGAAAATAAACTTTCCTCGGGGGGGGGGGGGGGGACTTTCCTCAGAATCCCATTCTGAGATATTGGTATATAAATTAGAAGATGCTCTGCTCTGTCACTAACCAGATCATTTTCATCTAACAGGGAAAAATAAGAAACTGAGGGAGCCGACTTACTTTTTTCACACATATTCAGACCATTTTCAAGAGGTTTTGAAGCCCAGAATAAACCTTTAACAAACTAATAAACTGTTCTTGATGAACTGGAAAAGTGTCAGATGAAGATAAATGTTTAAATTTTTGTTTCTTCTTTCCATCCTTAGAAGATGACAGACACATGGATGGAACCTCAGCCCAAGGAACAAGTCTCTTATCCCAGCTACACGGGGATACACTCCCCACAGTAACTATTATGACCGAAGAAAGTGGCACTTCCATGCCCACTAAGGACACCTGAACTGCCACAGAAAACATGGCTACTCCTTGGTCCACTGTGGCTGAAAGGACTACATCACAGGGCTCTGGAGTAGTAAGTGAATGGTCTGAGGAACCTCCAATGGCCACTACAAAGTCAACCACAAGAGGCTGGAGCAAAGACTAAGTCTACTGTGTTGGAAAGTGCTCAGTTGTAGTCTTTCTTTATCTTAGGTAGACAGGGAGGATTAACTGAAGTACATGTAAGTAGTTCCATACTACTGCCAAGTTTTACATCTGAACCCTGATAAACACTGTTGGAAGGAGTCATTATGAAGGGAAGTGATCACAAAAGTGTACACATGCACCAAAAATATTTAAATTTCCCTTAAAAACACACAAAGAGTTACAAAAACAGTACACTTTTTCTTAGAAACATTGCCAAAATAAAGAATAAGCACTGATTACAGTGCTAGACAGCAGTCAGTCGGTAGGAACATGCCAAAACTTCCATAAAGGTACAGAAAAGTGTGGCGGAAACTCCTCTGCTCAGCAGTGGAAGCAGCAGCCAAACATCAATCCTCTGATGCCCAAGATGAGTGCTCTTAAAGGTGGCAACTAAGTACTGAAGTTTTTTTTTTTTGATGCTTAAGCTACTGTTAGGAGACTGACATTGCACAACCTGGTTGAATGTGTGGAAGGAGCCAAATGTTTTCCAAAACTGTCTGGCTATTATACCCTTGGAAGGATATAACCCATATAGTTAAGGTAACTGCAACAGAAATCTATAATACACATATATGGTTTACTTTTAGCCCCAGAATAAAACACAGGTGAGAACATATTCCTTTCACAGAAATGACAATTAGCACAGCTTACATGGGGAGGTGACCTTTTCATAGGGGTATGTGTGTGCAAACAAGTGAAGGTAAATGAGAGGTAGTCTCAAAAGCAACATTAGAAAGCAAGCCAAAAACAGAATGCAAAGCATAGATAAGTGTAAGACTATCACTGTTGCGTAGAGGGATACAGTCTTAAGGCCCAGATGACTCAAGTTTGATTTGCGGCTTGGGTGTCTAAGGTGATGGCAAGGAGAGATGGGCATACTCATCCCAAGGGAGGGAAAGCCATTCATTTACACATTCATTGCAGGGAAACATGGTCAACAGAGTGGAATTGCTCTCGGACATAACAGTCAAAAGCATGGAAGGGGGAATCGAGGGGTAAAGCATAAATAAAAAAAAAAACTCACTGGAAGCAGTCAATAGCATGACCTCAAAAAAGCCACCAACTCGATGGAATACACACGGCAAAACAACACTTTAATAAAAATAGTAGAAATATATAAAACATGTGAGCGCTTTCAGAGTCTTCTCTGCTTCCACAGACATACTACAGTAACTGCTGCTCTTGTTTAAATAATGATACATCTGTGTCAAATCCAAACAGTTGACAGTATCTTGAAATAAAAATTAAAAAGACATACAATATATAAACAATCAAATCATGAAAATAGTGGACTAAAAATGTATGTAAAAAAACTGTAAAAGTTTGCTCTATAATGACCTGGCTATGGATGGGGACACTGGTATAAGCCAGAAAGAATGAAGCAGAGGGGGAACCAAAAAACAGAACAGTTACCTGCTGCTATAATCATTTTGGAGGAAAACCAATAAACTAACAAAATATCAGAAAAATTCTGCAAATAAAGAAATAAAACCCTTAAAGAGGGGAAAAAGAAAATTTCTAAAACGTCTCGAACCTGGGACCCTGTCAGCTACAGCGCAGTGCATTAACCCACTAGGCCACTCAGCTCTAAGAAACTGCAGCTCAAGATGTGAAATAAAATGGTTACAATCTTAACAAGAAATCAAACAGAAATACTAGTTCAGTGGAAAGACTATTCTTATTAATTCTCATCTACATTAATTCTGCTCCATAAAGAAAGCCATTATCTATAATTCTGACTGGCTACAGAGACATATGAAATAAAAATAAAAGGATTCATTACATTATGCTCAATGAGGGGAAATTTAATTCTGAAAACTAGTCAAGTATTTATTCCTATGAATGAGTTTGTTTACTAATAGATGTGGAAAAAGAATATGCTTACAGGCAAAATGAATGGATAATCCTCCCCTTAAAGAGCAAGGGTAGAAACAAAGATAGGTCACATTAGTTAAGCAATAGGCAACACACACTTCTCTAAAAGAAAACTTAGTATTACCTGAAATGCAAGTTCAGCTAACATGCTGTAAAGGTTTTAATATACTTATAGCTTTCCCACATTATTTCGTAAGGAAAGCCAACTCAGGACAAGGTACTAAGGAAGTTCAAATGAAAGCTAATTCTGTTTAATGAACTAACCACAGCAGCACTGGGAAAGTATTGTGCAATCAGATGTTTAGCTAATTATTGTAAGATTAAATAACAGTTACCATAGTTACAAGCATAATGTTTTCCATAACAACTTTTATCTCCTCCATAAATCTTCGTGACGCACCAATTACAAAATCTTTATTGCAGTATGACACTGAAGCACCAAACGACATTTATATTAATGTTGTGACCTGAATTTACCACTCTGCATTTACTTGCAGTACACCATGATGCATGCTTTGCTTAACAGAGATTACGCTACAGTTATGACAATCCCATCTTCAACTCAATTAAAATTTTTATTTATTTTTTATAATTACAAACAGTTTTTATTATGGCATATGATGAGTTCTCTTAATAGGCAAAAGAGAAAGCAAACCTCACTAAGTGCAAGTCTGAAAGCTTATTCAGTCTGTCATTTTATTCAGCAAGACCACTGAAGTGATAGCACAGTTTCCTGATCTTAATCACAGAATTTAAATCACACAAATTGAATACTTGGAATTTAAGCACAAAAACAAACTGTAAACCAAACCCATTAACATTTCACTATTCCAAGTACAATTATTTTTTTTGTAACAATACTGTTGCAGTGTGACCTGACATACACAGCTTTAAATCACCTTTCCAAACAGAATTTCAATCTTTCTAAACCATACTTTGAATGTAATGCAGCTCAAAGTAATATGCAAAGCCATCAAAATTAACTACCAGTAGCAGGAGGACTGCACAGAAAATTAACAAATTTAACTAGTATCAGAATTATGGGAAATTAGATTTCTTCATTTATGTGAAAATGCTGCATTCCAGTTAGTTTTCCAGATGGCATTTCCACATGTTCGTTCTAATCATAGTAAATCTACATAGTTTCTCATGATAATGACTCATGAGTGTTGTTACAATTCCTAGTAATGCACTTGGGTTTACGAAATATTAGGATACGACCTTAACACAACATATAGCAACATTTTACAAGTTAAAACAACTTAAATGTTCAGCTTCCTACAGCCAAATACCAAAAACAGGTAAAAATCGCAAACTCTTTAGATACTAAACAGACCAATGTTCACATAAAAAAGTAACACAGGTAAGATTCTTGGTACCTTGAAATGTATACTTGCTGCCCAGTGTCAAGGTCAACCCTTTCTGTGAGTTCTGTGGCAGAAATTATATACTCACCATAACTATACATCTGTGTTGTCCATTTTCATTCTTCCTCAATGAATGGGTTTAGGATCCAAATTAGCAAGTTATGTACCCACCATAACTAGACATCTCTGTTGCCCATTTCCATCCTTCCTCAATGAATGAGTCTAGGATCCAAATCGGCTGTTTTCTTTTAGACTCTTGGATCTGACTCTCAAGCTCCTCCCTTTACCCATAATGCCCCTTATTGCTACATTACCTCAGATCAAGTTTGCTGCTACTAAGTATGCCTTAGGGCATAAGTGACCAAAATAAGAAGCAGCAATATAGATGCAGAATAGGGGTTCAAACTGGAAACAGTGGTGCTAATGCACCTTGCTGGGTCACTCACAAAGAATAAGGATAGGGGGTGAAAGAGGGTGGGAAGTTGAGGAAGAATGAAAATGTGTAACAGAGATGCACAGTTATAGTGAGTACATAACTTGGTACTTACGTATTATCGCAACCACATTACGAGCAGGAGAAGCGGCTGAGCTCCAAGACATTCTCCTGCAGAAATATGTAGTGAAACTGTGTTGGGAAGTTGTGTGTGTCACTGAAGTGTCAGTAATTTAGAGAGAAAGTCAGAGAAAGAAAGGAAAGTAAATGCGGAAACCAAATGACGACTGATGTATTAACGCCTCCTGCTTTAGGAATGTTTTAGCATCTTGAGAGTCAAGAACAAAAAGTCAAAAGTACAATTAGTAGACGACCACACATCTTACACCGAACCACTAAAAAAAAAAAAAATTACTTTACACTTGGTGCCAGTTTAGTGTCTAGTCCTTAAAGAACATCATTGTAAGTATCCTTAAACTAACAAAGTGAGATGTCTATTCGTCCATGTATAATAAAACTTAGCAACCTAAGTTACTTCATTTTCAGACTGTGATGGCCACCAGTCAACAGCAAATGACTGAGAAACACACTACTCTGTCTCACCTTAGTAATATGAAAAACACACACTGTAGTTGTCGTCACATTCATGTAATTAAGTGTCTAATGTCAGGCCTTTTGTGGAATAACGGTAAGAATGGTAATTAGATTATCTTGAGTTTTTTGAAAGAAATGACACAATACAACTAGCGTTTTAACTCTTTAAAGTGATATAAGTAGTCCAGAGTTGTTGATTTGCAGAGCACAAAAGCAATGGTACAAAAATATTGGCGATAGTGTAGTGTACTGACTCACCAGAAGCGCAGTAGGAAGCACCGCCCAAAACCCTCCCCCATTGTTGTACGTCAGTTGGAAGTATTCTATATTCATCCGACGTGAATGAATATTTATTCTGTTCAGATGCATTATGCACACTGGCACCTGTTTTTTTATCCACTATATTAAAGTTTTCCATAATCTGTGCCAAATTCAGACTTCTCGCTACAGTGACAGTGTTGCTTTTGAAATCCTGTGTGACAGCACCACGACACCCACACACACCAACACACACACACACACACACACACACACACACACACACACACACACACACACACACACACACACACACACAACAACAGAACCAGCAGGCCCTACGACCATGGATAAATAATGTCAAAACAATGTCAAAAGAAGAGCACATCTCACTTTCGTAACCAATACAGAAATACCTGCGCATTTCAACAAATGCTTAACGGTCCGGCCTTTACTTGGCTCTTAGGTTATGAAAATACTTGTACTTAGCTATTTCTGATTGTATTTCAGGGTGCTCTCAAAACAGTGTATTTTTGCCACTGTTTTTCCGCATCCTGCCAATGCCCATGAAATGAAAAGCTTAAGTCAGCAGTTAAAACTGCTTCTACAGAAAACGTATTAATGCAGACTTCCTTTAACTAGAAGAGCTACACTGAAGGTATACAGCTGACATGAACCACCGGACGGCTTACAACAGAATAGAAGGGATTTCAATTTAGGTGTGTTAGATCAAAACATGATTAGTTATGATTATGAATATAACACAACCCCCAATGTAGAGATTAAGCTTTACGTAGTCTACAGAAGTTACAACTGCGAGAAGTAATATAAACCTAAACACAGATCCATTATGAATTTCCTGACTTATAACCATGGAATCCAAAACTGTGAAGTAGTGGCGGCGATAGTGTAGTGTGCTGGTAGTGATAGTGATATTTTTACAGTACAATTGTGTTACATTCGCCACATTCATTGTATGCATGATGTCACTGCCTAATATGAATGGCATGTCAATCATGCCTCATTTCATATGTAACTTTTCACGCCAATCACCGGAGCCACGCCTACTCCTGCGCAGAACTGAAGGTGAGCCAGTACACTACACTATCGCCAAAATATTTCCCTCATCGTCTTTTATCACTTCAGATTAAATCTGTCGATTTTAACGGCTCTTATAAACTCTGATGATACTTCAGTGGTACTGTAATGTGGTTGTGATAATACACAAGTACCCATAACTTTAATATCTGATGCTGTCATTTTCATTTATTCCTCAATGAATGGACAGAGTCCCCAGCTACGATAATCTTGGGTGGACCTGATGGAAGGATATTCCAGAGAACCACAGAACCAAAAGCAGGGAGCCCTGTTCCTGGAGATGAAATCTAACTTGTAATGAGCAATAAAAGTATGACAATTGGACCAAGTGGCCTCAGCACAAATATCATTAATGGAAGCCCTAGCCCAAAAAGCACACAACGTAGGCATGGATCTACTTCAGTGAGCTTTTGGAGGTTTGGGTAATGACAATCCTCTCAGAGGACAGACAAAGAAAATATAATCGGTAATCCATTTGGCTAAGGTAACTTTGGATACTGGTTTTCCTAACTTATTTTTGGCAGATGAAACAAACAGCTGATCAGTTTTTCTAAAGTCTTTTGTTCTATGGAGATAGGAATGAACTTGTATATATACATCTAAAAGGTGGAGCATGTATTCACCCTTACTGTCAAATTTTGGAAAGAAGACTGGCAAATTGATTACGTAATTTCTATTTGACTCAGATACAACTTTTGGCAAAAGGAAGGTTATGTATCTAAAGTCATTTTGCCTTTGTGAAAAATCAAATAAGGCAGTTTTAAAGAGAGTGCTTGAAGATCAGAAACTCTCCTTGCAGGTTGAACAGTAACAAGAAAAATTGTTTTTTCAAGATAGAAGTTTTTGATCTGACGTAGCCGAAGGCTCAAAAGGCAACTGAATTAAAGTTTGTAATAGAACATTAAAATCTCAAGGTGGATTAGGATGCTTTATCGGAGGTCTAAGCAGCAGGGTACCCCTTAAGAAATGCCTTACATATTTTAGAAGAGGTTAGCGGGAAAGTATGTCCTATATGGTAATTGGAGATTGCTGCAAGCGGAACTTTTATGGTGGAAAAACTGGCACCACCTTGAAAGATTGCAGCAACAGGAACTGGAGCGGAAAAAGGATCCAACTTTTCTGTTCTGCCCAACAGGAAAATCTCTTCCATTTACTCTTACAAATTTTTCTCACTGAAGGGTTCTGGGATGAAAATAAGATTTGGTGAACCGCAGAGGAAAGCCTGGACTGTCTAGCCATCACTGGAAATGCAGAAACCATGCAGTCAATTTGAGGCCGTCAATGTCCAAATGAATCATCCTCGATGGATTAATTGCAGATCTGGACTGGGGCCCATTGTCCAAGGTGGATTCAGGAGATGAGGCCATAGGAACGGGAATCATACTTACAGAGACCAGAAAAGGGCAATGAGAATTGCCTTGCTCTTCATCTGTTGTGATTTCTGGAGAAATTTGGGTAATAAGGGGAGGGGAGGATGAGCATACAGGAGACTGGAGGGCCAAGGGTGGACTACATCATCTCTCAGCAACTCACCCTGAGGGGGAATTAGGGCAAAGAACTTGCTGCACTTTTTTGGGTTAACCCCACTGACAAAAAAAATCATTTCCATCACTGCATGATTGAGAGACCACTCGTGCGGCATCAGGATTATCCTGCTGAGTTTGTTGGCTAAAACATAGAAATTCCCCAGTATGTTTGTTGCTACAAGAAAGTGGATGGAAGAGATTGTCCAAAAGCCAGACTCTCATCTCGGCAAAGAGGGTAAGATCTGGATCCCTCCCAATTTGCTGATGTACCAAACCACTGACATACTGTCTGGATAGCAATTGTTGCTAAAGGGAGAGAGTTCTGAAAGGCCTACAATGCTAATAGGACTGCTCTCATCTCTGAAGCACTGACATGCAATTTTTTTCTCTTCTGGCGACCATGTGCCTTGAACACTCCAACCTAAACCTAAGGCTTGAAGAACCAATCCTGCTGGAGGAGAGGGATGCTCTAGAATCTGTCTGCCACGCAATCTTAGGGTATAAACTCTGTTTTTAGGTAAAATCGCGAACTGACATTATTCAGGTGAGCTCCTATTATCTCCAAGACTTGAGCTGGTTAAAGATGGGACTTGGAAAGATTGATTGTGATCCCTAGGAATGGACACAAAAGCAATACGTAATTCCTGGCCTTCTCCAGGAGATGCTTGGTTGGTGCTGAAGAAGCCAGTCATCTAAATAAGGAAATCCGTGCAGTCTGTGATGAGCTGCCACCACTGTCATGTATTTGGTGAACACCCTGGGGGCTGTGGTGAGACAAAATGGCAAGGCTCTTACCTGGCAGTGACTAGCTCCCAGCTGAAAGTGTGGATATCCTTGAGAATGTCTGTTTATTTTGATGTCATAGTATGCATCATGAAGATCTATACAGCACACCCAGTTGTCCTTCTGTAAAACAGGCATAATGGACTGAATTGTGACCATCTGGAACTTGGAGTTCTTCACAAATTGATCTAGATGACTGAGATCCAGAATAGATCTCAGGTCCTTTGTTTACTTTGGCACTAAGAAGACCCATGAGTAAATTCCAAATCCTGACTGATCTGGTGAGACCTCCTGGATGACTCTTTTTTTCTAGCAGCATTTGAATTTCAAGAGCTGCCAACTTCCTCTGATTGGGTGGAACATTGGGGAGACATCTCTTTTGTGAAGGACATTGTGAAAAGAGGATGAAATACCTTCTGGATATAATCCTTTGCACACAACGATCTTCTGTGATGGCTGTTCAGATGTTTAGGTGCAAGGATTAGCATCCCTCCGACTGCCTCCAGAGAAGAACAGTAGAGCAACCTTTCAGAGATGAAAGGGCCTGTCCAAGAAAGAGTCTCAGGACCCTTGGTTCTGCAGACCCCCTCTGCCATGAGCATAGCATCTTCCATTGTTATTTCACCCTCTGTCTCTGGGAGAAAAATCCCCATGAGTCATGAACAGCTCCTTGAGACTTTTAGATCCACATTTTCTTACCACCACACTGATTCCTGGAAAAATATCTCTGCGGGGTAGAGAACCGGATTCCAGCATAGACAAGGTCTTTCCATCTTGCTCACTGCGGGAAAGTGCATCTTCAACTGTGGGTCCAAACAGTGAAGATTTATCAAAGGCAGCATTGATGAATGAGAATTTAAAGGGCTCCGCAAAATCACACAATCCCATCCAAGCATGTCTCCTAATGGCTATACCTGTACCAGCAGCCCGTAAGGAACCTTCAGCTGCATGAGAAATTAACCTCATGGATGCATTCAATATAGACTGTTGGGTGGCAGTTGGGAGGAATAAGTTTTCCCTTCTTCTGCCGACATGGACCCTGGGGAAGACTTAGATTGTTACTTTATCAAGTCCCTCTGTGACCTAGTAAAGTGCGTTAGGTAGTTATGCAACCACAAGGCAAAGGTCAATGAGGCATAAACGTACTATCCATATGTGTCCAACACCTTAGACTCTCTATTATGAGGGTGGACAGTGGAACTCTGTTCAGCTAGTTCCTTTTTGGTGGCTACCAGAACAACCATAGCATCTACAGGGATACTCTTACTCCAAAACTGCCGGTCTTTAGGGGCTCCAAAGATCCTGTCTGGTCAATGGGGGATAGGCTCTACCATGTCCATTTCCTTCCATGCCCATCAGGAGACCAGGTCATTAAGCTCATCCGCCAAGGGGGTAACCCAAGACGCAGACTGGCCAGACTCGAAGGCTTCTAGGAACACAAACTCTTCTTGGGAAAGGTTTGGGTGGACCAACCACCTTTTTGCGCAGGATTTCTAAAATGTCTCTGAAGGAGACATCCTCTGATGGTGACCTAGGGGACTCTTCCCCTTCATCAAAATCAGTGTCTTCAGTTAAAGATTCCTGAAGGAATCTCTTCCAAGGAACCTCTTTAGTGGGATGCTCTGGAGAGGTAACAAAAGAAATATGAAGTTCCTGAATAAGAACTGCCTGGAAGCTCTTATGGGCATGGCTATCCCTGTGGAGTAGCATAACAAGGCTTAGAACTGAAATCTGATGGAGGAACGGGGATAAGATCCGAGGATCTGAAAGTTGAAGAAGACCTCAGATGGGAAAAAAACTCGTCTCCACTACCTTGAAGCACAGTGACCAGGAGAAATAGAAACCAACCTCAGTGGAGCTGAAGCTCTCAAGCTCAGCTGATTCTCCACCCCTCCCAGATCTCCTCTCCAAGGAGAGAGTCGGACCTGAGCTGTCCTATGCCAAGGCTCCAAGGGAGAAGTGATGATTCCGAAAACCTTGGAGTCAAAGTCATTCTCCCAGATCCAGTAAAGACACTTCAGCTCCAAAACTCATCATGCTCAGTGGGGATCGGCGCCAAATGGGTCAGGGAAACAGTCAGAGTCTAAGAAGATAGTATCTTTGGATCTGACACATTGACTGGATCTGAAACAACAGGTTGGATCAGAGAAGGAGTCACAATCGAGTGTGAAGGTGGTTGAAGGCTCAGGGATTTGAAGGGAGACAGAGCCAGTAAAACCCTCATCTGGATCTGTGCTATAAGGAATTTTCTCATCATCCTGTCCACATCTGCCTCAGAAAGACTTTGGCAGGACCTGATCAAGGAGGAGGTGGAGGGAAGATGAGACGACTTTCTAGAAGTCTCCTGTAAAAAGGGAAATCTGAGCCTAGGAGACAGGTGCTCCAGAGAAAAATGGGGACTCCATATCAGAGTAGATTTAGAGACTATGACCGTCAGATCCAAGGGTGTCGGATCCAACACTTTTTTAACTTTAGGAGGTGGTTCCAAGATTGAAGCAGATCTTAGGTTCATAGGTTCATACTAGGCTATCTGCCCGAGGGCATTTACAAGCCTAGCCCATCGTTTTGTGGCTTAGGCCACCCCTTTAGTATGGGGAACTATACCCATTATTTTTCTGTGCCTCTGTCGAGCAGTGACACTGAGGTAATCCCTGGGGTATATCTGCGATCTCCCATCCATTGGTCAAGATTTCTCTTGAACAAGGCCAGCGAGGTGCTCTGCCTCACATGTACCGGGATTTTGTTCCACAGCATAGGGAGTCTTTGGGTGATGAATCTATCCCTCCAGCACGTCCTATTAATAGCCGTGTCAAGGTTTAAGTCTCCGCCCTTGTGGCTCTGATGGATCTAGATTTTTTGAGGTGAAGCATATTCATCAAATCTGGGTTTGACATGGCCTTGTATGTTAGGCAAAGGTCACCTCTGAGCAGCGGTGGCGACTGAATAGAGCTGGAGTTCTTTCAGTCGGGCAGCATAGGACAGATTTTTGAGACCCTTTATCCTTTTGGTGAGGAACTTTTGTGGCCTCTCCAGCTGCTGCAAGTGTCGGGTCAGATACATTCCGAATGGGGCATTGTACTCAATCATTGGTCTGATGAGTGATGAGTAAAGGGAGACTATGACCTCCCTTGATCTAGATGAGAATCCCTTCATGATAAGGTGGGCAATGTAGAAGGTCTTCCTAACTACTTTAGCTACATGGGTGTCGAATGACAGACTACTATCAACCTGGGTCCCCAGGTCCCTGATAACTTCTTCTGTGCTCAGTGGATTGCCACCTATTTGGTAGCTAGGGGTAACCTTGTTTTTCCCGAAGGGTATGACTATGCATTTTTGGCATTTAACTTTAGGCCGTGGCTCTGGCACCAGTTATCCGTTTCTGTGAGACCCTTCTGAAGGATATCTGTGTCAGATGTGTTTTCTACTATGGCGCCCAGTTTGCAGTCATCTGCAAACTTTGTCAGCCATAACCCTCCTGTGTTTGCTTGTACTTCGGAAAAGTAGATGCCAAACAAGAGTGGGCCCAGGACTGAGCCCTGTGGGACACCACTTGTGACAGGCTTTGAGTCTGACATGGCGCCAGCAGCTCTGACCCTGTGGGTTCTGTCACTCAGCCAGTTTGCAACCCATCTTGTGATGTATGGGTTGACATTTAAGCTGATGAGTTTTTCAATGATACCCGAATGGGGTATTGTATCGAAGGCCTTAGCCAGATCGAGGTAGGCTGTATGGACTGCCTTTCCCTCATCTTGGAGACCATGCAGGAGAAAGCTTGCTATGCTCCCTGAGCTCTTAAGATGCACATGCGTGTGTGTGTGCACACGTGCGTGAGTGAGCATATGCACATGCGTGTGCGTGTGTATGCCTATCATAGGAAGTTTAAGGTATCTCACAGTGAAAATTCTAGCTTGGATGGGTTTTTCTTGCCGTTTTTAATGCAATAAATATGACAATATACAATGAGCACCACCAAACACAAACTGCACCCCACAACTTAAGCACTTAGCTCCCATTCTCAGAAAGACACACAGGCTGTTCCTGCCTTGCATCTTCAACTTAGGAATCCAAACAGTGGAAATTAAATGGAAGGTGCATCATAGCAGATGAAGCCCTGGTTTACGTAACTGTATTAATGTTTAAAATGCTTCCACTGTACAGCTGAAAAGCAGTGTACACAGCTAGCTAATTGCAAGTCAGAAGACAATTTTCTGCCTCTCGAAGTCCCGCATTAGCTGGCCCCATGCACTCTTAACCACATATAAATCTGCAAGTGTGGGTGTACTCTCTCATTATGGTGTACAACACCTTCATACCTCATGACTTCTCTACCCCATGACCCAAGTGAAATCATCTCTATCCAGCTACTTCACTCAACATGTACTGAGCACATAGTATGTGATACTTGCTACTGCAAAAGTTAATCTCACTACCAAGGGAACTCCTTACAGCTGAATTTCACTTCCAGTTGCCAAAGTACAAAAGAAATAACACCTTCAGTTAAAACCCATGTAAGACAGTTTCCAAGAATCAAATTAAACTTAATGAAATACCTTGTTTTCCCTCACTTTTGCATCAGTGTGTTCTGTACTGTAATGTTGGATTTGATGGAATGACACCTTTACCCACACCTACAGGCATTTACTCTGAAGGTGAAGTTAAATTAACACTTTATCATATTTTACTCTAGCAATGTAAAATTTCCCTGGAAAAGAAATAAAAGCCCTTAACAATAAAATTAAATGCTATGACTCATGTCAAGTATTTAGACTTCAAAATCCTTGTGTTTGTATCTATAAACATTCTGTCCCACTGATTGTTTCTGGTGGTAAACCATCTGTGGGGGGAGTAACTGCATTTCACTGTAACTGCATTTCACTGAAGTACCAGATTGGCCCTCCCCTCATCTTAGTTGTTCCTCCAGACACTACAGCTTCATTTCAAGCCAACGTCACTGCAATATCGCTGGCTGCAGTTAACTTAGTTGTATGCCAACAGCAATCGAGCAGCTTGGGTTACTGTCTTTAAAATTATCAGGACTTGTCTTACATCCTGTCTTGCTGTAGTTTTACAGATTGTTTTCCTGGTATTTACTCCACTATGGGCCAACCTGCTTTGTTCATCCCTCGCTATGCTAGGACTTCACTCCACTCCCCCACCCCCACCACACCTATACTTATAATTCATCTACTTCACCTCTTCTACTCATCCTCCTATCCTATACAAAAACTGCACTATCCAATCACAAACTTTTCGTTATACCATCTCCACCCACTTCTGTTCTAAATTCCTTCTCAGATCTTACACTGCTCCCTCCCCATTAAAACCTACTTATTCTCCATACTGTTATCACTGCTCATTACCTCACCTCACCAGACAATATTTTTGTCCTGTATCACCTTATTCATACTTCTCCTCTCATTCCTAACACCCCCACCAGCAGTAATAATAAATAAGCACACCACAATCATTACTTCATCCTCGCCTATCAACCATCTTCCCACTAGCTACTCTAAAATCTCTTCAAGCTTATTTCTCATAACTCCATTCCACTATTGTAACCAAAACTACTGAAAAATGTCTGTCCCAAAGTCAAGGTTATACTTCTAACCATCTCTGCTAGAATGTTGTAATAAACAAACCATCTTTCTTCACCATACTTCAGTGTGGTGACATCCATCCCAACCAAATCCCCAACCAAAGAATACATCCTTAAAAGTTTAAAAATAGTCACTCTAAACCTTAGAAACATATGCAACAAAATCACAGATTTTCATGCCTGGATGACTCAACACAACCCGGACATCCTAGCCACAACAGAGACATGGCTAAAGCCTGAAATAAATCATGCTGAAATACTACTCCCCGGTTACACTATTATTAGGCTTGACAGAAAACATAAAAAAGCAGGGGGAATAGCTATAATCTTCTCAAATATGCTCACAGTAACTCCCTGTACAAGCACAATCAAAATTTTGGAAAAGCAGATATCCTAATCTCATTTCTAAAACTCGATAGAGCCAAGGGCATATGCATTGCTGTGCTATATATCCCCCCTGGACAGAACATTCCAATACTTGAAAACCTTCTATCCTGTATAGCACATACAATCACAAATAAAATTATCCTCCTGGGTGATGTAAACATTGACTGAGAGTCTTTATCCACAAATTCAGCAATCAGCAACATGAACCTCTTTGGATTCACTCAACTTACTAACACACCAACAAAATATGGCACAAATAACTCCCAACAACCTATCTTAGACTGGATTCTGGTTACCAACCTACCTAATTTTACCTCCTCTGGTACCCTCCCTGATATACTAAGTGACCACCTGCCAACTTATACCCACAGGAGTATTACACAACCAACAAAGGAACATAAGATCAAAACTACCCGTAATCTCTCCAATTTCTCCAAACAGTCTTTAATTGAAGTTCTGAAAGCAGTTAACTGGTCCATCCTAAAAAGACTCCCCTTAAATGATGCAGTTGAATACTTCTGTGATGTCCCTCCTCTGAACCAGTAATCAAGGAGCATGAATCCTCATGACTGACACTGCTGAGGGATGTTCACTTGGAACAAAAATAGATACACACAGTATTTCCAGGTGCAGCTCTTAGCAACAAGCACAATTTCCCTAACACAGGGAACATACTCAGTCTGGGGTCTGGGTTTCCCCTCACTCTCTCTCTCCCCAGTCTCCCAATAAGAGTCCCCAACTGGCACAGCTATAGAGTTGAGTCTTCAGCCGAGTGTCCCAGGCCAAGTCCTCTACCACCCTCTCTGTGAAACCAGTGTTCTGTGTCCCTGCTCCAAGTAGCTGACACACACACTCAAAGATTTGATTTTTCTCTCACACACACACACACACACACACACACACACACACACACACACACACACACACATGGGGAAAGACTGGCACAGATTTACTAGCTATGCCCCTCTGCCCAGACTATAAAGGTAGCTACTGCCAACAGACACTCCAAAGTCAGCTACTCCAAGAGTACCCAATTATACTGAGTGAAATTAATACTAATACAAATGGTAATGTTGACCAAACAGAAAGGCTTTCAAGAGTGGCCACAGTGTCACCAAATAAATATAAATACTCTCAAAGGTTAAAATATTCACTATAAGACCAGCCACAATGAAAAGTTAAAATATGTTTAATAATAAATAATAAAAAGAACACAAACATACTAAATATCTATTTACAATAAACACCAGCGTTTCAATCACAGGAAATATTAAGCACACAAATACATTCACACAGGTACAGTAAAACAGTACTCATCTAATCTCACTGTATTTTCCTGAATGATATAAAGAATTAATATTCCCTGGTTACTTATTAAAGCAAGGCAAGATGAAGTGGGTGAGTGAATCTTCTATGTCGGGTTAAGAAAAGCAGACTGCTCTGAGACTTCTGACTCATCTAGTATTAAAACATAATTTCAGTGGTAGATTACAGAATGACATCACATACATCTGGTCATCTGACTTCTGATTCCCATACTACCCCCCTCCTTTACTAGAAACTGAACCAGAATCTTGCACATATGTGTTACCATATACACAGGCAGAGCTTTGCTAAGATGTGTTATAGCATCTGGAAGCATTAAAACCATTTCAACACTTCCACCCTTCCAGGGTAGCAATTAGTTCACTGCTAAGGACAATACAACAGGATTCCTAGCCCTTGTTTTCAGAGACATTTTGTCTCTGGCTGCAATCAAAACTTTAAGATACAATCTTTATGGCCTAAATTAATTAATTTAATTTCAGGATATTTTTTCTAAAAGTTAGCTGGGGGTTATGGCTGTGTAGCCAAAAATGAAAAGGGAATACTGAACATCTAAAGGAAGTTGATACCTGAACCCACTGCCCTTGAGGTACCCTCAGCTGTGTGAGAGATGAGCCTCATGGACGAGTTAGAAATGGACTGTAGGAAAGCCAACTGTGAGGCCACAGAAGCCCGAGTTCTCAGTAGTAGTGGTCCCTGAAAGGCGGTCATACAGTTCCTTAATCAAATCTCTTTGCAACCTGGTAAAATGTGCCAAAAAAGTCAGCTACCCAACAGTGAAGGTTGTTGAAGCATAAACAGTCCCTCCCAGAACTGTCCAAAGCCCTAGACTCCCTGTTAGGGAGATGGACAGTGGCAACTTTGTTCCACAAGTTCCTTCTTAGTGGCCATTGCCACAACCATAGCATCCGCAGGTACGTCCTTACTCCAAAATTTCTTTCCTGCTGGTGGTCCCAGAATCCTGTCCAGTCCCTTAGGGATAGGTTCAACTGAGTCAGGTTCCTTGCACGCATGCTGAGAGATCAAATTAATAAGCTTGTCAGTGGGCAGAGTTACTCAGGAGATAGACAGTCCAAATTTAAATGCTTCCAGGAATACAGAGTCCTCTGGAGAAGGATTTTGGAAGGACCAACCACCTCTTTGTTTAAGGATTTTTAGGATGTCTCCAAATGAGATGTCATCAGGTGGAGATCTTGGGGATCCTCCCCCTTTGTCAAAATCAGCATACTCTGTGGTAGATTCCTGTGGGGAATTTAAGTGCCTCCTTTTGCACTTTCCTCATCTGAGGTACTTCTTTGGTGGGATACTCCAGAAAAGTATCAGAAGAGATGGTGATACCCTGGCTGGGTAGCTTGAAGTGTTTGGACTGGCCGTCCCTGTGGAGTCAAATGTTCAGGCTCAAGGAACAAAGACACATGAGATCCTGAGGGAAGATCCAAGGAGGGAGAAACCATCCTACCTGTTGAAGCAGAGAAAACTCTCTCCACCACTTCAAAAGCAGAACATTTTGGAGAGAAATAAGTCGACAGAACCGAGAAAACATGCTTCCGCCCTGTCAACTCCCTCTGCTCCAAAGACCTTCGACCTGAGGCAGAGGTTGGAGGCAAGCTGTCCAATGTAGAGTCTCCGAAGGGCAGAGATGGCTCCGACAATTTCAGAGTCAACACCACCACCTCAGATCTGCCAGGGATACTACGGTTCAGAGAATCATATGGATCCAAACTCGCTGGAGCAGGAGTGCTCAGAGAAGATCTCAGGGCTGAGGATAACAGTATACTTGGATCCAACACAGATGGCTTTGGCAGACTTGGATCCAGGGACTCTGAAACTAAAGTTTGGATCAGAGAAGGTGCCGACAGTGGAGGGGTAGTACAAGCCAAGGCTTCCTGACCTGAAGGGGTAGGAGCTGGAAGAATACCCATCTGAATTTGCACCAAGGAATCGCCTCATCATCCTATCCACATCAGCTTCAGTTAGACTCCTGAAAGAATGATGTGAGGCTAATGAAGGGGATTTTAGGTGCCACTTCTCTAAGAAAGGAGAAGGTAACATGGATGGCACTGGGTCAATAGGTTATGAATATCATGTCCGAGGAAGCTATGTTGGATCCAACAAAGTTTTCTGCGTAGTAGGCTTTAAAGCAGAAGTCATTGGATCAGTCTTCTGTTTCTTACCTGGAGGTTCCAATGAAGATGGAGCAGAGGAACCAGATGATTCAGGGGACCTTTTTGAAGAATCCTTTGGGTTCAATTTGGGGGGTTGAATCCCAGAAATTGCTTCAGAAAATGTAGTAGGCAGTAACCCCTTCAGAATAAGTTTATTCTTTTGGGCAGCCACCGCATAAGGATTAAAACTTCTACAAATGAAGCAATCAACGTTTAAATGTTCTGGGACCAAACAGCACACACACAGATCATGCAAGTCAGAAACAGGCAACTTATGGCCACATTTTTTTATGTTTTTTGAATTGTGAAGGACCTTTGTCTGACATTTTAGGAAAGACAAACTAGCAGGAAACAAGGAGGAAATTTTATTATTTTTTTAAAACAATAACAGACGGGCAAGGGATGAAAAAGAAAAGTACTAACTATGGTACACAGAAATACACAAACGTGTAATAAACAGTGAAAAAGATGGAGAAGGGGGAAAAAATATACCAGCGATAGCAAACTAGAATATACTATGCATATAAAGAAGACTAAATAGTAAAGATATAAGGACAAAGAAAAAAGTCACTTAACTGAGTGAAAAACCTGAGAGCTATTGATGATCATGTCTATTTAGTGAATGAGGCAAACGAAATCTGAGGTTTGTTAGGGGTTGGGAGGAGCTTGGGAGCTTTTACGTTACCACGAGCTATAGTAAAAGCAGGGTCGGATCCAAAGATCAGATAAGAACCCAACTGAGGAATGAATGAAAATTGACATCAGATCAAACATTTTCTGAACACACCCAGAAACATTACTCTAGCCAAAACCTATTTTCTGCCCTCCCTAACCAAAGCAGCACCAATTCTAATCAATTTACAACCCTCAATAAAAAAACAGACAATCTTGAAAGCTGCTACAACAAAATTGGCAAGTTTGCTACTAGTTCATCCTCCTTTACACATCACTCTAAAGCTCTGCATACCCTTAGCTGGCTGGAACTCCCCATTTACCTCTCCTACATTCAGCTTATAACTGTATAAAACATCATACACATACCATTAACCTGTCCAGCTCTTACCCCTTTAATCAACATATATTTCCCTAAAAGAACTCTTAGATCAGAAGACAAACAACTTCTCACCAAAAATAAACCCCTTGGACAAAGCCTATACTCTTACTCAGTAGCAAAAAAAAAATGAAACTCCTTACCTGTAACCACCATAACCACTTCTAACCCACACACCATTAAATGCTTCCTAAAAGAATACTTTACAAAAACACAGACCTGCTCCTGTGCCAATCCTGGATGAACTTACTCACTATACTTTACTCACCCCTTTCAACCTAAATCTCACTTCACAACCCTCTCCAACCTCCTGTTCCACTCATTTTGTTTTCCCCATTATGTTACCTTAACCACTTCATCTCTGTAGACCTTTCTTCTACCCCATTCTTTCTTCCCTACTCACCTAAGCTAACTGAAGACACCCTACCTGCACTCTTCTTATAACCTAATTTTCTCTCCACTCTTACTTCTTTTATAACCATAATATGAACACCATCTCTTGTGCACTCAGTTTCCCCTCACTATCTCCAACTATGTAATTTCTAATATCTCTTTGAATATCTTATTAGAATTGTCTCAGGTCTCATTCTTTCTCTAGATTAACATGTCATACAGGCTGCTATAGTGCAAGCTCTTAACATCTTTTTCGGAGGTCCACATATTAAGTCACCATGTTCTGCTTGCTGTAAGAAGTGGTGTAAAGCCACAGAATGTCAAGAGAACAATTCTGCATGCAAAACACACTTGTGGCAGTACTTTAGATCAGAAATGTTTTGCTGTACATCTTGCATGCGAGGCAGACGAGTCCTGTAAATCATGACTGCGAAAAACTTCTGGGGCTGATAACAGAAAAAAAAACAACAAAAAAGTGAAAACTGGAAAGATAACATTTCCTGTGGAATTTTAAGCATCTTCCTGTGTGCTGAATAACCAGGAATGTGTAGCTAGGCATCTGCCACTTTCAGAGGCCTTGCTACTCTAGGGATGCAAATGAGTTTATTTTGTAATTTTTATCAATTTTCTGAACTTGTTTACTATAATAGACTCACAGAGAGCTGAGAAGGGGAACTGGCTTCAATTTGCTGTACTTCTACAGAAAATAAATAATTACATTTTGCTACCATCTGTTGTTCTGGAACCTAATGGATTATTTATTTTACAGAAAGTGAGAGGCTACCTCAGATGCACATCATTTGATGGGGTGTGTGTAACTGGACCAAGAATAAACTGATGCATAACAAAGTTGTATAATGTGTGCCTGTTATGTTTGATGTTATGGTCACAACACTGGAATATCACACCTTAACTGATGGAATGGCAGCTGCAGAGGAAGAGGAGGAAATGGCATATCATTTTTGCCTTCCATATTGCCATTACTTTGTTTCAGGGAACGAACACTTTCTGCTGCTACTATTACAGCTGTAGTTATTTATATATATTTTTACCACATTTGCTCCCACACAACTGACTGCCATCAGCCACTGAAGCCTCTCCTCATTCACCATTACTACTAGTCTGTCCTGACTGCCCCCCCCCCCCTACTCTGACCCATGCTCAGGGCCAATGAGGAGACTACTTAAGGAATCCTAATGAAGCATCATATTGCTGCTGCATGGGTTGGTTCTACTTTAAACCTTTTTGCCCTAACGTGTCCAAGTAAAACTATGTTTGTGGAGTGTGCAAAACTACCCGTCATTGCTGCAAGTAGCTGATGTTGACAAGCCACCTTGCCCACCATCTGGGAAGTGCTTCACTGTGGCTTCCCTGACTTCTGTCAGGTAACTCCAACCATATTTTGCCCCCCCCCCCCTTTCTCCTAGCCCAGGACAGCCCATCCTCCCTGCCAGCTCCTCAGATGCCTGACACAGTAATTAAACCAGGACACCTGCATTATAATCAAGTTCCAGGGCTAATCTGGTTACTTTTAAAAAGGAAAGTCTTTCAGTGTTGGAAAATGGTGTAAGACACTTAGACAGGGTAGTGTTACACAACTGTTAATCTTCACTTCTGACTTTCAGTACCAGCGGGATAAGGCTGCTTTCTCTTTTAAAAATGCCTATCATTTGAGATTTCTGTGGATGTGTCTGACTATCTACTGCAGATGCTAGTCTTTCTAATTTATCTATGAAAAACTACTGTTTAGAAAGGACTTGTAAGCATTCTGGCACTAGTCTGATATGGATATCTGATAAGGGTTCATATGGATCAAATAATCATGTGATCTAACAGATTAACCGAGCAAAGTATGCATATTCTTCAAAACTTCTTTGAAAGATGGCAGCCTCTTTTGATGAGAAGTATGAAGAAAACAGAATGACTAATTAGAAGGATGGGTTAGAAATAAAGTAAAGCTATTCTATGAAAGTGCTTAACAGAGAATGTTGTCAGACTACTTAATAAGTTAGGGACTATACATGTCCTTGAATTTAGTTGTGTGTGATACTTTGAACAAACAGGAATCAAGACTTACAAATGTATGCACTACAGCTATTCAACTTCAAATGTTATGGCTGTGTAGCCAAAAATGAAAAAGGAATACTGAACAGCTAAACGAAGTTGATACCTTAAAGTACATGAGAATTTATTAGCCAAATTAATACCAAAGGAACAAATATAACATTTCCTACAGCTGGTCAGGAAAGCACAAGAATGCAAACCATGAAATGTATTATGTTCCACACATGAATGTTAATGAAGTAGGGAAGGAAATATGGGTATATTTAGAGGATATTAATGGAAAGAAGAAATAATACAAAAGGTGAAAGACATGCCCTGGGATTCAATAACACCAACACTAGGTGTACACTTTGCGGAGTGAGCAGATAACAGAGACATAACTCACACTTTCTTCTTCCTAATTTTAGATTTCCTACTGATATTCTTGCACCTTTAAATATTGACAGGGATCCATAAAGGTTACTACAAACTGTAAACTACCTGTACACTTAGTGTAATCTTTCCGAGTGACTAGAAAGCACAAAAAAATGTGATAAGAATGTTCTTGAATACATATCGTGTAGGCTTTATTGAGTCTGGCCCATGAACTATGGCAATTTTAATGCCAAAACCAGTCTATACAAAAATACACTAATTATGAAAAAAGAGCCTCCTCCGATTTTAGTATACAAAGAAACAGACTCAGAATTACTTCTATTATGAAAGATAGCAATAACGTTGAAAGTAATGGGAATCCATACATTTATTATAACAACTAAGTACTCAGATGCAGACTATTTTAGATTAAGTGAAGACACTGTTTGAGAATTGTGAAATGAAAGTATAAATCAGAGATAAAAGTGATCACTTACTATTAAGTATAAATGTTATTAAAATACTTGTTGAAACAGCTGTGACATTGCATAGGTGGTGCTGATTTAGATCTGCTTATAACACAGACCACATCTCTATACTCTTTAGGGAACAAGGGTTGAATTTGGCTAGGCTTGTAAGGGCCCTTGGGCCATTAGCCTAGTAACCTCCTATGAATCTGTGAACCTATGAACAAGAAGTTATGTACTTACCGTAACGTTGCATCTATGTTGTCCATTTTCATTCATCATCAATTGATGGGGTTTGAATCCATCAGATCCGACTCGGCCACTGTAAAACTTGGTTGCAACTTGAAACTCTCAAGCTTCTCCCTTACCCATAATGCACCATTCCTCATTACTTCAGATCTTGTTTGAAAGCTATAAAAGAAAGTCGTACTCATAACTTTATATATCAGATAAACAGAAAGAGAAGGAGGGAGAGAGAGAGAGAGAAAGGCAGGGCCACATCCAGAGCTTGTAATGCTGATAAGATATAACAAATTTCTTAGATCCGTTCCCTCTTCTAAAATACAGCTAAAAAGGGTTGGGGGCTGGTTGGTGGGGTGTCGAGGAGGAATGAAAATGGACAACACAGATGGAGCATTATTGTAATACATAACTTCTTTACCTGATGTTGTAGATTTCCATTCCATCCTCGACTGATGGGACAGAGTCCTCAGCTACTTAGAACCCTGAGTGGACTCAAGAAAGGATATTTCTGAGCACCACTGAGCCGACATATGTCCTGTCCTACTTCTGGACACCAGATCCAAATTGTAAGGAAAGATAAAGGTGTGAAGGGAAGCCCAAATTGTCGCTGAACAAATGTCATCCATGGAAGTTCTTGAGTGGAAAACTGAGGAGGTAACTACAGCTCTGGTTGAATGAGAGCATACCTTGTGTGGCAAAGTCAGACCCAATTTGCTGTAAAAAAAGGAGATATAGTCAGTAAGCCATTTAGCTAAGGTGACTTTAGATACAGGTAAGCCCAATTTCAGATCAGCAAAGGGTACAAACAATTGAGCAGTAGTTCTGATATCTTTTGTTCTGTGTAGATAGAAACATAACTGTCTATGCACATCTAGCAAATATAACAAGTATTCTTTGCTGGAATAATTTGGGAAGAAGACTGGTAGATTGATGTACTGATTAATGTTGGTGTGCGTTACTACACTGGACAAGAAGGATGTACTGGTTCATAAGGAGACTCTGTCCTTATGGAAAATGAAATAAGGAGGTTTCACTGATAATGCTTGAATTTCTGAAATTCGTCTAGCAGAAGTGATGACAACTAAAAATAAGATCTTCCAAGACAGAAATTTAAGGTCACAATCATGGGCAGACTCAAAGGTGGAAGAACCAAGGACTGCGCTACCGGATTCAGATCCCATGGTGGTGTGGGATCTTTAAAAGGAGGATTGAGAAGGATTGTGCCACGTAAGAAGGCTTTACATAGCTTACGAAAGGCTACTGAACAGCCATCAAAACCAATGTGGGAATTAGAAATTACTGCCAACTGGACTTTGTTGAAGAACTGGTCCCCTTGGTTGAAAAGTAGCGTCAATAACTCCAACACATGACTGGGCCCTTGACAATTGGAATTGGAGAAACCAAGCTGTCAGCTTGAGGTTAGGGAGGTCCAAATGTGACATGCCCATCGGATGAGACAGGAGATCTGGAGCTGGGTCCAGAATACAGGGTTGGTGAATTAAATGAGACCACAGAAAGAGAAATCAAATCTGTTGAGGCTAAAAGGGAGCAATGAGAATGACCTTGGTCTTCAACCTGGCAGCTTTCTGAAGGAATTACGAGAATTGGGGAATACGCGTAAAATAATCTGGGGGGGGGGGGCAATCATGGAGAAGAGCATCCCTTGGTGACACCCACTATGGGGGGATTAGAGCAAAATATCTGCTGCACTTGCTGTTTAGGGAAGATGCAAAGAGAATGCAGCAAGCCTGGCCCCACTTATGGAAAATTAGTTGTGCAACTTTCTGGTTGCGGGACCATTCATGGGGTAATAGAATGCACCTACTCAGCTTGTCTGCTAGCACGTTGGACTTCCCCGAAATGTGTGTTGCTAAGAGAAAGTGGTTGGAAGATATCGCCCTTTGCCACACCCTTAGTGCTTCTCAACATAGGGGATAGGATTTGGTTCCTCCTTGTTTGTTGATGTACCAAACCACTGACATATTGTCTGTTTGTATTGCAATCGTTCCTGATGGGAGAGCAACCCAATAGGCTTGTAAAGCTAAAAGCACTGCTCTCAACTCCAGAATGTTAATAAGAAAATTGGCCTCTATGGGGGACCAAATGCCTTGTTCCGTCTTTCCCAGGTAATGCCCCCCACCATAGCTGGGAAGTGTCTGTGGTCACTATGGCCTTGGGTTGTGAGGGGACAAAATGGACGGCCCTGCAGCAGTTGCTCTGACTGGATCTACCACATCAGACTTTTCTTGCACAAGTTGGTAATTTGTATTCAAGTGGACAAGGGTAGTTGAAGTACCAGCTACTGAGATGCCAACATCCACTGAAAAATCCTCATGTGAAACCTGGCTAGCAAAAAAAGAAGTTATGTACTCACCATTACGTTCCATGTTTGTTGTCCTTCCTTCTCGCTGGTTGCGTTTGGAGCCGATCCTCGGCTCCAACTCAGCTGTATACTATAGCTCAAGAGCTTTTTACTGGCTCGAGACGAGCCCCTATCCCAACATGCCTAGCGGTAGTTACCCAGATCTCATTTATGATAACCCACCAGACTAAATAGGTTCAAATTTTACTAAACTTACTTATGAGAAAAGGACCTGCATATGAGTGTGTAAACATCAGTAAAGAGAAAGGAAGGAAAGACTAGGTCTAACCAATTGGTAAACAAAACGGAGCTTAGCCAGTGCAGCCAAACAAAAGGGAAGAAAATCTCCTCTCAACCCTCCAGGAGGAGGAAGGACGGTGGGACGCAAGAAGGTAGGCGAGATGAAGGACAACAAACATGGAACGTTATGGTGAGTACATAACTTCTTTATGTTATGTTGTCCCATCTCGCCTCCATTCTTGCTAGTGGGGATAGCTTCCCCAGCACCTATATCTTGGGTGGCTCACTGGAAAAAGACTCTTCAGGACCGTGGAACCAAAGGATGTCCTGTTCTGGGAGGCCACATCTACTTTGCAATGAGAGATAAAGGTATGAGGATTAGCCCATGTAGCTGGCACACAGATTGAATCTAAAGGCAGTTTGGCCTGAAATGCAAGAGAAATAGCCAAGGCCCTAGTTGAGTGTCCTTTAATTTTTCCTGGAAGGTCTTTGTTCTGCAAAGCGCAGACATGTATGATAATGTCTGAAAGCCACTTTGATAAGATCACTTTAGAGACTGGACAACCTTTCTTGTTGGCTGCAAAGGATATAAACAATTGGTCAGATTTTCTGAAATCCTTAGTCCTGTGTAAATAAAAACGTAACTGTCTATGAGCATCCATTTGATGGAGCTTATACTCTGCCTTGTTGCCTTAATAGGGGAAGAATACAGGAAGCTCTATGGATTGATTTAAATTGTGCTCTGAACACACCTTAGGTAAGAAAAATTGATTGGTTCTGAGATAAACTCTCTCTGTGGAAAATCAAGTACGGGGGGCGAATAGATAAATGCCTGTAATTCTGAATCCCTCCTAGCTGAAGTAATGGCGGTTAAGAAAAAGGTCTTCCATGTCAAAAATTTCAAAGGACAAGAAGCAGCTGGTTCAAAGAGGGGGGAATGAGAGTCTCTAAAACTAGATTTAAATCCCAGGGGGGAAAGGTTCTCTTACTGGAGGTCTTAAGAAAGTAGTATCTCTTAGGAATGCTTTACATAGCCTGTGGGACATGATGTTAGATCTCAGTTCTCCTACATGAAAATTAGAAATGGCAGCTAGCTGAACTCGGACAGTAGCTGCCGCTGCTCTTCGTTCAAATGTTTCAGCAAGGAAATCCAGAATCTTAGAAATGGGGGCAGTAAAAGGATCAATGTCGTTCTTTTTTGGCAACAAGAGAACCTCTTCCATTTACTAGCATAAAGTTTTCTTGTAGTGGGTTATGGGATGAAATCAAAATGTGTTGAACTGCCGGGGAAACATCTGGGAGCCTGGCTAAGACCGGAAGTGGAGAAACCAAGCTGTCAGCTTGAGAGTACGGATGGAAGGGTGGAGAGCACCCGACTGATGCGTCAGGAGATCTGGAACTGGATCCAGTATCCAAGGCTCCCCTTGCAGATGAGGCCAGAGGAATGGGAACCAAATCTGTCGGGGCCAGTAAGGAGCAATGAGGATTAACTTGCAACCCAATGACTGTGCTTTCTGAAGAACCTTGGGGATCAGGGGGAATGGTGGGAAAGCATAAAGCAGTCCCGGGGGCCAATCATGAACCAGTGCGGCTCTGGTTGACTGTCCCGGTGGTGGGACTAGGGCAAAGTAGGTGCTGCATTTGTTGTTGAGGGGAGTGGTGAAAAGATTGCAGCATGGCTGGCCCCATTTGCAAAAAATCAGCTCTACAACTTCCTGTTTCTGGGACCACTCGTGAGGCATCAGAATAGCCCTGCTGAGCTTGTCCGCTAGCACACTGAATTTCCCCTGAATGTGCATTGTGACCAGAAAGTGTTGGGAAGACCGCCAATTGCCATACTCGTAGAGCCTCTCTGCACAAGGAATTAAACCTGGTTCTGCCCTGTTTGTTGATGTACGATACCACCAACATATTGTCTGTCTGAATTGCTATAGTCCCCGTAGGTAGAGAGTCTTGAAGTGCTTGCAATGCCAGAAGCACCACTCTCATCTCTAGCACACTGATGTGCAAGTGGTACTCGTGTTCTTGCCAAGACCCTTGAACAGTCTGTTCCAGATAATGCCCCCCCCCCCATCTGGGAAGCGTCCTTGGTCACAGTGGCTATGGGTTGGGGGGTTAGAAATGGTCTGCACATTGATACCAGAGGGGAGTGAAGCCACCATGCTAAATTCTTCTTGCATGACCCCGTGACCCAAATCTGATGTGACATTGGTAAATTCTGGAAAGACCACAAAAACACACAGGCCAGCACTCAAAGGCATAAGGTGCCTGAAAATGAAAATATTTTAATAAAGCATATATAGGCAAAACAGACCAGTTTCTACTCAAAAGTTATTAAGCCTTCCTCAGTGTCTGACACTATATTTTCATTTTCAGACACCTTATGCCTTTGAGTGCTGGCCTGTGTGTGTTTCTGTAGATATTTACATTTTTGGGGCCATGCACCTGCCATACTTGCAGGAGTCTTTCATTGGAAATCCTGGAATGACCACTGAGCCAAAAGAAGCCACTGCAGAATTCTCATGTGGAAGCACACCATAGGGACCAAGGCAATCACTGCAGCCATCGAACCCAAAACCTTCAGGACAAATCTTGCCTGGATTCTCTTTCTTTTCATAAGGAATAAAACTTGACAACGACTGGGTAACACTCTTTCGTGAGGCAGTTTTGCTATCATGGCCCTTGTGTCTAAATCTCCCCCTATAAATGTAATATACTGACAAGGCAACAAGGCAGACTTTTTGTAGTTTATATTGATGCCTAGTTGTGTACAGGTGTAAATAGTGTAGTCCCATGCCTCGATCAGTTGATGCGTGGTGGCAGTGAGGAGCCAGTCGTCTAGATATGGAAACACCCAGAATCCTAGATGCCTCAGATGAGCCGTGACTACTGCCATACATTTGAACACCCTGGGGCTGTGGTGAGACCAAAGGGCAGAGCTCTGAACTGGTAATGACTGGCACCCAGCCAGAAGTGTAAGTACCTCCTGGACTGCCTGTCCATTTTTATATGGTAGTACGCATCCTGGAGCTCAATGGAGCACATCCAATTGTCTTGACCGAAAAAGGGAAGAATGGATGGCAGTGTTACCATCGGGAACTTTGTTTTCTTGACTGCTTTGTTGAGTTTGCTGAGATCTGAAATGGGTCTCCAGTCTCCTGTCTTTTTCAGAACTAAAAAGAACCTTGAATAAGTGCCGGATTCTATTTGGTCTGCAGGGACTTCTTGGATGGTTCTTTTTTCTAGCAACCTTTGAACTTATAGGTTTGCTTGATCAGGAAGACTGGGTGGAACATCTGGGATTGAGTGCTGATTTGTTGGAGGGGGTGGCTCGGAGAAGAGAATTTTGTAACCCCTGAATATTATCGACAGCACCCATGTATCTTCCGTGATTGCTTGCCAGGCTTTGGGTATTGGGATAATCTGCCCCCGACTGCCTCCAGAGGCGGACAGTTGGGCCTCCTTTCAGGAGAGCTAGAAAGGCCTGCCAGAGAAGGTATCTCTGTCGGCCTGATTCTGTGCTGCTGCGGGAACGGCGTCTCCCGTTATTTCCCCATCTGCCCCTGGGGGAAAAATCTCCACATGTATCAGGTGAAACTCCCTGGGATTTTCTGAACATCTTCCCGCTCTGCTGACCCTTGGGGTAAGGTCTAGAGAGAGCAGAAAAAACGTACTCCCACAGCAGAGAGAGTTTTGCCATCCCGTTCACACCTGGTAAGACACTCTCTTACCTGAGACCCGAACAGAGGTGAGCTGTCAAAGGGGGTGTTGGTAAAGGAGGACTTGAAGGACTCCGCAAATTGACAAAGGCACATCCAGGAGTGTCTACACAAAGCAACTCCTGTGCCTGGTGCCCTACTCACTCCATCTGCTGTGTAAGAGATAAGCCGCATGGAGGGGTTAACTATAGATGTCAAGGGCGCAAGCTGTGAAGTCGTCTTGCTCGCAGCTCCTTCAGCTGTAGGATCCTGTAGGGTATCTCCTAGTTCCTTTAGGAGATCCCTTTGAAGCCGTGTAAAGTGGGACAAATAATTCAGTGACCTGAGAGTAAAGGCCACTGAAACAAACATACGCTTCCCATACCTGTCCATTGTATGAGACTCTTTGTTCGGCGAATGAACAGAAGAAGTCTCCGCTAATTCTTTCTTGGTGGCTGCCTCCACCACCATAGCATCAACAGGCACACCCTTAGATAGAAAGGACCTATCCTCTATAGCAGTTGTGAATTTATTGGGCCTCCATGGAACTGGTTCCACAGTCCCTGGGGAGCTCCACATCTACCGACTCACTAAAGCCAGTAGAGGGTCGAAAGGCAGAGACACCCAAGAGGTGGAGGGTTGGGAACCAAATGCATCCAGGTACACAAACTCGGTCTCAGAAGTGGCAAGGGATTTCCAGCCACCCCTCTAATGATTTCCAGGATGTCTGAAAAGGAGACATCCTCAGAGGGCAACCGTGGGAACCTTCTGAGTTCTCCAAGTCTGTGTCTGAAGTGAGAGACTCAGGGGAGTCCAAATGTTTCCCCTTGCATTTTCTCTTCTGAGGGACCTCCTCCGAGGGGTGCTCAGAGGAAGATTCAGAAGAGATGGGGTCACCCAATGGGGCATCCTGGAGCATGGGTTCCCCTACACTTGGGGGGGGGGGGTCGGAGGCAGACTCAGGCACCGAAAGAGTAGGAGCCAATGAAGCTGAGGGTGGAGCAGTCTATGAGGACAGCATGCTCATCATCTCGAAAGCACCGCAATCCTGGGACGAAAGAGTTCCCGGTTTCGAACAGCCCGGAGATCTCCTCCGAACAGAGGCCGATGGCTCCGAGGCCGATGTAGGAACCGAGCTCACCCGCACCAAAGCCCCGAGAGGGAGAGTGGGGTCAGACAAGTGTTCAATGCCATTCCCCCCCTTGGAGCCGATGAGAGAGCATCAGCCCCCAGGTCCCTTGATAGACTGAGACAACGAAGAGATTGGAGCAGTAGTCAGAACTGATACACCAATGTTAATCGGAGCCAATGGTTCCACCACAATGACTTCCATGCACTCCGGCTCTTAACTCAAAGGAGTCAGAGGAGGAATTGATAACGGTGCGGGTTGGGCTGTCGGCATCAATTCCTTGTGGGCTGGGCTCGATAATTTAGCTAATGCCTGTGTCTTGGGAAGCCTCCTCACCACCCTCTCCACATCATGATCTGAAAGCCTGGATGATCAAGAGGAATAAGAGGAAGACCAATGACTGCCCACCACAGATTGCAACAGCAGGGACTGTGGAACAGACTGCACTGGCTCGAGAGAGGGAGATCTGGTTCTCTTGTGAGTCCTAACTGGCTCCGAAACCACTGATGGAGCCATCGGAGAAACAGCTTTGTCATAACTGACACTCTGATCAAACAAACTCTCAGGTTTATCCTTAGATTTAGACAGCTCTGAAGTCGGTGCCGACGAAGATGATGGCTTAGGAGACTCTTCCTGTTTTTTTGCTGGCTGAGAACCCTCAATAGCAACATCAAAGGGGCCCTTTAGTAAGCCTCGCAAAACCAACTTATTTTTTCTCTCCTGCAGGACCCGAGAACTAGGTAGCTTACATCCTTCTAAGTTGGGAACTGCTGATCGAGGGCTCTGTGTCTGTTATTCTAAAAGTGTATTAATTCTACTTCTGGTTTAAGCACTTGGGCTTCAGGCCAGTTATTTTACATTAAAAGGGTTCGTGATCTGCACTCTTGTGGGAGGAGAGGCTGGACTCTGCACTTCTGAGCTGGGAATTTCTGGTTAAAGGCTTATAGTGCCTGCATATCTGAACTGCTTCTTACTGAAATTGGTACACCTTGTTTGCTGTAGCATAGACTAGATCCGGGCCTGCTGAATCTAGCTTTGTTTGTATAACTTGAGCACTAATCCAGGCATTCTTTAAAGTATTCAATTGTATTTATTACTGCTTGGTAGTAACTTGATTAAAGTGCGGCTATCATTCTAAGTCTTTTGGATTAAGCACTTGGGCTTCAGACCAGTTGTTTTACATTAGGAAGGTTTGTGGCCTGCACTGTGGTGGCAGGACAGGTAGCTTACATCCTTCTAAATTGGGAACTGCTGACTGAGGGCTCAGTGTCTGTTATCCTAAAAGTGTATTAGTTCTGGTTTAAGCACTTGAGCTTCAGGCCAGTTATTTTACATTAAGAAGGTTCGTGGTCTGCACTCTTGTGGGAGAAGAGGCTGGACTCTGCCCTTCTGAGCTGGGAATTTCTGGTTAAAGGCTTAGAGTGCCTGCATATTTGAACCGTTTCTTACTGAAATTGGTACACCTTGTTTGCTGTAGCATAGACTAGATCCAGGCCTGCTGAATCTAGCTTTGTTTGTATGCTTGTTGTTTGTTTGCATATTTCCCTGAAACGCTAATTCCACCCAAAATGCGGCTTTTCAGCACTTCTGTGGATCCCTAGTGATACCTGCATTGCTTGTGTACTTACTTCCTTGTTTCACTTGAAAGAAAGTTACTGTTTGTTGTTTTTGCATTTAAGTTACCTGGCACTTGCTCACTAAAGCAATTATACAAGTCAGCACTAAAAAATTAAAAGCACTACACCCTCACAAACTCCCCTTGAGTACCTTGTTCCCCATTGGCCCTTTTTTTCAATTATAAAGGAATTCCCAATACTATTCTAGCATGTCCAAAGGTCAGTTGTCAATCTCCTCTCCGGTCTAGCTGGTGAATCTGGGAATCTTGAGGCAATGTTACAACTGCCTCATGTACACAGACAACCCTCTCCTCCTCCTAACAAATTCCAACACATGTGAGAGATGCAACCATAGAGCCAAACTGGAGGCTAAGCTCTCTCAACTCAGTACTGGCGTAACCAGTCAGGAGGAGAAGAAAACCACACTCACTACAATTCCAGTCTCACAAAGACCTACCACGACAGCAAACCAAACACAAACACACAAAAACATACTCGGAGACTCTAAATAAAAATCTGCCTAAGCAGCAGAGACCTCCAAAGCAGACACCCAAGCAACCGCTACCCCAAAACAAAACACGTGCAACACATAGCTCACAAAGCAAGTGTGACGAACAGTCACAGCCCTTAAGGCTAAACAACACACCTGATACACTTGTAATAGGTGACTATCGTCAGGCACACTGACGTCCTGCTCACCAGGCTGAACAAGAAGGTCGTCATGGTGAGCTGCCTGTCGGCCGCTAGAATCTGCCACATAACACAAGCACTCAGGTCACTCCAAGGCAAGTAGAAATATGACTCGGTCATTGTCCATGCTGGTGTGAATGACCTGAGACGTACCTCCCTGGACTACATGAAAAGAGACATAGAGGAGCTCTCTGAGCATGTAGCCCAGGCTGGTATGACCCTGACCTTGAGTAGCATCTTACCCTCACCAAGAATGATGCCACAATATGAAGACAAGATGATCAATTTCAACAATTGGCTTAAGTATTGGTGTCATTCAAAGGGGATCCAATGCCTGTCAGCCTTCTCTAGGGACGGCTTGCACCTGTCACCCCTGGGCTTTCGGATATTGGCAAAGGCTCTTGCTACCCCCATAGTGCCTTTTTTAGGCAAGGCTCAAAAGACAAACCCACCTCCATAGGTATCACAAGGGATAAGAAACAAAGAGTAATGCTACTCAACGCCAGAAGTCTAAACCTCAAGATGCACGCGCTCGAAACTCTCCTTAGCATGGAGAACATAGATATCTGTGCAGCAACAGAAACCTGGTTCAAGGCTCCTGAGAGCACCCCAGCATTACTAGGTTATACCTCATACCATGCTTTTCGGCCCCAAAACTTGGACCAAACCACAAAAGGAGGGGGAGTATCGATATTTGTCAAAGATACCCACATCTCCAGGTTGGTGGCACAGCACAAAGCATCAGAGACTATCCATGTGCAACTAACAGTGGGTAAAACTGCCTTCCAGTTTATAGCCTGCTACAGACCACCCTCCCAAACCCAGGAACCCCACTCAGCCTTCCTGAGAACACTGGAAAATATGAAGGTCTCTCCAAACACCATTATATTGGGCGACTTCAACTACCCAAACATAGACTGGGAGCATTACTCTAGCTCCAACACCCTAGCCCAAAGGTTCCTAGAATTTATAAACTCAAATGCTATGGAACAACTTGTTACCACTCCCACAAGAGGGGAAAACATACTGGACCTGATCATCACCAACATGGGAACTCTATGCTCCAGACCAGAAGTGTATCCCTCACTGGTAAGATCAGACCATAAACTAATCTCACTGGATATTCACATCCCGACCCAACCCCCTGCCCAGAAAACCACAGTGAAAAACTAATCTAAAGCAAATTTCACACTCCTCAAAACCAAGGTGGAATCCTTCAAAGCCCCCCGGCCTGTGGAAAATACAGCCCAGACCACAGAATCCTTTATAAATGCATTCTTTGAACACCTTCAGGAATGCATGGATCATGCAATCCCAAATAAAACCAAGACCCAATCCTCCAAAGGCATACGCCCTGTCTGGTGGACCCCAGCCATAAACAAACTATACAATAGAAGGAAGAAGCTACTACATGATAGAGCAAAATCCCAAAAAGAGAAGGCATCTCTGATCAGTATTAGCAAAAAACTACGGGCACTCATAACATCATCTAAGGCCATCTTCGAGAGAAAAATTGCACAGGACATTAAGGATAATTACAAGGCTTTCTTTAGTTATGTTAGGAACCTGGGTGGGAATTCCCAGATATGCTCAGAATTAGTCCAAAATGACAAAAAATACACCGAACCCACAGACATTGCCAACATCCTAGATGACAGCAGGTTCAGCGCAAACTTCTCCCTACCAAAAGGGCAAATATCTATCCCAGCAGAGTGCTGCCCCCCTGACATCTCAGATGCTCAGGTAAGAGTCGCCTTCTCCAAAGCAAAAATCACAGCATCAATGGGACCAGACGGTGTCCCGGGCTGCGTCCTACATTAACTCCAAGAAGAGCTAAACCCAAACATAAAACTACTGTTCAATCTCAGCCTTACTACAGGATATGTACCCAAAGAGTGGCGTACAGCAACAGTGGTCCCTCTCCACAAAGGTGGTGCCTCAACGGATCCTGGAAACTATCGCCCCATAAGCCTGACTAGCTTAGTCTGCAAAGCTATGGAAAGGATCATCATGGACCTCATAAATAAAGATATTGGGGACCTACAGACACTGGATCCTACCCAGTTCGGCTTTGTTAAGGGCAAATCCTGCCTCTTAAACCTGGTCGATTTCTTTGAAACAGTCACCAAGGCCATTGACGAAGGGAAGGTGGTCCACACAGCCTACCTGGACCTTGCAAAAGCCTTCGATACAATACCCCACTCAGGCATTATAGATAAGCTCACCAGCTTAAATATAAACCCCTATGTCAATAGATGGGTTGAAAACTGGCTCAAGGACAGAACCCACATGGTTAGAATTGCTGGAGCCATGTCAGACTCCAAACCAGTTACAAGTGGCATCCCACAAGGCTCAGTCCTGGGACCTCTCTTGTTCGGTATATATTTCTCAGAGGTACAGGCCAACACGGAAGGACTGTGGCTGACTAAGTTCGCAGATGACTGCAATTGGGGCGCCATAATCGACTCTCCAGCCGACACAAGCATCCTCCAAAAGGGCCTCATAGAAACAGACAACTGGTGCCAGAGCCATGGCCTCAAGCTAAACGCCAAAAAGTCTATAGTCATCCCCTTTGGCAAAAACAAAGTGCAGGGACCTGGGGACCCAAGCTGATAGCAATCTCTCATTTGACAACCACATGGCCAAAGTGGTTAGAAAAACATTTTATATAGCCCACCTAATCACGAAAGGATTCACATCTAGATCAGGGGAGGTCATCGTGCCTCTTTACTCATCCCTCATCAGGCCCATAATTAAGTACAATGCCCCTTTTGGGATGTACCTTATCAGACACCTGCAGCAACTGGAAAGACCCCAAAAGTACCTCACCAAGAGGATCAAAGGGCTCAAACAGATGCCATAAGCTGCCCGGTTAAAGAAACTCCAGCTCTACTCAGTGGCATACAGCCTGCTCAGAGGCAATCTGTGCCTGATGTATAAAGCCATGTCCAACCCGGAATTAATGGACATGCTGCACCTCAGAAAATCCAAATCCCATCGAGCTACGTGCTCGAGAGACTTGAACCTCAGCACTGAAATAAATAGGACATGCTGGAGGGACAGATTCATAACCCAGAGGCTCCCTTCACTCTGGAATAAAATCCCAGTCCAGGTTAGGCAGAGTCCCTCATTGACTCTATTCAAGAGGAATCTTGATGAGTGGATGGGAGATCGTAGGTTTACCCAGGGTATCACTTCTGTGTCACTGTTAGACAGAGGCACAGTATGGTAACCTTGAAAAAGGGCATAGCAAAATTAATTTAAAATGGGTGGCAAAAGCCGAACACACTCTGGCTAGGCGTATAAATGCCCTAGGGCAGATAGCCTAGTATGAACCTATGAACCTATATAGAACATGAGTCCTGCAGGTGTACAGCCCCTAAGTAATAGACACAGCTCGTGTGCCTGTCCGTAAGGGACATCTTCTGGCAGCATGAGTCACACTTTTTAAAACCCAAAGGTTTTGACTCTTTAGTATCTTTGGACATGCTAGCAGTAACTACAACAGTACCAAAGAGAAACACCAACAACAACAACTTAAAAGAACTTTAAACTTTTTTTTTTTAAACAGGAAAAAGAAAGGAGGGAAGGGGAAGAGCCTCTAAGTTAAATGGCAACTCCCCCAACCCAGGAGAGCCTCTAACTTAAACAGCTGCTCCTATAAGGAAAGGGAAATGAAGAGAACAAAAGGACCTTAAACAAAGACGGGACTGAGAGAAAGGGAACAGGGAACCTTCCAAGTCAAACGGGTTCAAGGGAACAAGATAGGCCTAATGGAAAATGATGGCCACAAGAACAACAAAAAGGCAGCAGCGGAAAGGTCAGAAAAGCGCTAGCCTAGGGTGAACACACTCTAACACTAAACTAACAGAATTTAGCTACCTGAATGCAAAACATTTTTTGAAAAATCACAAGAAGAAGAAAATACTTAGCCTGAGCCAGTATGAGCAATCTTGACACTGCAAGCGGTAAACAAGATCTGGGTAACTACCGCTAGGAATGTTGAGATAGGGGCTAGCCTCGAGTCAGTAAAAAGTTCGCGAGCTATAATACATGGCCGAGTCCCAACCAGCAAGAATGGAGGTGAGATGGGGATAACATAACATCAAGGGTTATCGCCAATGATCCTAGCGCTTGCAGAACTAGGCAAACTGAGACCATGTTACTACAAAGTATCTTGTTGACTTGTGACCTTAAAGTCTGAACTCTGGAAAGGAAGTTATTGTGGACCTTGTGTCAAGCATCGGTACTATGAATCCTAGAATTTTAGTTGGCTCTCGATTTGACTTCTCGAAATTTATGGTAATTCCTAACCTTGTACAAAGATGGATAACTTCTGCTCTTGCCATGATGAGTTGATGTCTGATCCGATCAGTCGGATCGGTAATAAGCCAGTTGTCTAAGTATGGAAACACATGGAATCCCTGCAGTCTCAATTGAGCTGCTACCACTGCCATACATTTGGTGAACACTCTGGGGACTGTGGTGAAACCATAGGGCAGTGCTCTGAGCTGACAATGAACTGGCTCCTAGCCAGAACTGTAAGAATTTTCTGGATCACCTGTTTATTTTTATTAGATAGCACACGCCCTGGATATCTACTGAACACATCCACTCATCCTTTTCCAAAAATGGAAGAATGCACTGAACCATGACCATCCAAGAACACTGTTTTTCAAACAAATCTGTTCAAGCTGCTGAGCTCCAGAACTGGTCTCCACAGTCCCGTTTTCTTTGGCACTAAAAAGAATCTTGAATAAGTTCCACATCCTTTCTGGTCTGGGGGGACCTCATGGATGACTCTTCTGCTTAGCAGCTTTTGTATTTGAATAGTTGATTTGGCATAGTGGTGCATTGCTCTGGCTCTAGTGCACAGGGTCCTGGGTTCAAGTCTTGGCAGTGATGACTTTTGCTGGTTTAAGCTCCACGGATCCAGAACTGGTGTCCCGCTGACAGCAAGAGCAACTAGAAGGAAAAAGAAATACTCTTAAGTGCCTCCATTTTGATCTTTTGCTTATTTACTGCATTCTGCACTTGTGTTTAGTCATTTTTTAACTAAATTGCATTTAACTCCATCTGTTTTAATAATGCTAAACACTCAAGTGTGCTAGCCTGTACTGCATTTTGTACTGTATTTACTGATTTTTTTTGCTTATTTTTCCTGATTTAAGTAGTTTTCAGTTTGTTCTCTATCTTGTTTCCTGACTTTCCTGCGACTAATTTAGTCCATATACAGAGCTGCCGTATCCTAGACTGTTTGGAAACTTCTGAGTCCCCCCCAGGCCTTTCTGTGTTGGAAGGAAACCTTCTAGCTTATCAGTGGGAATGGTAAGCCCTAAGGAGCCTATCTACAACAACAGGAGTGATTTCTGGCCCAGACCTTGTAGTTTATTGGCTGTTTGGGCAGCTTTTCCATCCCTTTCAACTTTCTGGTTTAAAAGCCCATGCTTGGGTGGGTTTGCGCTTGTTTAAGCTCTGTGCAGTGGCGCTGAACTGAGGCAAACTATTACCAATGCCAGACAGTCTGTTCTTCAATTTTTCCCTTAGATTTTGCTAGTTCTTTTCTCTCTTGAAATTCCAATAGCCTAACTGCCTTACAATTCAACAAGCTTTTGTAGCAATTATTGTAACACAACTAGGTGCTATCAGCACTACTTGTTCTACACAGAAACAGCAGTAGTACCTATTAGTTATGACCCCCCCCTGCATGATTAAAGCGCAGTTTCCTCTGATTTCTCTTGGTAACCTGGTGCACTTGGGCATTCTGAGGCAGTGTAGCAACTGCCTCATGTACACAGACAACCCTCTTCTCTTACCTCCCAACACTTGGACTTGTGAGAGATGCACTTGTATCCCCAAAATGGAAGCTATGCACTCTCCAGCCAAGACCGGGCTACCTGGTCAACAGGAGAAGGGCAACACTTGCACCACACCACATGGAACACACACCAACACTGCTCACACATAGAAACACAAACCACCCACCCACCTTCACTGAGGCTCTCAACAGAAATATAGCCAAACAAAGACCTCCAAGGCAGAACCACAATCGACCAACGCAACACCAGCAACCACAGGACACATAGCTCACCTTCACAGTGTGCACCTCAATCTAAGCCCTTAAGGCACGACACCTTGCCCAATACACTAATCATGGGAGACTCAATAGTGAGGCACACAAATTTCCCACTCACTAGGTTGAATAAGGAGAAGGTAACAGTCAGCTGCCTATCAGTTGCCAGGATCTGCCACATAACACATGCACTCAGGTCACTCCACATCAGGTACAATTATGACTCAGTCATTGTACATGTGGGTGTGAATGACCTGAGATGCACCTCCTTCGACTATATGAAAAGAAACATGCTGGAGCTCTCGGATTCTGTGACCCAGGTAGGTATGATGCTAGCCCTGAGCAGTATCCTATCGTCACTCAGAATGAAACCACAGTACAAGCAGAAAGTGACTGACTTCAACAACTGGCTAAGTTTCTGGTATCATTCTAAGGGGATCCAGTATCTGTCTGCATGGGATAGCATGACTGACAGACCTCGATGCTTTGCCAGAGATGGCCTGCATCTGTCACCCCTGGGATTCTGGGTATTGGCTTAGACTCTTGCCACCCCTGTAGTGCATTTTTAGGCGGTGTTCTAAAGACCAAATTACCACCATAACAGCTATAAATAAATTCAATCTGAGGGTCATGCTGCTCAAAAATAGCAGTCAATCTCAAGATGCACTTGCTCGAAGCGCTTCTCAAAATGAAGAATGTCGACACTTGTGCTGTAATGGAGACCTGGTTTAAAGTGGCAGAAAGCACCCCTGTGCTTCCAGGCTATAACTCATTGTACACCTTTCGGCCCCAGAACATGGCCAGTAGCTCCTAAGGCAGTAGTGTCTCTATATTCATAAAGGATCTGCACACCTCCAGACTAGTAGCCCAGCATAATGGATCTGGGATACTCCAGATACAACTAACACTAGGTAAGACGGCGATCCAGGTCATAGCCTGCTATAGGACACCTACCATGTCCTTAGACTCTCACTCTACATTCCTAAGCACCATGGAATCCATCAAGGTCCAGCCCAATACTCTCATATTGGGAGACCAACTACCTCTCCATCAACTGGGAAAACTACTCATGTACCAATGCACTGGCCCAACGCTTCCTGGAATTCATCAATTCCAATGACCTGGACCAGCTCATTCTGGCCCCCACTAGAGGAAGCAACATCCTTGACCGGATTATCACTATCATGGGTGACTGTTGCTCTACACCAATAGTTAATTCATCCCTGGTTAGATTAGACCAAAACTAATCACCATGGAAATCTACATCTTACCCACACCCCCCGCAAAGGTAACTGCCTTGAAATATTTCTCCAAAGCTGACTTTGGGATACTAAAAAAAGAGCTGGCTAAGTTCACGGCATCCATGACAATGGAAAACAGCTGCATTACTGCAGAATCATACACCAATGCACTGTACGAACACGTACATAAGTGCATCGAATTAGCCATACCCAACAGAACCAAGATCCTCTCCTCCAAAAAAGGAAGCCAAATCTGGTGGTCCACAGCCATCAATAAACTCTACAATACAAGGAAGAAACTGTTACAGAAAAAGGTGAAGTCCCAAGACTGGAAAAACTCCACTTATTAGCCTCAACAAAAAGTTGAGATCCCTTATCAAATCCTCTAAAGCCAGCTATGAAGGAAAAATTGCAACAGATGCTTAAAACAAACACAAAGCCTTCAATAGCTATATCAAGAACCTCCATGGTAATACCCAGATTTGCTCTCAGTTATTGCACAATGGTACCTCCTATACTGAGCCAACAGATATTGCCAACATACTGCCCAACATATTCAGTGACAATATTACCCCCCCCCCCTCAAAAGGACTAATCACAATACCAGAAGAATGCCAGGTACCAGCATTTTTGCAGCACAGGTAAAAGCTGCATTGTCCAAGGCCAAGAATACAGCGTCCATGGGACCTAATAATATCCCTGGCTGTGTTCTACATGAACTACAAAATTAACTGGCACCACATCTGTATCGGTACAGTCAGCCTTACCTCAGGCTTTGTCCCTACCGAATGGTGCACTGCTACAGTCATCCCTCTACATAAAGGGGGAGCGACTACAGACCTTGGGAATTATCGCCCCATTAGCTTGACGAGTCTGATATGTAAAGCAATAGAGCGCATCATGGACCTGATCAACAAAGATGTAGGCAGTCTCCAAACTGTAGACCCCATGCAATTTGGCTTTAACGGGAGATCCTGCCTGCTTAACCTGGTTGACTTCTTCGAGTCAGTCACCAAGGCTGTGGATGAGGGTAAGGTAGTGCACACAGCCTATGTCAATCTGGCCAATGCCTCTGATGCCATTCCTCACTCAGAAATTATTGATAAATTCACCAAACTAGGCATCAACCCCTGTACTACTAGGTGGGTTGCAAATTGGCTCATATATAGGGCCCATAGAGTAAAAGTAGCTGATTCCAAGTCGGACTGCCAATCAGTCACAAGTGGACTCCCACTGGAATCCGTCCTGGGTCCTCTCCTGTTTGGCACCTACTTCTCAGAAGTCCAGGCCAACACAGAGGGACTCTGGATGACCAAGTTCGCAGACGACTGCAAGCTGGGAGCAATTAGTAACTCCCCAAGTGATGCAGACATCCATCAAAAAGGCCTCACTGAGAGCAACGACTGGTGTCGGAGCCATGGCCTTAAACTGAATGCCATAAAAATGCATTGTCATTCCCTTTGGGAAAAGCTCACTTCCCACTAATTACCACATCAATGGGAGACCACTGAACACTGAAGTAAAAGTGATCTGGGCACCCAGGTTGATAGCAACCTCTCCTTCGACCACCACATCACCACTGTGGTCAGAAAGTCCTTCTATGTGGCACATCTCATAACCAACGGTTTTGCATCCAGAAGAAAGAGGTCATCATCTCTCACTCTATTCATCCCTCATTAGACCACTCATCGAGTATAATGCCCCAACTGGCATGCACCTCACCAGATACCTGGAACAGCTGGAGAGGCCATAGACGTACCTCAAGAAGAGGATCCTAGGCTTAAACACATGTCCTGCATGGACAGACTAAAGAAACTTCAGCTATTCTCTTTTATAGTTTACTTAGTGGTGCTCTCTGCTTGACTTACAAAGCCATGTTGGACTGAGCCCTGCTAGAAATACTACACCTAAAGAAATCCCAATTACTCCACACCACACTCTCCAGAGACCTCAACCTCATTACTACAATCAACAGAACATGCTGGAGGGGAAGGTTCATCACCCAGAGACTGCCCATGCTCTGGAATAGGCTTCCTATACATGTTAAGCAGAGCACCCCCCTGGCCCACTTCAAGAGAAATCTCGATGAGTGGACGGGTAACAGAAAATTCACCCCAGGGATCACTCCAGCGGCTCTACTGGATAGACGCACTGGGAGCTAACATCGGGTGGCACGATGCCAGGGCACTTTTTTGGGCTAGGCTTGTAAAGGCTCCAGGACTATTAGCCTAATACACACCTATGAAGCTATGAACCTATGAAGAGCTGCCTGATCCCTCTGACTGGGTGAAACATTGGGGATTTTCCCGGAATCTTCATGAGGAAGACGGGAAATGGAATTACATATCCTCCGGATACAATCCTCTGCACCCAAGTATTTTTTTTTTTTTATCTCTAACCAGGCTCTCCAATGCAGGGGCAAACGACCCTCAATTGCCTCCAGAGGGGGACAATCAGGTTTCCGTTCAGGAGCACTGGAAGGTTTTGCCAAACATTGGCTCCTTGGACCCTTGATGTTGTGAGCCTGCTCTGCTGCAAGGGTGGGTGTCTACCATTTGAATTTCCCCCTCTGCCTCAGGGGGAAGACCCACCAGGTGCATCTTGAAAAGATCTTTGTGATTTCTTGAATCACATCTTTCCATCACCTTGATTATTCCTCGAAAAGGATCTTTGGAGTGGTGGAAAAATGCACATCCATAGCAGAAAGGGTCTTTCCATCCTTCTCACACCTAGACAACGTATCTTTCACTATGGGGCCAAAAAGAGAGATGCCATCAAAAGGAACATTGATGAATGTAGACTTAAAATGCTCTGGAAAGTCACACAAGTGCATCCAGGTGTCAATTCTAATGGCTACACCTGCACCTCCTGCCCTTGAGGGTCCTTCTGTTACAGTGGAAATAAGCCTCATGGACATGTTCAATATAGATTGCAGGGTCACCAGCTGTGAGGTGACTGAATTCTTCACCATCTCAGATATGGTTCCTGCGAGGGTATCTCAGAGTTCCTTAACCAGATCCCTCTGTAGTCTGGTGAAATGTGCCATATAGTTCAGAGACCTCAAGGCAAAAGTCCCTGAAGGGTAGACATGCTTCCCAAACCTGTCCACCAACCAGACTCCTTGTTAGGGGGATGAACAGAGGAACTTTCATTGGTTAGTTCCTTTCTGGTGGCCACTGCTACAAACCTGGCATCAACAGAGGGGCCCTTGGACCAGAGCTGTTTGTCTTCCAGAATGGTCATAATTTTATCAGGCTTCCTAGGATTGGGCTCAGTAGTGTCAGGCTCCTTCCATGCCTGCCTTGAGACCAATTTGAGGAGCTTGTCTGCAGGTGGAATCACTCAATAAGTAGATGGGCCCATACCAAATGCCTCCAGAAGTGCAGATTCCTCTGACGAAGGGTTGCTGAGCTTCTAACTACTTATCTGTTTCAGGATTTCAAGGAAGTCTCTGAACAAGACATCCGCAGGAAGTGACAGTGGCGACCCTTCACTCTCCTCAAAATCTGTGTTTTCGGCGACAGATTTAGGAGAATCCAGATACTTCCTCTTACATGTCCTTTTCTGAGTGGCCTCCTTAGAGGGATAATGTGGGGAGGTATCAGAAGAAGTGGACATATCCAACTGGGTGTCCTGGGATTTTGGTACTGGGTGTCCCTGTGGGAAGGTTAGCTGAGACGCTTGACGGAGAGATGGGAGTGATGTAGATGCAGGACCCGAGGGGTAGCTGACAGGACTCTCTCCAGTGTCCTAAAGGCTGACCTTCCAAGACAGGAATAGGACCCCGGACCTGAGACTAGGGCTTTCTGATCCTTGGTCCTACCCTACTCTGAGAAAAGTCATCCTATGGAAGAAGTCAGAGCTGAACTAACCCTTGACAAAGCTCAGAGGTGTAGAGATGGCTCTGAAGCCCTCAGAGTCGACTGAAACACCTCAGATCCAACAGGGTAGAATCAGCTCTAAGAGCTCTCCAGATCTGACAGCACGGGGGAACTCGGAGCAAGCTTTAGATCTCAAGATACAATGATCTTTGGATCCAAAGATGACTGACCTGGACAACTCGTATCCAAGGGCTCCAAAACCACAGAGGGAGTCAGAGGAGGAAGAGTTAGAGGTGGTGTTGTGAATGTACGGGCTTCCTGACTCAAAGGGGCAGATCCGAAGCAACAACTGGATGGTTCTGTGCTGAGAGGATCTGTCTCACTAACCTCTCCACATCTTCCACAGTGAGGCTTTTAGAAGAGTGAGAAGACTGTTTGGAGGGAGAATCTGGTCTATAAAGGAAGGGAGAAGGTACTCTCGATGGGAACAAGTCCACAGATGGGGAGTAACTTGTCCTAGGTAGTCCATCCTGTAGTTTTGGAGGATCTGACGAATTCTTACTTTTTGGAAACTTTGGATCCGAAGAAACAGTCTGATCTGACAACAGACTTTTTGTCTTTCTCTGTTCGAAGGGGATCGGATCAGAGAGTCTAATTTTCTTCTTCTTAGACGGATCCGAGGAAACTGTAGGATCAGAAGAAGGTCTTTTCAAAGTTTTCTCAGAGGTCTTTGAAGAAACAGAAGAGCTAGGAGAGGAGTGTGGCAACTTTTTAGAGGTTTCTCCAGCTATGCCAAAAGAAGAAGGTAAAAGCCCCTTTAAAATCAATTTATTTTTGCATTCCACTAATGGTCGGGGGTTAAACACAACATATTGCACAGCTTTCTTGCAGGTGGAGGGTACCAAGGCAATAAACACAGACAGCGTGCTAGTCAGAGAGGGGGATCTTCTGGCTGCACTTACCACACTTTTTAAAACCCACAGGGGTGTTTTTCTTTTTCAGCTATCATTCTTTGGAAAAGAAAAACAAACTGCTACAACTAAATACTTCAAGTACAACAATCACAATGATAACAAGATTTAGAGAGAATATAGGAAGACAAAAAAATAGAGAACGACCTACAAAGGTAGTAAAGAACTACGACAAAACGTAGAAGGGTGAAGGGGGAGAAAGAAATACCAACGATAGTATCAAGAGTATGCTAGTAGAAAAGGAAAAGGATTAAAGAAGAATATCACTTTAAAAACAGAAAAAAACAAGTATTTATCTAGCCCAAAACCTGAGAGAGAAATCATGATGTCTTTCACCTAAGTGTGGCAAAGATCTGAGGTAATGGGGATGGTGCATTGTGGGTAAGGGAGAAACTCGAGAATTTCATGGGTAAGGGAGAAGCTAAAGAGTTTCAAACTGCCATGAATTTTTATAGCGTCTGAGCCAGATCTGATATCTCGAATCAGAACCCATCAGTCGAGGATGGAATGAAAATATCAGATCATGAGATAAAGACAAAAATAAAAAGAAAATATGAGGATAATCAAAAGAATATATCCAGAGAATATTGAAAGTAGAGCAACTGGAATAAATCTTAGAATATAAGGAAACTTTGATTTAGAAAAAGTAGATGTAATGCAAGACATCTTGTAATATGTAAACAGGGAATGAACAACGTCAGCAAGAAGAAATGAACAGAATAAGATATTTGGTTTGAGAATGACAAATGAGTAAAGGGCCATCTATACTGGTATTTACTAAAAAGGTGGCGATACACAGAAAAATTTGAATATTACTTGTAAAAAAAAAATTAAAAATGGTTACAAAAATACAGTGTGTAAAGATGGCAAATGATGCTAGAACAAAGTAACTTAATGGCCATATGGCACCAAAAAATGATGTACTGATGAAGTGACACACTGTTAAAAAATATCCCTTTTTATTTGAAAAAAATGATGATCAACTAGAATTAGAAAGTACACAATGAGGAAAAAATGAATGACATCACAAAAATAATAGCAGACAAAAGGTTACATTAGGAAGTTAAAGCATGAAAGAAACCCCAAGCCCAGATGGTGACGCTATTAATGAATTAATAGGACTGCAACAGCAATCTGGGAGAAAATACTATATGCCAAGGAATCTGTCTACAATGTACTGGCTGTTAAAATTTTTACTGCTATTGGTCTAGAAGAAATAAAAACAGATTAATAACTTTACAAATATTGAAACTTCAGTACACATTAATGGACATATACATCAAGTCTTTTTTCTTTTTAAATCAGGATTAGAGAAAAACAAGACTTTCCTATCATAAGACGCCACCACTGATAACTTAAATATTAGGAAGCTGTGAGATGCAATGATGAGAAAGGACCATCACAGTGACCTCATCCCAATCATTTTTGTTCTGTATAACAATAATTGGGCAGTACTAAAATATCTTTAAAAGGAAGAGCTTCTAAAGATTTTTTTCATAAATAAAGGAGCAAGGAAAGGCTGCTTATTAGTGCCATGGCACTTTGCATATCAATGGAGCAATAGGAAAAACTCAGTTGTGTCCACTTACCATAAATGTAGATCTTCGAGTGTATTCACTGTTGCAGTCCTTACAAAATGGGGTTATCCAGCTTCCGGTAGCCCACAGTCGGCCAGAATACCAAAGTCCTTTGTATATGACGTCGGTATCAGGGGAAGATGCCAAGGATGAGACTGGGAGAGACTGCCTGGGCCAGTCTGGAGCTATGATGATGGCCCTTGGTTTTTCGTCCCTTATCTTTAACAGCACTCTGGGTAGAAGAGGCAGAGGAGGGAAAGCATAGATCGATAGCTGTGTCCAGGGGAATGACAGAGCATCCACTTTCAAAGCTTTGTCATGATGATCCCTGAGGCAAAAGGTTGGAAGAAGGTTGCTGGTCGGTGATGAAAAGAGATCCACCTGGGGAGTGCCCCAATGCTGAATGATGCGATAGAAGATTGTCTTGTTTAGTTGCCACTCGTGAGGATTCAGGACCTGCCTGCTCAACCGATCCGCCAAGGTGTTGAGCCTTCCTGGAAGAAACTGAGCTATCAGATGAATGCCCATGGAAACTGCCATGGACCATAGCATCATGCTTTGTCTGCACAAGGGGTAAGAGTGAGTCCCTCCCTGCTTGTTCATGTACCACATGATTATGGTATTGTCTGTCCTGACTAGAAGAGTACCAGGAGAGGGAAGATGCTTGAAAGCCATCAAGGCCTGCTGAACTGCCATCAATTCGTTCAGATTTATGTGCAAATGAACTCGTTGATAGCTCCAAGCCCCCTGAATGCATCTGCCCTCTAGATGTGCTCCCCAAGCGTAGTCAGAGGCATCTGTGGTGAGAGTCTGGCTGGTAGAAGGTGGACAGAAAGGCAGGCCTTTTTTCTGTGCACAGGCCATCATCCACCAAAGGAACTCTGTCTGCAGGCAGGAAATCAGAGGAAGAATCAAGTCTAAATCATGAGTGTGTTGATACCAAAGATTTTTGAGGTACCATTGTATTTTCCTCATATGCAGTCTGGGATATGGAATCATCAGACTACATGAAGCCATGAATCCCATGGCTTGCAGGAATTGCTTTACAGAGAGCTGGATCATGCTTGACAAATTCTTGAAGTAATTTGAAAGATCCATTTGTTTCTCTTGAGGGAGGGATACCATCTGGGCGGCTGTGTTCAGACTCTCTCCCAGGAAACCACTCTCCCTGGTGGGTACCAATTTTGACTTCTTTTCGTTGATTGTGTATACCAAAGAGGAGAGAAGGTTTTTTACAAAGTCCAAATCCTTTAGAAGTTGCTCTGGAGAGTTTGCGTGAACAAGACAATCGTCCAAGTAAGGGTAAATGTGAATGTTCCTTTGCCTGCAAAAGGCAATGACTGGAGCCAGGCATTTTGGAAAAACTCTGGGAGCAGTAGATAAGCCAAAGGGCAGTGCAGAGAATTGAAGTGCCTGTTTTCCGCCCTGAAATGAAGGGACTGCCTGCAGCTTTCCCTTATTGGGATGTGCAGGTAAGCTTCTTTGAGATCCAAAGTCACCAGCCAGGAATCCTTGGCCAGCATTGGCAGCAACTGCTGAAGAGTGAGCATTTTGAACTTGGGAATCACCAGAAAAGTGTTTAGAACGGACAAATTCAGAATAGGATGCCAGGTGCCCCCTTTTTTGGGAACTAGGAAAAGTCTTGAGTAGAAAACCCTGGCCTATCTGTAGTGCAGGAACTGGCTCTATTGCTCCCAGGTTTAGCAAAGAAGAAACTTGTTTTTCTGCTTCTGCCCTTTGAAGTGGGGGAATATCTGGGTATCCATGGAGGACCGGGAAAGTGTGAAAGGAGAACTTGTAGCCTTGGGATACTATTTTGAGCACCCATTTGTTGTCCGTGATAGTGTGCCAGACATTGGGAAGTCTGCTTAGAACTCCCCGATTTTGAAGATGAAGCTTGCCAGTGCTCAGCCTTTTGAGGGGTGGATGTCTGTCCCCTAGAAGACTTGTAACCCCTAGACCTAGTGCGACCCTGTTTACTAAGGTCAGGAAAAGTCCAATTCTTAGAAGGGTAATGCCTACTGAAACGAGGAGGGTGAACTTGCGGAAAATCCTTAACAGCTTGCATAGATTTAGCCTTATCCTTCAACTTTTTCAACACCTCTTCTGCTTTGCTACCAAAAACATTGTCCTTCTGCAAGGGCACATCCAGTAATTTAGATTTGACAGGTTCAGAAAGGGGCTGTTTCCTGAGCCAAGCATGTCTTCTAATAACAGAACCACTGGTCGCTGCCCTGCAAGAAGCCTCCAAAGTGTCAAAACCACAGTGTAGAGAATGTTTAGTAACAAGAGTGGCAGAATTCAATAAATCATGCATGCCCTTACTCTCCATCAGGGAAGGAACACCAGCAATTTTAGCCTTAATGGCCTTCAAAGTATGTTGCTGATACTTAAGCATATGAAAGACACAATTAACAGACCTAATAGCCAGGGTGGAAGACGTATAAACCTTTTTACTCCATCTATCCAAGGCCCTAGATTCCCTGTCAGAAGGAACAGGATTTTTAGCAACCATGGCTTTAACACCCTTAGGGCCCTGAGAAATAATCTCTGGATCAGTTGTAGGATTCTTGAAAAGGAACTGATGAGAATCAGGAACTCTTATAATACCTGTCAGGCTTTCTGGGAGCAGGAGGAACAGAATTAGAAGTCAAAGAATTCTCCATGAAATCATCATCAACAACATCCAAAACTGAAGGGATAGCCAAAGGCTTATGCTGTGGCAAATCCAAGAACTCCCTAATCCATTTCTTAGACTGAGGGTAGTCCTGACTTTCCCATTTCCCCAAGAGTATTCAGAGTATCTCCAAAAGAAAAATCTTCTGGAGGGGAGGCAGAAGGAATGGAATCTTCTGCATCTGAATCCTCAAAACCAGAAAAAAGCTGAGAGTTTCCTTCATCAGCAGAGGTGCTGGAAACCTCAGAGTTTGAGAAAGACAAAACTTCTGGCGACAATTCCCTAGCCCTCTTAGAAGGAGGTGGCTGAGAGCCTCTGATAAGAGTCAAGAGATCACTAGCCATCTTAACCATCTAAGAGTGAGGCATTTGAGGGGAGGCCGGCTCCTACTTTGGAGTAGATTTTCGGCTGGAAGGCCTGCTTGAAAGCTGGAGGGACTCAGGAGGCCTAGCCACCGCAGAAGTGTGAACCGAGGTCGTCGGTCTGGATCTGATCTCCGGTTGGAGAAGAGAGGCCTAAGAAGTCGGCACTTGCTTAGTGACTCCGTATCCATCAGAGGCGGAGACTGGCGGAGGGTCCGAAGATGATGTGGAAGCCTGCGGTGTGGAGGACTCAGAAAAGGCCTCCGCAGACACCTGCTGCTGAACATCTGTGGACTGCAGGGCAATGAAAGCGCCTCACTGGCTACCACTGGACCGACAACTAACTTAACAGGGGCATCGTCAGTTAATTTGACCCTAAGCCTGTCGCGGTCCTTATCCTTGCGCTTCTTAGGAACATCTGAAGTCGAGAGACCAGCAGACACCATACCGACGAACTTAGGCCAAACTCTGAAATGCTTGAACAAGATCCTAGCTCTATGGCGAATGGTACGCGGGTTGAAAGAAGCACAGAGAACACAGTTAGGGACGTCGTGCTCAAGGCCCAAACAAGTGATACAAAAGGAGTGAAAATCACGGTGCAGAATCTGTTTTCCACAGGAAAGACAGTTATTAACTTTCTCTGGCATTCGTTAAAGCAAGAAAAGAGGGTCCACAACGGGGTACTTATCTGAGGAGGTCTTCAACTAAACAATCAGAATATAATAAGAAGGTACTCGGCCGACCGGCACTCGTGCAAAATGTTTCTGCTTCGGGCTCCGCGGCAAGAAAGACTGAGGAAATAGCGTTGGTTGCCTCCCTTTGTACCTGAAGTCAGGCTTAAACCGAAGGCAGCCAATGTCATATACCAAGGACTTTGGTATTCTGGCCGACTGTGGGCTACCAGGAGCCCGATAACCCCATTTTGTAAGGACTGCAACAGTGAAACACAATGAACATCTACAAAAAAGATGCACTGAAACTAAGACTTACTGCACAGGATTAATTCTTTAAGCTGTTAATGTGCTGCTTCTTGTAGTCATTGGTGCAGAGTTGAATTCCTTTCCCTCCCATTTGCCTACTATGTCACTCTGAGCAAGTCACTTAAGCAAAGAGTGCTCTCAGGTTAACCCTGAAAAGGGACATCAGTGTCAGGTGGACTAACCCAAGCAACAAACTAACCCAGTTAAAAAATAAAAATAAAGATGAAAGTTGTCTTAATAGTTGCATATGTAGATGATGTGATAATACTAAAGTTTTCAAGAATTAAAAGGACAGCTAAAAAACTGCTGAGATACGAGCAATTAACTATAAACAAAATACTAATACTATAAAAAGCACAATAATAATATTCATGAAAAAGGCTAAACACAAGCATCTAGAACTGTCTTCTCAAATAAATATCAATGGACACGGCACATTTATTATCCAAAATAACATCTGGTAAAATCAACATATGCACTATGCTAACTCAGCCAAATACATGACAGTTGTGAAACAAAAACATTAGTGACTACAAAATTAAAATAGCGTTCTCTAATAAAGAGCAGAAATCTGTGATATCAACAATCAGAATGAAGTGCATACAGGAATCTACAGTTTATTAAAACACATAAAGACATCATAGTAGATATGCCCATAATGTCTAACTGGTTAAAATCTAATGATTTACTAAGTCAGGTACTGGAGGACAATCAAACATCACCAACAAAACACGAACTGGACATGGTTTCCTTTATCTTAAAAAAATATATTTATTCAATAAGAAATATAAGATTTCCCCCTAACTTAAAAAACAGTAATATCATGGTGGAAAACTTAGAGTTTGGTCAAATTAATAAAAGGCAAACATGCAAAATGTTATAGATTATATGACTGACAATAACAAGTACATAATCAGCAATTCAAAACAAATTCCGAAAAACACATGAAACGTGATCATGAAGTGTAACCTGGTAACATTATTGAACGCTGATACAGTAATGAAAAGTAGGTTATTATGTACATATGGAAAAAGAAAATAAGGAAAATTTACCATGTGTTATGTTCAAATGCTATTGCATGGCAACAGATGAACCCTTAGATGTTGAAGAAAACTACTTTAATATTTGCATTGTAAGTTGAATATTTTGAGAGATATTCAATGTTATGTATATTGCTACTTAGACAATTAAGCAAGTTTTCATATTTATGTAAATATCTCAATAAATATGTACCCACTGAGGAATTACTTGATGTACTTTGAAAGCTTATGTCTCGTTAACACTCTAAGCTAATAATATATGTTTAGTTTGTACAGTTTCTAAGATAGGGCAGTTTGTGCAAAGTTTATCAAAAATGTAATTCTTAGTTTGCTTGCATTATAATATTTATGGAAAGACTATAAATGCACTGAGTATTATCACTGTAAAGAATACTTACTGATAACATTGCTATTTGTACAGTTGTAATAGGTTCTTTTTCTTCTTTGTCTTTTCGGCTTTTCCTGGTTAGGGGTCGCCACAGCGGAACTCCGGTCGGCTAATGATTGGCAGTAGATTTTCACGGTGCCGAGGTGCTAGCTTGACGCCCAACCTTTAATGAAGGCACGGCCATTCTACGCACGTTTTTCGAATGGTACTCTACTGCGGGGAGGACATGCAGACTCCACACAGAAGGCACTCCAGCCGAGAATCGAACGGGAGAACCTCTTGCTGTGAGGCAACAGCGCTACCACTGCACCACTGCGGCTTACTACAGTTGTAATAGGTTCTATTGTTCACAAAATATTTACATTTGTTTCTCTTACAATTTTTAAGTTAATTTTTCAGAGAATGCTCAAGAATATAAAGATGTGTGTAGGCTGCTATAGGTGTCACATTCCACACTCCATAGGTGTTAATGGGATAAGATACACTAGAAAAGCTTGTTGTGGAATGCAAAAGTCCAGAAAGCCATAAAATGAAAGGAGGAATGCAGGATAAAGTGGGAGATAAAAAAAAATGGACCAAACTAAGAAGAAATACTGGTTGGCTAACAAACAGGCCAAGACAGCAGCTTCAATAGCAACAAACAAGACATCAGAGGCACACTACCCACTCCTGGAAAGTGGCTCAAGCAGATGGCACAAAGAATCTGTGTAAGGCTGCAAGGCAAAGACAAGACAGAAAAATAAAGACAGTCATAAGGCACCTTTCATAAAGGTTGCCAGCAACAATCTACTCAACAGTCCACAAGACAAAGGCAGACGAAAGAGTAATTCCAGCAGCTTCTGAATGAAGAAAACCCCACAGAAGCTGTACTGCCCCAAACATTGCCTTCAATCAAAGAAGAGGAGCCTACCCTAAAAGAAGTACAGACAGCATTAAGGAAAATGAAGTCAGAGAAAGCAGCAGACTCAGATGAGGTCACAGCAGACATGATCAAGATGCTAGGTGAGCTAGGGGAGAAATGGCTTCTGGAGGTACTCATAGTGTGTGTGGGGGGGGGGGCATTCACAACTGCAGGCAGTGCAGAGATATAAAACTCCTGTTACAATACATGAAAGCTCAAGAAAGGGTGACTAGTAAATGAACACACAGAGTAGTAGAAAGTAAGATGGGAGATGAGCAGTTTGGATTCAGATCAGGATGCAGCACAACTGATATGCATGACTGCAGTGATACAGATAGTTGAGAAGAAGCTAAAAATGAGGAAAGAGTCCAACTGGACATCCCTAGACTTGGAGAAGGCATATGCCATGGTGCTAAGAAAGCTCATTTGGGTAGTTATGCAATAGTATGAAGTCCCAGAAACAACAGAAGAATTAGTGCTACAACTCAATGACACAAGTATGAAAAGTGTTCAGACTCACAGAGGGGTTTCCAGTGGGAATGGGTGCACATCAGGGTTAAACCTAGAGTCCACTAATGTTTATAATGGTAACTGACTACATCAGCAAACAGGTCATCAGGGACATATCAACAAAACTGCTGTATCCAGACAATGTGGCATTACAAGCAGGCTCTGAACAAGAACTTTAGGAAATGGTAGAGGAATGGAATGCAAAACTAAAAGCACACGAAACTAAACTGAGTAAAGATAAGACAGTTGTAATGGCAGTAAATGGGGGAAATAAGAAAACTTGAAAATTGAGATAGAAGAGGAAAAAAGTAGAAAAAGTTAATAGCCTTGTGTATCTGGAAGGGGTGGTTGAAGAGAAAGGAACTCTAAATGAGGAGGTCAATGCTGGAATCAGAAAGGCTGCAGCCAAATGGCATAGAGTGTCAGGGGGAGTGTGTGACAAAAGAATGCCAAAGAAGTTGAAAAGTAAGGTGTAGAAAACAGTGGTGTGAACAGTACTGCTGTACAGTATGGAAGCCTGGGCATTTAAGATAGAGCAGTTGTGGAAGCTAGAGGTGATGGAATGAAGTGCCTGACACAGGTGGCTGTATGCATACTGTGGGACAGATAAATGAGAACATTAGAACAAAAGCATGAGTAGCTCCAACTGCAGTGAAGGTCAGAGGGAAAAGATTACGGTGGTTCGAGCACATGTGCAGGAAAACAGAAGACAATCTAGTAAATAACTTTTGGGACAAACAGGAATAAGGCAAGAGGAAATGAGAACATCCAGCAAAAAGAGGGATGGATTATGAGAGAGAAGACTTGTGGCAGTCAGGCATGACTGTAAAAGTTAACAGTGGCATTGAATCAAGAGAGATGGCGACAGTTGATGACACCCCAACTACATGCAGATATAGGGGGTTAATGATGATATTGGTATTTATAAAAAAAGGTTGTTTAAGATAAAATAGTTGTTACAAAGTTATTTAAGCTAATACAAACTGCTCTTTATTTTAACAATGCACTTTATGTAGCAAACAAATGCTGAAACAACAGAGATTAACTGACAAAGTAATAATGATCATTCACTAAGAAAATGTTGACCATCAAATTAACGATTTCTCCAAAGGCTGTGCCACTTGGTGGGTTATCAGAGATTTCAGATTCATGTCCCCACTGAGTCAAGTTATTCCCTGATAATGACTTTATCCAATTCATAACAAAATCATCCTTGGAATAAAAAAATAAATAGGGAAGGAAACATTTTCATCGTCTTCTGTGAAATGACATCAGCAGAATTTTGTATGGAAAGCCTCAACCAGTTAAGATTCATAGGATTTAAGCCACTACACTGCTGACAGCCTGGCAAGTCCTGAGATCTAATTAGGCATTGTGACACAAACACGGTGTTAGCCTGAGCTTCCTAGGCCACTTTAAATATTGAGTGAAAGAAGCACAGCTAATTTATACAAAATAATTAGCACTGGTTGCTGCAATAAGGAAAGGTTCCTCTGTTTTGATTCATGGTCAAATGTTATGCCACCTCCACTAATATGCAACGATCTGACGGTAAAAATGAAAGTGAAATCAACACATGATGATTCAGTGAGTCTTGCATAAAAAGGGGCTCCTCCCCTAGGCTGTGCTTGTTACCAGAATCCACTCCTTTAATTCTACCAACTTTTCATTAGGACTTCGCTGAAGAAGGTGCAGTTTGCCATTTATCCCTTGTAGTGGGAACTTTCAAATGTGAGTAATTAATGGCTAGTTTGATGCAATTCATCAGCTTCCTTTTCTCTGAAATCCTTCCTCATTCTGTTGTTCCTGGTGGTGATACTTCACCCCAATGTTACAGCAAATAGAACCCTGCGCAGACTTGAACAACACACACCAGGGTAAAGTGTAAATTAAAAGACAACTTCACTCTTCAGTTTCAAATCTGTGTTTGTGTTTATTACTTAGGCACTTGAAAGTTAACAGTAATACAATGACCAATGCAGTGAGAAGTAAGGATTAAATATACACTAAACAATAAATAAGTGTTAAAGATTCACTGAGACAACCCTTCATGGCTCTCAAAACTGCCCAGTCTGGCAGACACTTTGAGCTGACTGAAGCCACTGAGGGAAATGATTCTGAAGCTGTGATACTTGATATAAAAAGGAATGATTTAGCACTGGTTGCTGCACTGAGGAGAGGTTCCTCTGTTATGATTCACATTCAAATGTTGATAAAGAGAGAGAGACATCATGGAGCTCTCGGAATATGTTTTCTCAGGCTGGTATGAGCCTAGCACTGAGTAGCATTTTACTTTCTCCAAAGATGATGTCAAACTATGAACAAATGATGACTGACTTATGGAAGAGATGGTCAACAGACCACGCTGCTTTGCCAGGGATGGTCTGTACCTCTCCCCTCTAGGCTTTTGAGTATTAGTTAAAACATTGTCTTCCCCCACAGAGGCTTTTTTATGCAATGCCAAACTGAAAGTACTTCCGGCATAGCAAATCAAAATGAAGAAAATCTAAGGGTATTACTGCTCAATGCTTAAAAAACTCCACACCCTAGAAGCCCTCTTTACCCTACAGAATGCTGACATCTGTGCGGTCACTGAGACATGGCTTAAAGCTGTAGGGAGCACGCCAACACTGCAAGGTTATAATGCCTTCTGCACATTTAGGCTAGCTACTTCACAGGCAGGGAATAAAGGTGGAGGAGTCTCTATTCAAAAATAAAAATAGTTCATGGCTCGTCAAATAGGACAATGCACTTGAGCTGCTCCATGTTGAAATCACCATAGGTAAATCCAATACCACTTCCTTGCAAGCTATAGGTTCCCCTCTATGACCCACGAAAGCCATACCATGTATTTAAACTTATTAGAATCATTAACCACCTTAGACTGGGTTCTTACAAACTCCCCCTCACAAAGCTACAAAACTGGCATCCTTCCTGATGACCTTAGCGATCACTCCCTCACATATGTCATTAGAGCTAAAACTCATCAAAACTTACCTACCTCACATAGAACACTATATTCAAAGAAACAATTTAATCCCCAAAGATTTCAAACAGAACTCTCACAATACAATTGGACCCCTCTAAAGCACCTCTCTCTCAACAAAGCCATAGAATATTTCAACTCAGCATTCCTTACAATCCTAAACCACCATGCCCCAAGTCGTACCATTAGAATAAAGACCAGAACAGCATCCTGGCTTACCTCTAATACTAAACAAAAGATCAGGCTTAAAAATAAATCTTGGAAGAAATGGCTCCTCTAGAAACCCAACAGACTATCAAACCTTTAGAGAGCTGAGAAACAAAACCAAAAATGCTATTATTTCAGACAAAAGAACTACTATGTAGAACTTCAGCAATCCACAAAAAGAACCAAAAGGTTCTGGTCTACTATCAATCATCTACTTACCCCAGGTAAAATAGTAACACCTAACCCACAGAATCTAGACCCTGATAATCCCTCTTTAATAGCCAATAACTTCAATAGCTTCTTTACTACTTCCATACAAACACTAGCAAGCCATTTATCCCCTGATGCTTCCCAACTGATCTTAAGTAACCCCTACAACGCCATTCTTTTCCTTCAACTTCAACCCATACCCACCTCCTACATACAATCTCTTACAAAAACTTAAACCCACTACAGCAACAGCAGATAAGCTTCCTGCTGAATTCCTTCAGGTAGCAGCAAAAGCTATAGCCTACCCTGTTTTGATCCTAATAAACAGATCCATAAAAGAAAGTGATTTTCCAGCAATCTGGAAGATATCACACATCATACCCTTACATAAAGGAGGCAAATCCACTGACCTCTCTAACTACCCAATAGCACTATTATCTCCACTAGCTAAAATCATGGAAAAATGTATACACAAACAACTACTTAACCATCTCCTTCAAAATAACCTACTAGCAAACACTCAACATGGATTTAGACCCTCACATAGTACAACCACTGCACTACTTTCCTTTACTAACACAATAAACTGTAACCGTAATAATAACAAACTAACTGCTTCTCTTTTCCTAGACCTGTCAAAAGCCTTCACATGGTCAACCATAAACTTCTCCTACACATACTAAACTCACTTGCCTTGGATTTTTCCTCCTTAACGTGGTTCTCATCCTACCTTGAAAACCGACAACAAGCAGTACTCTGGAAAAATTCTCTATCTGCTCTACTACCTATCTCCTTAGGAGTACCTCAAGGATCAATATTAGGCCCACTCTTATTCTCTATCTTTATTAATTATCTTCAATCATCTATCCATAACACTACCTGCATACAATATGCAGATGATTCTACCATCATCTGTACAGCTCCCACCCAATCTGAACTCCAGTCACTCACACAATCTACCTTTTCAACCGTTGAACAATGGTTCTCAAAAAGATGTCTCCTTCTCAACTCCAAGAAAACAAAACTATTACTATTCTCACCTACCCACAAATCTCCTCAACTAAATTTTACTATTACTGCAGCTGACTATTCTCTTATCTCCCCAGACTCTACTACCAAACTGCTTGGTGTTACTATTGATAATAATCTTAACTATGATTGTCATATCAATAACACTATAAAAGCAATAAATAAAAAGATAGGTTCACTGTACAGAATAAAACTCTTCCTTACTCCAGAAGCACGGTCCACCTTAGCTCAATCACATCTTATCTCCACCCTCCTGTATGCTTCCTCTATTTACACCAATCTCTCTAAAGGTAACCTGAAAAAACTAACTACATCCTATCATAATATAGCCCGTTTTGCCACAGCATCCCAGTACAGAACTCACCACTGTAATAACTTAAAACAATTACAATGGTTAGAACTACCTAACAAGCTTATCTATCAACAACTCTTAATTACACATAACATTCTTTATCAACCAACAAAAACACCAGCTCTCAGTAACCTCCTTACTCCCTACAAAACTTGAAACAGTTATGATCTGCGAAAAGATACAAGTCACCACAACTAGAATTACAAATTCAGCAGGTAACTGTCTATTTTCAAACTCCATAGGGAAAATATGGAATAACCTCCCCACACATTACCTCACTAGACTCCTTTCAACTTTTAAAAAAACAACTTCTATTACATCTTAACAACTTCTGGCTCTGCTCCTGTACCAATCCAGACTAAATGACTTCTTCGCTCTTCAGCCATACCTCCCTACGTAAAAATCACTATCTTTCCCTATTTCAAATGACTAAATTACTGTACTGTTCTAAAAAAAAAAAAAAATATGAATATATAGCTTAGGCTATTTGTTTTTTACCTGTTTTTTTTTTCGCTGTATTTTCTACTACACTAAAATGTATGCATTGTTGCTTAAATGTTTAACCTTGTTTTAATTGTGGAGCTTTTCTCCCCGGGCCTCCACTGAAAATGGAAATTATCCAGCTGGACTAGCCCGGTCAACAAATGTAAAATAAAATAAATAAAAATAAATAAATAAATTAACCATCCACACCAATACCGTTTTCATGGGTGACTTTAATTACCCCACTGTTAACTGGCAATCCTATAAGACACTAAACGTACATACACAGAGATTCCTGATTTTGTAAACACAAACTCCCTGGACCAGATATAGTCAATATACTAACAAGGGGTATAACCATACTGGATCTGGTCCTCACTAATATGGGAGAATGCTGCACAACCCCTACTGTAATGCCTTCCCTGGTAAGGTCAGACTACAAAATGGTCTTCTTTGAAGAAAAAAACAAAACCTCGGCCCCCCAGCTAAACCTGGGATATTCAGGAACTATTCTAAGGCTAACCTCCTGCTATTAAGTGAGAACCTGGCAAAATTTCAAGCCTCCATAAACCCTGAGAAAAGAAATAGAAAATGTCAGCTCGCCAAGAAAACAGATGATACACAAGGTAAATGAGTAATGATAAAAATCACTGTTCAGCCATGAAGATAGGAAAAGCTTTATGGATCTGAAGAAGGCAATCACTTGTCCTCTAACAGCTATTTTGTGATTTTAACCCATTTATTAAATGCGTTTTTTGCCAGAGATTTTAACTTGGAAGCTTCTCCTATATCCATGGCTGAACAGTGATTTTTATCATTACTCATAAACCCTAAGAACACAGCCGCCTATGCAGAACTGTTCACAGAAACCCTATACAAGCACTCTCAAACTAAACAAACAACTCGGAGGACAAATACAGTCTACCAAAGCCAAATTTGAGGTAAGTTTGGCCTCCCAATTCAAGGACAACCACAAAGCATTCTTTAGCTATGTCTGCAACCTCAAAGGCAATACACAATTTTGTGCAGAGCTCATTGTAAATGGAGCCACCTATAGTGAGCCAGAAGATCTAGCAAACCTCCTGGCTGATAAATTCAGCTCCAAATTTACCCCTCTCCTCCTTCAACCTTCACTCAGGAAATATCATCAAATATAACTCCCTCTATTATCACTAGGGAACAGGTCCTTAATTGTCTCTCCAAGACCAAGAACACTGCATCAATGGATCCAGACAATATCTCAGGATGCCTTCTAAACAGCACAAAACACGACCTATCAGGGCCTCGGGAATTACTGTTTAACTGTAGCCTCCAAACAGACTTCATGCCTCAAGACTGGAAAAAGGCAACAGTCATCCCTCTGCAAAAAGGTAAGCCATCTACAGACCCTGGAAACTACAGACCCATAAGTCTCACTAGTCTTATATGTAAAGCCATAGAAAGAATTTTCATGGAGGTCATCAATAGATATATAGTAAACATCCAGACACTGGACCCAACCCAGTTTGGTTTCGTCAAGGGCAGATCATACCTACTCAACCTGGTGGACTTCTTTGATAAGGTCACCAAAGCAATGGATGAGGGCAAAATGATTTACAATGCCTACCTTGACTTGGCCAAGGCATATGACACAATACCTCACTCGGGGATTGTTGACAAACTCAAGAGATTAGGTGCAAACCCCTTTTGTCACCCAGTGGATAGCCAAATGAATCACAGATAGGACCCAGGAAGTTAGAATTGGGGAGTTCCCCTCTACAAAGAGGCCAGTCACAAGTGCAGTCCCTCAGGGATCAGTCCTTGGACCGCTCATTTTTGGCATTTACTTCTCAGAAGTCAAGGTTAATGCGAGTGGTCTCTGGCTGACTAAATCTGAAGATGATTGCAAATTAGGAGTTGTCATTAAATCTTACATTGGCACAAACGTTCTCTAGGAGGGGCTTACACAGACAAACAACTGGTGCCAGAGCCATGGACTAAAACTAAATGCCAAGAAATGCATAATAGTATCCTTTGGGAAGTCATCCATCCATGGTAACTATGATATTGACAACACACCCCTTAGAGTTGACTCAGTAGTCAGGGACTTAGGGACACACATAGATAGTAATCTAGTCTTTGACGACCACATGTCTACAGTGGCGAAGAAATCATTCTATGTTACGCAACTTATAAACAAAGGTATGGCATCCAAGTCCAAGGAAGTCATTGTTCTACTGTATTCGGCATTCATAAGACCTATCACGGAGTACAATGCCCCTTTGGTATGTACCTAACTAAGCATACCCAAAAATTGGAATGTCCACAGAGGTTCCTCACTAAAAGAATACAGGGCATAAATAAAATGTCCTATGCAGACCGCCTCAAAGCCCTATACCTGTATTCTGTCTCCTACAGGCTTTTGAGGGGAGATCCCATGTCTGGCATACAAGGCATTGTCAGACCCCACTCCGATGGACATCTTGAATATCCACAAAACAAACAGCACCAGAATTACCCATTCTTAAGACTTAAACCTTGCATGTGATATAATTAGGACCTGCTGGAGAGATAGCTATGCATCCCAGAGACTACCCAGTCTATGGAACAGGCTCTCCATCCATGTGAAGCAGAGTTCCTCCCTAACCCAATTCAAATGCAACTTGGACAATTGGATGGAAAACCGGAAATTCATCCCTGGTTTGACACCTATGTCTCTAATGGACACAGGTAACTTGTAAATGGTTCCTCTCGCAGGCCCATGCTTACACTTATCAAGAGTAACAGGACTTGTCAGAGATTCGGGATGCATGGCTAGGCTTAAAAGGGCCCTTGTGGTCATTAACCTAGTAAACACCTATGAATTCCAGGTGACTGAGGTCAATTTCTAGTAATCCCATAATGGCAAAAGTGTAGGCCAGAAAATAAGAACACTCTGAAAGTACACGGACCCAAACCATGTACGTGCAACATGAAAGCATTAGACTAGGCAGCTCCAGTGTCATCCTTTAAATAATATGGAAAGGAGCCAGCACAAGAAAAACATAAAAATTACTGCTCACTTTATTTATAGTCAGAACATAAGGAAATACAGGATGGTGGCCGGAAAGTACAATGGAAAGTCAATAAAGGGCTTTCACTCAAAGCTAATGGAGTAAGGCTTGCTTTGTGAAACTCTACTGGTGGCCATTAATATGGCTGATCACTAGTATGATACTGACAGGCTTTTCCCAATAAGGTCGTCTTGCCATTGTACAGGGGATTTCCCCTTTCCCATTGATACCGCAAACTTGGAATGAACTGGTACAAGTATAGCAAGGGTGGAGGCATGCAAATCCCATTATATCAAGTGTGAAGGGGCTTCCTTACTCTTGTAGAAATGCTTTTTAGTTCCATTTTTATGTTTCAGAATGCTATATATGTATTCCCTTTGGTTTCACTTATCTGTGATTGTTCTTTTGTGAGTTGATAAGAAATGAGTCACTATCTTGTCAAGCAGCCATACAAACCTTTCAGTCTTCCAGCTTTGTGTAGCTTAAGGAATAGGGTATTTTAGTTACAGTGATTCTGTTCTTTTGCACAATCAAACTGTCACACAGGAATGCAGTGAGATTTAATGCTTTCTGTTTGTCCATGAACTACCCAGTTAGCAGCTATGCAGTGGCAGCCTTTGATGTGTCTTTTATTCCAGCTATGTAGTTTTTGTTTACTTTATCCATTAAGTGGACGGGTCTGAGGAAATTTTTCAGTAATGGTAAAAACGAAGAAAAACGGTATGATATTCAGCACTTACATATAACATCAGAAATACAACATTACACAGTAAAAATAACAATAAAATTTCAACACTGCATTTAAAAAGTGATGTGCAGTAAAATGCATAAAGATTTTGAAATTAGCACAGACCAAATGGGTAATAATGAACAGCTGTGAACATAAATGTTTTAAAGCAATAACAGAAGCATTTGAACTAACCTGAAGTACCTGAACTGTGTAAGATGAAGAATAACATAAGTAGGTTAGACTGTATATAATTCATGGGATGCAGAAGAGCAAGTAACACCTTACCTAGTGGTGATGTATTTATATTGACTGAGGTTTGGGATACTGTTTAAAGAGTGAAAGGGAGATATATTTTTATGTAAATGGGAAGAGAAAACTAAACTAAAACGGGTATGTTTTACAAAGGGTTTCTCAGCAGTCTGATGTATGAAGAGTGACCATTTAAAGGTAAATTAATTACATCTTGATGTGATTATAGATAAAAAGCTTAGCAACAGGGGGGACACACCACAAAGGAGCTTATATACTAGGTAATTTATTTATAGTACTGAAGACATTACACTGGTGTAGTCTGCTGTTGTGATACGTTGCCAAGTCTGCAATGCTACTGTGTGTACATGGTTGGCCTGACGTCAAGTGGTGCCCTACGCAAAAGGGCTCCACAGCGCCCCCCACACCACCTGGTGCCCCCATCCTGGTCTATTTACACCATCCAGTTTACTGGAAAATTGCCCCTGCTACAGCGGCGCCCTGGGCGGACACCTAGTTGGCCTATGCCTAAGGCCGACTATGATAATGCATATATGCGACTGGAGGGAGGCATGCTTGAGTTATATTAGTATATGTTTAACTACCACTGCCACCCTTCCAAAGCAACCTTTTAGTTCATGCTGCAAACGTTTAGGAGTAGTATGCACTGACTGACATTTAGCTACAATATTCTTACATTACAAGACTTGTGTACTACACTGCGTTGGCCCATCTCACAAAAAAAGGGGCATTTACAGTTACTGGCATTTAGTTCCAGCAATGACATACTGCAGCAACTCTTTGTACAGGTCTGGACTTTAATTGGTGCCTTAGGCCTATTGTTTCAGACCTCCCCCATACACACAATGGCCTCCAGTCTTCCCCGTCCCCCCTCCCCATCTTTGGCTATCCATAACATGCACGTTACTTTTTTTCTTCCTTTTCTCACATTTTGCCTTACTTTTTAGCTTTTGCAAGAAGCTATAACGTTCTATATGCTCTGAAGTGCATTTTAAAGTTTTTTTCTTTTTACACACTTTTTCATCCAATGATGGCTTGAACAGAAATTGTTTAATTATGATTAAGTAAAGAAAAGTACAGTTGTGTACACTTACCATAAATGTAGATGTTCGAGTGTATTCACTGTTGCAGTCATTACATTTGGGTAATCTGCTAGCAGGTTGCCCTCAGTTGGCCTGAATTCCAATGTCTTGGGTCCTGCGTTGGTTGCTGTCTCTTCTTCCATGACGTCAAGCCGTGAGGGGTATAAAACAGGCAGCCGACACCATTTTCTTTAGTTTTTCGTGCCCCAGATGTCAGGTGCCCCCCAAATGGGGAGCAAAAATATATATATAAGAGTATACAAACTATATATACATGCAACAACATAAACTTTACCTTCATCTAAAAGCAAATACACCACAAAGGCTGTAGAATATAGTGAAGGAAAGAGAAGCTCCAGAATAAAAGGGGGATGGCTGGCAGGTAACCTGGACTGCAACAGTGAATACACTCGAACATCTACATTTATGGTAAGTGTACACAACTGTACTATGTTCTTCGTGTTTTACTGTTGCAGTCATTACATTTGGGTAGAATCCCAAAGCTATGGTTGGGAGGCTGGAGCTAAACAGCATTAAGGGCGGCTATAAGGCCCTGCAGAACTGCAGTGGCAAAGCCTGCCCTGGTCTTAGAGAAGAGAGGCAAATGATAATGCTTTGTAAAAGTATGAACAGAACTCCAAGTAGCAGCTTCTAGAATGTCTTTGGTTGGTACCCCTCTGAGAAAAGCAGCTGATGTAGCTGCAGCCCTGGTGGAATGAGACCTAATGCCCTTGGGCACCGGTTTACCATGATGTAAGTAGCAGAAACGAATGCAGTGGCTTATCCACTTTGAAATAGTCTTTCCCTCTGATCCTGCAGCAAATGCCACCAGTAGCTGCTCAGTTTTTCTTAGAGCTTTAGTCCTGCTCAAGTAGAATCTTATTTGTCTGTGTACATACAAGGAATGCAGAATCCGCTCCCCCTTGTTCTGCGGATTTGGATAAAAAGTTGGCAGATGAAGCTTGGTTAAGAGCCACACTGGAAACCACCTTAGGCATAAAGGAAGGATTGGTCCTGAGGGACACCCTGTCTGGGTAAAATATGATAAAAGGCTCCACAGCCATGAGGGCCTGTAGCTCTGAAACCCTTCTTGCTGAAGTAATTGCCAGGAGCAAAGCTGTTTTTCATTATAAGAACTTTATATCTGCAGTAGCAGCTGGTTCAAATGGAGGCAGGGTGAGCTTTTCCATCACAAAAATGAGGTCCCATGCAGGAATTGGTGATCTTCTGGGTGGCCTTAAATTTTTGGCCCCTCTAAGATACTGTTTTAGCAAAGGGTGAGAAAAGATCGGTGGCTCTGTGTTGTAATGAGCCGAGATGGCAGAGGAATGGATTTTTATGGATGAAAAAGATAGGTCTTTGTCAAGCATCTCAGTCAAGAATTGCAAAATCTGAGGAATATTTGGCTCTGCTGTGTCAGTTCCTTGTGCTTGGTTCCAAGCACAGAATCTCTTCCATTTATCAGCATAAGATTTTCTAGTACTAGGCCTACCAACTTCCAAAATGACATCCATCACAGATTTACTGAGAGGTGCTGTTTGAATAACTACATGATCAGCCATACTGCCAGGTTCAGTGTTTGGAGTTGATTGTGCAGGATCTGACTGTTTTGCTGAGACAGTAAGTGAGGTATATGAGGCAAGTACTAAGCTGGGAATTGAGACATATTCCTTAGGATTGGATACCAGTGTTGGCAGGGCCAGTCTGGGGCAATTAGTATCATTTTTGTTTTTTCTTGTCTGACCTTTACTAGGACCTTGGGAAGAAGAAGCAGAGGAGGAAAGGCATAAACTGACAGGTTCTTCCAACTGAAGGATAGGGCATCCACTTTCCATGCTTGTCTGTGATGAGTCCTTGTGCAGAATTTGTCCAGTTGATAATTCCGAGGAGAGGCAAATAGGTCTATGTCCGGCCTCCCCCATTTCTTTATCATGCTGAAGACTTGTGGATCCAGTTTCCACTCATGAGGGTCCATAAAGTTTCTGCTTAAGTCGTCTGCTAGAGTATTTTGCTTTCCTGGCAGGAACTGAGCTTGAAGATGTACTTGATAAGTCAAGGCTGTGTCCCACAATGCCATGGCTAGTCTGCAAAGAGGATATGAGTGTGTGCGCCCCTGCTTGCATTGTACCACATAACCGTGATATTGTCCGTCTTTATCAGTAGTTGTCCTGGATGAAGCAAGTCCTTGAAGGCTGTCAAGGCATTTTGAACAGCTAACATCTCTTTTTGGTTGACATGCAGATGCATTTGTTTTGGGGTCCATATGCCCTGAATGCATCTTCCCGCCAGGTGGTCCCCCCATGCATAGTCTGATGCGTCTGTAGTTAAAGTTTGGCTGGCAGGGGTAGAGTGAAGGACCGTCCCATGTTTTGGTGACATGCCTCTGCCCACCAAAGAAACTCCTGTTGTAGGCAGAGGAGTGCGAGGAATCATTGTTTCCAGACTGTGACAATGTTGACTCCATAAACTTTTTAGGTACCACTGTAGTTTTCCTCATATGCAGTCTTGCATATGGAATCAGTAGAATGCAGGATACCGTGAACCCCAAAGCCTGCAGAATTTGTCTTGCAGATAACTGGGTTTTTGTTGCCATTTGTTTGAAGTAAATAGTCAGTTGCCTTTGTTTGTCTGGCGTGAGGAAAGCCATCTGGGCAGTTGTATTCAAGCTTGCACCCAGGAATGTTATCTTTTGAGAGGGTACCAGTTGTGATTTCTTTTCGTTTATTGTGTACCCTAGGCATGGTAGAAGCCTTTTCACAAACACCAGATGCTGATGAATGTCCTTGTTCTCTGCTTGAATGAGACAGTCGTCCAAGTAAGGATAGATTTGTATACTTCTTTGTCTGCAAAATGCAATTACTGGTGCCAGGCACTTTGTAAAGACCCTGGGAACAGTAGATAAGCCAAAGGGCAGTGCAGAGAACTGGTAGTGCATAAAGCCAGCCTTAAAATGGAGGTATCTTCTGCACGATTCCCTTATTGGAATACGCAAGTATGCCTCTTTTAAGTCTAAAGTCACTAGCCAAGTGTTCCCAGCATGGGCAGAAGCTGCTGCAAAGTTAGCATTTTGAATTTTGGAATGTCCAGGAATGCATTTAAAACTGATAAATCCAGTATTGGGCGCCAGGCCTTGTCCTTTCTGGGTACCATGAACAGTCTTGAGTAAAACCCTTGTCCTTTTTCCTGTTCTGGCACTGGCTGAATAGCCCCCATATCCATGAGGGACGTAACTTGTTTCTGTGCCTCTGCCCATCGATTTTTTGGCAGATCTGGCCAACCGTTTGGAATTGGCAGTGTGTGGAAGTGGAATCTCTATCCCTGGGATACTGTGTTTAATACCCACTTGTGGCTGCACTTATAAGAAGTCTTTTACAGTTTGCATAGACTTAGCTTTGTCTTCCATTTTCTTTAAAACCTCTTCTGCCTTAATACCAACCAAAGTATCAAGCTGTAAAGGTGCATCCAGCAATTTAGCTTTAACATGATCAGGCAAATTTTGCTCTTTTAGCCAGGCATGCCTTCTAATCACAGATCCAGTAACTGCGGCCCTACATGAGGCCACTAAGGAATCAAAAAGTACAGTTTTGTACCTACCATAAATGTAGATGTTCGAAGATCCACATTGCTGCAGTCCTTACACTTGGGTAGTCCGCTGTCCTCGGTCGGCCCGAATATCAAAGTATAAGGCTGACGTCGGTCAAGGCGCATTTGACTGACATCAGGACATCAGGGTACAAATGCGCATGACCGACGTCATATCCTCAGTCTTTTCTTGCCCCAGATGTCAGAAGACCCTAAAAATAAAGGTCAAAACCAAAAGACAGCAAACAAACAACCAACCACCCTTGCACTAATTATATGTACAATATATACAATATACACAATATTTACAACCCAACCCACACAACCACCTCTAACTACAGAGGGGAAGGAGGGAGGGTAAATTGGACTGCAGCAATGTGGATCTTGAACATCTACATTTATGGTAGGTACAAAACTGTACTATGTTCTTCATCTCACATTGCTGCAGTCCTTACACTTGGGTAGAATCCCAAAGCAGAGGTAAGGGAGGATGGCCAAACTATAAGGAAGCAGGAGCTGCCAAAATGCCCTGCAAAACAGCAGTGGCAAAACCAGCCCTGGATTTAGAGTAAAGTGGTAGGTGATAATGCCTAGAGAAAGTATGCACTGAACTCCAAGTAGCTGCCTCCAGAATATCCTTGGTTGCCACCCCTCAAAAAGCTGTCAGTGGCAGTAGCTCTAGTGGAATGAGGCCTAATCCCAGCTGGAATCTCCTTGCCATGATGGGAATAACAGAAAGCAATGCAAAACCCAATCCACTTAGAAATAGTTTGTTTCGACACAGGCTTGCCCTGAGAACTCAAAGCAAAAGAAACAAATAACTGCTGAGACTGCCTGAACCCTTTAGTTCTGTCCAAATAATATCGCAACTGCCTGTGTACATCTAAAGTGTGCAAAATCTTTTCCCTTTATTTTGGGGATTTGCATAAAAAGTAGGCAAATGAATAGTTTGGTTTAAAGCCACACTAGAAACCACTTTAGGCATAAAGGAAGGATTAGTACGTAAAGATACCCTATCCTTATGGAAAATTAAGAAAGGCTCAACCGCCATAAGGGCCTGTAATTCAGAAACCCTTCTTGCAGAGGTAATGGCCAACAAAAGGCAGTCTTCCATGTTAAATATTTCAACTCAGTAGTAGCTGCAGGCTCAAAAGGTTGTATAGTGAGTTTCTCGAAAAAAAATTGAGATCCCAAGCAGGAGTAGGAGCTCTACGTGGGGGTCTTATATTCTTTGCCCCTCTAAGAAATTGCTTGAACAAAGGATGAGAAAACAATGGTGGGTCACAGTCATAGTGAGCTGAAATTGCTGCAGCATGAACCTTAATAGAAGAGAAGGACAAACCTTTGTCCAGTAACTCAGTAAGATATTGAAGAGCCACACTTAAATTAGGCTCAGAAACATCAAAATCCTTTGCTGCACTCCAAAATAAAAATCTCTTCCATTTATCTGCGTACACTTTCCTTGTACTGGGCCTTCTAGCTTCCAAAATCACATTCAAAACTTGTTGTGGAAGTTGAGACCCTCTATGGTTCAAAACAGAATATGCCAGGCTGTTAGGTGAAGAGAGTGAAGTTTGACATTGAGCAAATGACTGTCCTCCTGGGACAACAGGTGTGGAATCGAAGGCAAAGGCCATGGAGGCTTCCGTACCAGACTTCTCAGTAATGGGTACCAGTGCTGTCGAGGCCAATCTGGAGCTATTAAAATCATCCTTGGCTTGTCCTGTCTGACCTTTAGAAGTACCTTTGGGAGGAGAGGCAGAGGTGGAAAGGCATACACATGAAGATTGCTCCAATTGAAAGAAAAAGCATCCACTTTCCAAGCTGTGGGATGAAACCTTTTCGTGCAAAACTTTGGCAGCTGATGGTTTAGTGGAGAAGCGAACAGATCTATGTCTGGAGTTCCCCATGACACTGTCAATTTCTGAAATACATGAGGATCCAATTTCCACTCGTGGGGATCCATAATCCTTCTGCTCAACACATCTGCTAAAGAGTTCTGTGCTCCCGGCAGAAACCTTGCCTGAAGATTGAGCTGTAAACTGAGAGCAGTTTCCCACAAAATCATTGCTTGCCTGCATAGAGGATAAGAATGTGTTCCCCCTTGCTTGTTGATGTACCACATGACAGTTGTGTTGTCTGACAGAATCAACACCTGCCCTGGAAGAAGTAAATCCTTGAAAGCTATTAATGCAAACTGGACTGCTAACATCTCCTTCAGGTTGATATGTAGATGTTGTAGTCTGGCAGGCCACTTGTCTTGTATCCACTTTCCATTTAGATGAGCTCCCCAAGCTTTGTCTGAGGCATCTGTCGTTAAAATCTGACTCGCCTCTGGCCGGGTCACAGAGAGTCCCTTGTTTAGGTGACATTCCTGAGCCCACCACAAAAATTCCTTTTGAATGCAAGGTATTATTTGAATGACAGTGTCCAGATCTGGGCAGTGCTGTGTCCATACATTTTTGAGATACCATTGCAGCTTCCTCATATGCAGTTTGGCATTGGGAAGCACCAGAATACAAGATGCCATGAACCCTAAGGCTTGAAGGACTGTCCTTGCAGTCAGCCCGGACTGATGAGATAGTTGATGGAAGTAAAGGGAAAGATTCTTTTGTTTGTCCGGGGTCAAAAAGGCCATCTGGGATGCTGTATTCAGTCTTACACCCAGAAAGCACATTTCCTGAGAGGGTACTAGACTGGACTTTATTTCGTTCACAGAATACCCCAGGCATCTTAGCACTGCTATCACATATTCCAAATGATGAAGAAGCTCTTCCCTTCCTTGAGCCAGAATCAGGCAATCGTCCAAATAAGGATAGATCTGTATTCCTTTTAGCCTGAAGAAAGCTATCACTGGCGCCAGAACTTTCGTGAACACTCTGGGCAGTAGATAAGCCAAAGGGCAATGCAGAGAACTGATAGTGAGAAGTCCCAGCTCGAAAACGCAGATACTTCCTGCAACTTAGTCTGATAGGAACATGAAGGTAAGCCTCCTTGAGATCCAAAGTTACCATCCAATGATCTTTGCCCAGCAGAGGTAAAAGCTGTTGTAACGTCAACATTTTGAACTTGGGAATGTCCAGATAAGTGTTGAGGACAGATAAATCCAAAATTGGTCTCCACGTGTTCCCCTTCTTTGGTACTAGGAACAGGCGAGAATAAAATCCTAGGCCCACTTCTGGCATAGGAACCGGCTGTATGGCCCCTAGTTGGAGTAACAGAGAAATTTGTTTGTGAGCCTCTATTCTTTGTTGAGGAGGAACGTCTGGCATGCCTCTGAAAGGAGGCAAGGTATGGAAATAAAACCTGTAACCGTGGTGTATGATATCCAATACCCATCTGTCTTGGGTAATTAAACTCCAATTTTCTTTGAAAAGTGCCAACCTTCCTCCCAAAGGTGCTGCCAGACGAGAAGGCTCTGGCAGCGGAAAAGGTAGGTCATTGGGTCTGTTTACGAAAGGACTGACCCCTGCCCTCACCTGAAGACTGTGCAGGAGAACTCCCTGTTCTAGGCCTGAAAGAGCCCAGAGCTCTGCCCCTACCACTTCTAGATCTACCCCTAGACTGGGAATCATAAGAAGGATACGTCCACCCCTTAGTAGGCCAATTTCTACTAAACTTTGGAGGCTGAACCTGCAAAAAATCTTTAACAGTCTGCATAGACTTAGCCTTGTCCTCCATCTTCTTTAAAACTGCCTCAACAGGAGAACCAAACAACACATCAGATTGTAAAGGAGCATCTAAAATCCTTGTTTTAACATGGTCAGATAAATTTTGATCCCTCAGCCAGGCGTGCCTGCGAAGAACTGATCCAGTGGCAGCCACCCTAGACGAGGCCTGTACAGCATCAAAACCACATTGCAAAGAATGCTTACCCACCTGTTCAGAAACATGTACTAAATCTTGTAACTCTTTACAATCAATACCTTCCGCCAGAGCATCAACCTTAGACTTCAATTGAAAGGAGATAGTTTTGGTATTTCAACATGTGAAACTGGCAATTCAAAGCCCTCATAGCTAGAGTGGAAGAAGTATAAACTTTCTTTCCCCATCTATCCAAGGCCCTGGCCTCTTTATCTGCAGGAACCGGATTCTTGACAACAGAAGCCTTAACACCTTTAGGCCCCTGGCTAACAGTTTCTGGGTCTGCCCTAGGACTCTTAAAAGATACTTATGAGCTTCAGGCACCCTGTAATACCTATCCGGTTTAACAGGAGCAGGAGGCAAAGAATCAGGATTAAGAGAAGCCTCTGTAAAAACATCTTCCACTACATCCAAAACAGGAGGTATAGCCAAAGGCCTATGCTGGGGTAAAAACAAAAATTCCCTAAGCCTTTTCCTGGAATCAGAGAAGTCCTGACCTTCCCACTTAAAATGCTCCCTCATGGAATGAAGAGTTTCTGAAAAAGAAAAATCCTCAGGAGGAGTAGCAGAAGGAGTAAAATCATCCACATCAGAATCAGAATAAGGAGAGTACTCCTGCAAGTCTTCAGCCGAAGAATCTGAAACATCCGAAACCTGCTCAAAACTCCCTAGTTCAGGCTCCACCCTAGGTCTCTTATCAGGAGGGGGCAAAGAACCCCTAATCAAAGTAATCAAATCTTCTGCCATTTTAAGCATATGCTTCTTGGGCACAGTTCCAAAAGAACTAGGGGTGACACCAACTGAAGCTAAACCTGGCCTGCCTCTGGGAGAAGCCTTGGAAACAGAAGGAGAGGGCCTAACCACCCTAGGCAGGGAGGGGAGTATAGAAACCTGAGAAGCCCCATCACCCTGACCTGCCTCCTGAGAGACCACATCCTGCAATAGCAAAGTCTCTCCCTGGGATCCCAAAGAAACCTCCGGTGGAACCACCGGCTCCACCGACACCTCTAAAGAACCGGCGTCCGGTACGGACGGTTCTTCTAGCCTAGGCTTAACTGCTTTGTCCTTGCGCTTCTTCGAAGCGGGCGGAGCATCCGACGGCATTTTATAATTGCACCGCTTCCCGAAGACTAACCTGGCACAATCTAATCTCCTCTTTATAGTGCGCTTATTGAATCTAGCACAAGAGCGACACTCAACAACGTCGTGCTCAGGCCCTAAACAAGGAATACACAAAGTATGATAGTCTCTATGCGGTATCTGTTTCCCACAAGAAATACAATTATTCACTTTTTCTGACATCCGTTAAACCACTGAGGCAAGAAAAAACCAAAATATTCCCCAACGGGGTACTTAGCCAACTTTGACTCGGTCTGAAACTCCGGAATCGAAAAATTTCAGAACGCCAACCCGCACTTGCAATACTGCTTCTGCATCGGACCATGCGGCAAAAAAGACTGAGGATATGACGTCGGTCATGCGCATTTGTACCCTGACGTCCTGATGTCAGTCAAATGCGCCTTGACCGACGTCAGCCTTATACTTTGATATTCGGGCCGACCGAGGACAGCGGACTACCCAAGTGTAAGGACTGCAGCAATGTGAGATGAAGAACATCCACACTGCAAAGTATGCTTTACAACTTGTTCTGCTGCATGTAATACTTCCTGCAATTCTTTATTTTCTACACATTCAGAAATCAACATAATTTTCTATTTCAGTAATCCCATAACATGCTGTTGATACTTAAGCATATGAAACTGGCAGTTTAAGGCCCTAATTGCCAAGGTTGCAGATGTGTAAACCTTCTTTCCCCATCTATCCAGTGCCCTGGAATCTCTACCAGAGGGGGTAGGATTTTTTGCTGTTGAGGCCTTTACATCTTTTGGACCCTGTGAAATAGTTTCAGGGTCAGCAGCAGGGTTTTTAAATAAAAATTTGTGCGAGTCAGGAACCCTGTAATATCTGTCTGGCTTGCTAGGAGCCGGAGGTAAGGAGTCTGGAGTCAAGCCTCACTCCGAAAACACATCATCCATAATGTCTAAAACAGGAGGTATGGCTAAAGGCCTATGCTGAGGGGGGAGAAGAAGGAAATCCCTAAGCCTCTTTTATGATTTTGAGAAATCTTGACTCTCCCAGTGAAAATGCTCCCTCAAAGTATGCAAGATTTCCCCAACGGAATAATCTTCAGGAGGCGATGCAGATGGGATAGATTCCTCTGCATCAGAATCCTCATAGGGTGGTATAGAAAATTCCTGAGCAGAAGAGGAATCAGAAGAAACAGAAACCTGATCTGAAGATTCATAATCAGTGTCTTGCCTAGGCCGCTTATCAGAAGGGGGTTAAGAACCCCTGATCAAGGTAATTAGATCTTCAGCCATTTTGATCATCTGCATTTTGGGCATAGAGGCCTGAGCACGTGGCTCATGCGTCGTTTTTTTAGCTTTAGAAGTTACTTTTGTCTTTGATTTTGAAGCTGGCGTCAGTTTTATATAGAAATGTTGAGGCCTGGAAGGCACCCTCAGAAGCCGGTGCCTGCTCAGCGGCTCCGGACCCATCAGAGGGAGAGACATCCGCAGGTACAATACTTTGAGAATCTCGCGGCGTGCCTGACTTCACATGGGTCTCGGTAGAGGCCTGCGACTCAAAAGTAGCGGGTATCAGGGGCTGTGAAAGCACCTCACTGAATACCGGCGAACCGGCGACTGGCTTAGGAGAAGCTTCATCGTCGGTTTTGGACCTCGACGGTCTGTCTCTGTCCTTTACTTTGCGTTTTTTGTGAACTCCGGTATTCGGATTGCTATCCGACGACATTTCAGGATAGTTAAATCTGTTTCCAAAATATTTTGAAGCAAAGATATACCGACGTTTGATAGTGCGTTGGTTAAATCTAGCACAAAACCGACAGCTAGGCATGTTATGATCAGGGCCTAGGCAAGGAATACAGTACAAATGGAAATCCTTATGAGGTATTTGCTTCCCACAAGTAATGCGATTATTAACTTTTACTGACATCGGTATGGAGCAAGAAAAAGTTTCCCCAACGCAGTACTTAGCTTTAGTGAAGACTTCGATTCTGAAACTCGAATACGAAAATTTCAGGAGTTGGCCGACCGGCACTTGCAAACTGCTTCTGCTTCGGGCACCTCTTCAAGCGGAATCTTGATGAGTGGATGGGAGATCGTAGGTTTACCCCGGGTATCACTTCTGTGTCACTGTTAGACAGAGGCACAGTATACTAACCTCGAAAAAGGGCATAGCAAAATTATTTTAAAATGGGTGGTGAAAGCCAAACACACTCTGGCTAGCCCTAGGGCAAATAGCCTAGTATGAACCTATGAACCTATAAGAAAGACTAAAGAAAATGGTGTCGGCCTGCCTGTTTTATACCCCTGACGACCTGACATCATGGAAGAAGAGACAGTAATCGACGCAGGACCCAAGACTTTGGAATTCAGGCCGACTGAAGGCAACCTGCCAGCAGATTACCCAAATGTAATGACTGCAACAGTGAAACACGAAGAACATCTGTGTTGCTGTTCAGCTTTAGTTTTCATTGCATCCTTTCAACATACATTTCCTGACCAAAGACAGTACCATAATAACCATTTAGAAAATAAGAAAAACATTTCAGTTTTATTTTTTTTTCTTTCAAGGAAGATATAAATTGTACCCAAGGCTTAATGTTCAAAGATGACAAAACAGTAGCTCACAATAAACTAACAACCCTTTGTTGTCTGGATACACAGGACCTATCTGGGAACTGTCTGCCTCCTAGTCCCTTCCAAAAGACTGCTTATGCATCCGTCTGGTGTTAGACTGGGATGAAGGCAGAGGTTCAAATTGCCACAGTCATGTATTTCAAGGGACTGCTGATGTACATATACATAGTATGTCTCCTCACTCCTCAACCCAAACTGTCAAAGGCAGCCATGTGTATTTGTGTCCTAAGTGTGATTGTGAGGAAAGTGAAAAATAATGATTACAGTAATATATTCTACTTTGTTTTTCCAACACAAGCTGTAGTAATCTTCCTTGTATACCTCTGAGGTATGTGAGAAAAGTAAAAGAAACAATGACCACACTGTCCTCAGCCCAAGCACAAGCTGTAATGACCTCCTCTGCACACCTCTATGATTTGACTGTGAGGAATAACACCACAGCCCCTCCCCCCATATAACCTACAGCAGCTTTCTGTATACACACCCGACTGAAGCTGGTTTTAGAATGGGTGCAGTTGAGAGCAGAGGACATTATCAGCTTTATCCTAACAGGGTCATATCATAGCCCTGTTCAGGTTAAAGAACATAATCAGAAAATGTATATATTTTTTCTCCTCATTTTTCCTCAAACAATAGTGTTTGTGGGGTCCCCACACAGTCAAGGATGATTAAGAGAGCCTTCTGTACCCATTTACACAGTCTGGGGAGTAGGGATACCCCAGAGTCTTAGAAGATCTAAGTATCTGAATGTTCTGGGATACATTTTATGACTTTTATGACTTACATTTAAATATAATTTCGTCTTAGCTACAGTTTTTACTGACACTCAAAAGAATAATGTGTGTGTCCTGGCATTTCTGCATGTGTGCACAGATAAAAACACACACACACACACACACACACATATATATATATATATATATATATATATATATATATATATATATATGTGTGTGCATGTATACACACACACACACACACACACACACACACACACAAGCCACAGCAATACTAGTTTTGTACTTATTTCAGCAATACATCGTGCAACATTTTATTTACCTCATTGAGGAGTAATGCAAACCTGTCACTGTCCCCAATTTCACAGACTTTTCCTGATTTTGCAGATAATTTTGTTCTGTCCTTTGTAACAAGTTTGATTTGCTTGCAAATCATTCGGGATTACAGACAGTCAATAAATCCAGACAGAGTTTTACACTTAATCCCCACAAAAAACATGTTGATACAAAAGGTGCTATTCCATTATTTTTCATTGAATCAGAGTAATATTTAATGTGTGTTCCTGATTTTGAGCCTTTATTCTGCTATTATTGGTATTGCGCTGAATTCTTCAGTGAAGAAGTTGAGAGTTACAGTAACTGGTATTCTGCAAGTATTTATAAAACTCCCTAAAAGAGAAAACCATCCCTGAAGATCAGAAGTATTAGCTCTTCTTAAAATCCAAGGTATGCACAGACACTGGTCACACAGGGCTGCTGATCTCCTTAGTACTTACCCTTGCTCATGTTCATTATCAGCTTTATCCTAACAGAGTCATATCACAGCCCTATTCAGGTTAAACAGAATAATCATGAAATTAATGCATTTTTTTCCTCATTTTCCCCAACCAGCAGCAGCTTTTGTGGGGCCCCCACACAGTAATGGATGATTTAGGGGGCCCCCTTGCAGCCACAGGTATTGCAGGTACCTAAAGCTGTCTATGTTTTTAGTTTTAGTGTGGAGAATGTCCACCAGCAGGGTTTAACTAAGTAAGGGGCACTATGTTAGTGGTAAAAAATGTTTAATGGAATGGTGAAGGCTCTTGCTTGATAAAACGCTGTTACTATAAGCAAAGATATTTTTGAATTTTAAAGGAGATATAAATAAGCATTATTACCCACCTGGTTTATTAAGTATACAAGACTGGTGTACTAGCTTTTTTTAGTTTGACAGACAAGTTACAAAACATCAAGGTAAGATAACTTGCTGTGGTTGGGGGCCCCTCAGGAACAGGGGGCCCCCAGCGACCGCAGGGTTCACTGGTGCCTAAAGCCGGCTATAATAACTACATAGTTTCTTACCTTAGGAGTGAGATAAATATAGAGCCTGTGTGTTAGGTAAAGGCAGTGAGGCGTGTTGTTTATGATAAATGTGACATGTTCATGGAAGACAGAGTAAGATTAAGACATGCCAAGTTATCTATATGAGCTGACTTACACGACTGGTATTCCCCAAGGGTCTGAAGCAGCACAGATGAGACCAATGTAATATTTGCGCAGAGCTGAAAACCTTAGTGTTTATCTTACTGGTAAGTATCAAGCAGTTTATGCTTGTTGAACACAGACTAAGTCAACTGAAATCAGACTTAAGTGAGAACTGAACTCATTGCAGCACAGCTAAGCATTTAGGAAGAAGCAGGTCATCAGCATAAAGAATGAATTTAAAGCTGAGGAGGTCAGGAGGAAGCATGTTTATAGAGAGGGAAAAGAGAAATGATCGGAGTATGGAGCCCTATGGGACACCAGACTCTAGTGTGCAAGCAGAGGACTGTCTAATATCAAACTGCACAGTGATATGACACACTACAAGTTTTTGAACCTGGTTACAAATTTGAAGGAAAAGTGCAACACTGCAATCCTCCAAGTCAAAGACTTTTTGTATATCTAAAAATACAGCATTTGTGTAAAGGCCCTTATTTATATTTGAGAACAGGAAGCCTGTAGCCTGAAATGTTACACAAATTTATTACTTGTTGAATCATATGCTGGTTAACACCAGAAATAAAATAAATAAATTAGATGCTGGTTTGTTGGGGTGGGGAAACAGAGCCTATCCCAGAAATCAATGAGCAAACAATGAAAATGATCACAGACAGGGTATCAGCCCATAAGAGGATGCATGCCACCTACAACCAACTTGGAGGAATGTCAGTTCACCTAATATACGTTTCTGGGACTGTTGGTGTTAAAACTGGGGAAGAAACTGGGGGGGGGGGGTTACTAATGAGATAATGTCTCTGACTGAAGTAGAGTATTTATTTCTAAGCAATGTATCAAAAATGTTGGTTAATGGGCAGAGACTGAATATTGCAAGCAAAAATTAATGTAGACAAGACTTAGGCTTCTAAGGTACCAGAAGGATAACAGCAGACTTCCATTCAGCAGGGATGATGTCTATAGGTCATGAAGTGCAAGCGTATGCTTTCATGAGAAAGTTAACATACAAGGTATTACAGATCTGGATTCTTCGTGGAAGCCTGGAAAGGGCGTAAACATAAGAAAAAGTAATTGCATGAAAGTTGAAATGAGGTATGCGCATATATCTATCTAGTCACACACACACACACACACACACACACACACACACACACACATATATATATATATATATATACATACATAGGCAGAAAAAGAGAGAGAGAGAGAGAGGTGGGTCTGTTTGGCAAGTAGATGAAGTACTAAGGACAGATTTAAAGGCAGAGCCTTGCAGTATTGGAAAGAGTACTAGCGATGCTGGCACAGTGAGGAAGTAGTGGAGAGAGACAGACTGTTTCCAGCCAACTATCAGAGACGTTGCCTGAATAACTGTCCAGAAAAGGGGCTATGAATTGTAAGATATTTTATTTTGAGAGAATAAGTTTAATATAACAATTATTCTTACTTTTCATTTTCAAATGAATAATTCACTGTAAATAATGCAGACTTGAAATATAAAACAGAGTCGCCAGTGACTGCTAATATTACACTGGTAGTTAATTGGTAGGCAAGATTTGGCCTATATATACTGAAATGCACCATATTTTAAGCATCATATCACTGCTTGCAGGTGTAGACCCACTGTAAGTTCCCCATATGTAGAAAGAGAAACTTGAGTGTGTGTGTTTTGTGAATATTTGCTTTTCTCCTTTTGACAAACTGTAAGTCTAAAAAAAAGTGAAAGTCCAAGTGAATTCTTAAGTAAATTCCTAAATGAATACTAGGCACAGTAAGAGGATTCTCTTTTGTATCACCCAGAGAAGAATAGCAGAAGGTAGACTCAGACAGAAGTACAATCACTTGTTAGTCAGCTTTAACAAGAAGAGTATGACATGCCAACATTAGCAAAATGACAAGTACTGTTAAGTGTTTTGGCAAATTGATATAAAATAACTGAAAGGCTGTTTACCAACAAATGGACATTGTATAAACTAAGCTGTTGTGAAAATGTTTTTCTGCATGAAGCAAGTACCCAAGATAGAAATTAATGGACCAAGTAGCAAGCAAATCAAAACAGTATTTAACTTTCAAACCGCAAAAAGTAGCTTACTATATTTTACATTTAGAACTGAAATTAATGAATTATTATGAAGTACACTGGTGTCAAATTACCCATGACTTAGGAAAAAGCTGTGGAAATTCCCCTAAGTGAATGCAAGATGTGGAAATGCAGCAGGTTTAAAAGTGAGAGTAGTTGACATATAGAGTGCTGAAAAAACTGTCATAATACAAAGTCTACATTTAGTGGTGTGCTGAGGAAAAAAATATATTGTACTTCTTTTCAGAGAAAATAAATCACACATTTGTAGTGTGCACACTGTTTTTCAGAGTAACATGTCAGGAAGTTCTGCACTGTATACACTGGAAATGATGACTACACTACATTTTAAACTACATTCTAAATATAAATGCTAAGCAATAAGTAAAATGCTACTAAAATTGGTTTCTTTAACGAAACAGAAAAGTATGAATGAAGTTGGTCCATCAGTGTGGTACTTCTAAAATAGTTCAAGTAAACAGTAGTATTTCTGTACTGAGCTGCCTGCTCTTTGAAGTTCTGCAGGGGAAGTTTGTAGCCTGCAAATGAATTGTGTACTGGAAAGAAGACACCCAAATGGCTGGGCCCTTCTATACGTGAAAAAGGAAAAACAAGTTATTGTCTGGTCTGTTTAAATCTGATAACTTTATTATGCACAGAGTTAAAGTTTAACAAACTGCTAGAACAAAATTTATAGTACGGTGTCTAGTAAATGTGAAAATGTATACTGCTCGTCAGAACCAGACATTTCTTACATTTGTGAACTGTTCTTCCTGGGCTTTAAGCAAGTGAAAAAAATGCAGCCTGTTGATGTTTTCAGGATTGGACGTTACTGTATTTTTACAAAGTTTTGGTAAGAAACTGATGGAAACAGTGTGCGCCCAAGTGCTTGCTTGTTAAGAATTAAAAGCTGTACAGAATGTGGAAAGCACTTATAAATGATGGAGCTTTATAAAACACTGAATTTTACCAGCTGCCATCACTTTTAAAGCTTATAATTATACACAGCATTAATGTACTAAGTGCTGTCTGAACAGAAGAGAGAAATCAGTGGTAAAGAGTTATGAGACACCATAATAATAAAAAATATACCCATAAAGGGGATTTCTCCAGCAATAGAAACAGCCTTTGACAGCAGTTAAAGGGTAGCATGGAAAGTTGGAGTAAGACCTGCAACAAAAAGGTTGCATATGAGAAAAAGTACAGTTTTGTACCTACCATAAATGTAGATGTTCGAGGATCCACATTGCTGCAGTCCTAACTATTGGGTAGTCCGCTGTCCAGTCGGCCCGAATACCAAAGTATATTGACGCCGGTCAGGCGCATTAGACTGACGCCAGTACGTCAGGGTACTAATGCGCATGACCGACGTCATATCCTCAGTCTTTTCTTGCCCCAGATGTCAGAAGACCCTGAAAAGATAAGGCCAAAACCAAAAACTCCAAACATACCTGCACCAAAAATATATACAATATATACAAAATTACCAGAATATAACCTCACCTACACAACCACCCCTAAACACAGAGGGAAGGAGGGAGGGTAAATTGACTGCAGCAATGTGGATCCTCGAACATCTACATTTATGGTAGGTACAAAACTGTACTATGTTCTTCATTCCACATTGCTGCAGTCCTAACTATTGGGTAGAATCCCAAAGCAGAGGTAAGGGAGGCTGGCAAATCATAAGGAAGCAGGAACTGACAACATGCCTTGCAAAATAGCTGTGGCAAAACCAGCCCTAGACTTAGAGTAGAGAGGAAGGTGATAATGCTTAGAGAAAGTATGCACTGAACTCCAAGTAGCTGCCTCCAAAATATCCTTAGTTGCCACCCCCTTAGGAATGCCGCTGAAGTGGCAGTAGCCCTAGTGGAATGAGGCCTAATCCCAGCTGGAATCTCCTTGCCATGATGGGAATAACAAAATGCAATGCAAAACCCAATCCACCTAGAAATAGTTTGTTTTGACACAGGCTTGCCCTGAACCCAAAGCAAAAGAAACAAACAACTGCTGAGACTGCCTAAAATCCTTGGTCTTGCTCAAATAATAACGCAATTGCCTATGTACATCTAAAGTGTGCAAAATCTTTTCCCCTTTATTTTGGGGATCTGCATAAAAAGTAGGCAAATGAATAGTTTGGTTTAAAGCCACACTAGAAACCACCTTAGGCATAAAGGAAGGATTAGTACGTAAAGATACCCTATCCTTATGAAAATCAAAAAAGGCTCTACTGCCATAAGGGCCTGCAATTCAGAAACCCTTCTTGCAGAAGTAATGGCCAACAAAAAAGCAGTCTTCCATGACAAGTATTTCAATTCAGCAGTAGCCGCAGGCTCAAAAGGTTGTAGAGTAAGTTTCTCCAACACAAAATTGAGATCCCAAGCAGGAGTAGGAGCTCTACGTGGGGGTCTTATATTCTTTGCCCCTCTAAGAAATTGCTTGAACAAAGGATGCGAAAACAATGGTGGGTCACAATCATAGTGAGCTGAAATTGCTGCAGCATGAATCTTAATGGAAGAGAAAGACAAACCTTTGTCCAGTAGCTCAGTAAGATATTGAAGAACCACACTCAAATTAGGCTCAGAAATCTCCAAATTGTTTGCTGCACTCCAAAATAAAAATCTCTTCCATTTTTCTGCGTACACTTTCCTTGTACTAGGTCTTCTGGCTTCCATAATCACATTTAAAACTTGTTGAGGAAGTTGAGACCTGCTGTCTTTCAAAACAGAATATGCCAGGCTGTTAGATGAAGAGAGTGAAGCTTGACATTGAGCAGATGACCTTCCCTCTGAGACAACAGGTGTGGAATCAAGGGTAAAGGCCATGGAGGCTTCCTTACCAGACTCCTCAGTAATGGGTACCAGTGCTGCCGAGGCCAATCTGGAGCTATTAAAATCATCCTTGGCTTGTCTTGTCTGACCTTTAGAAGCACCTTTGGGAGAAGAGGCAGAGGTGGGAAAGCATACACATGAAGATTTTTCCAACTGAACGAAAGAGCATCCACTTTCCAAGCTGTGTGATGAAACCTCTTTGTGCAAAACTTTGGCAGCTGATGGTTTAGTGGAGAAGCGAACAGATCTATGTCTGGAGTTCCCCATGACACTGTCAATTTTGAAATACATGAAGATCCAGTTTCCACTCGTGGGGATCCATGATTTGTCTGCTTAACACATCTGCTAAGGAGTTCTGTGCTCCCGCAGAAACCTTGCCTGAAGAGTTAGATGCAAGCTTAGCTCAGTCTCCCATAAAATCATTTCTTGCCTGCACAATGGGTAAGAATGTGTTCCCCTTGTTTGTTGATGTACCACATGACAGTTGTGTTGTCTGTTAGAATCAACACCTGCCCTGGAAGAAGTAACTCCTTGAAAGCCATTAATGCAAACTGGACTGCTAACATCTCTTTCATGTTGATATGTAGATGCTGTAGTCTGGCAGGCCACTTGTCTTGTATCCACTTTCCATTTAGATGAGCTCCCCAAGCAATGTCTGAGGCATCTGTCGTTAGAATCTGACTCGCCTCTGGCCGGGTCACAGAGAGTCCCTTGTTTAGGTGACATTCCTGAGCCCACCACAAAAATTCCTTTTGAATGCAAGGTATTATTTGAATGACAGTGTCCAAATCCTGGCAGTGCTGTGTCCATACATTTTTGAGATACCATTGCAGCTTCCTCATATGCAGTTTGGCATTGGGAAGCACCAGAATACAAGATGCCATGAACCCTAAGGCTTGAAGGACTGTCCTTGCAGTCAGCCCGGACTGAAGAGATAGTTGATGGAAGTAACTGGAAAGATTCTGTTGTTTGTCCGGGGTTAAAAGGCCATCTGGGCTGCTGTATTCAGTCTCACACCCAGAAAGCACATGTCTTGAGAGGGTACTAGACTGGACTTTATTTCGTTCACAGAATACCCTAGGCATCTTAGCACTGCTATGACATAATCCAAATGCTGTAGAAGGTCTTCCTTTTCTTGGGCTAGAATCAGGCAGTCGCCCAAGTAAGGATAGATTTGAATTCCTTTTAGCCTGAAGTATGCTAACACTGGAGACAGAACCTTTGTGAACACTCTGGGCAGTGGATAAGCCAAAGGGCAATGCAGAGAACTGATAATGAGAATTTCCAGCTCGAAAACGCAGATACTTCCTGCAACTTAGTCTTATAGGCACATGAAGGTAAGCTTCCTTGAGATCTAAAGTTACCATCCAGTGATCTTTGCCCAGCAGAGGTAAAAGCTGTTGTAACGTCAACATTTTGAACTTGGGAATGTCCAGATAAGCGTTGAGGATAGATAAATCCAAAATTGGTCTCCACGTGTTCCCCTTCTTCGGTACTAGGAACAGGCGAGAATAAAATCCTAGGCCTCTTTCTGGCACAGGAACTGGCTGAATGGCCCCTATTTGGAGCAACAGAGAAATCTGCTTGTGAGCCTCTTTTCTTTGTAGAGGAGGAATGTCTGGCATGCCTTTGAAAGGAGGCAAGGTATGGAAATAAAACCTGTAACCGTGGTGAATGATATCCAGAACCCATCTGTCTTGGGTAATTAAATCCCAATTTTCCTTGAAAAGAGACAGCCTTCCTCCCAAAGGTGCTGCCAGGCGAGAATGTTCTGGCAGCTGAAAAGGCAGGTCATTGGATCTGCTTACGAAAGGACTGACCCCTGCCCTCACCAGAAGTCTGAGCAGGGGAACTCCCTGTCCTAGGCCTAAAAGAACCTTGAGCTCTGCCCCTACCACGTCTAGACCTACCCCTAGACTGGGAATCATAAGCAGGATAAGTCCATCCCTTAGTAGGCCAATTTCTACTAAACTTCGGAGGCTGCACCTGCAAAAAATCCTTAACAGTTTGCATAGACTTAGCCTTGTCCTCCATTTTCTTTAAAACTGCTTCCACAGGCGAACCAAACAACACATCAGACTGCAAAGGAGCATCCAAAATCCTAGTTTTAACATGCTCAGCTAAATTCTGATCTCTCAACCAGGCATGCCTACGAAGAACAGAACCAGTGGCAGCCACCCTCGAGGAGGCCTGCACAGCATCAAAACCACACTGCAAGGAATGTTTACCCACCTGTTCAGACACATGAACTAAATCCTGCAACTCTTTACACTCAGTACCTTCTGCCAGAGCATCCACCTTAGATTTCAATTGTGAAAGGAGGTAATTCTGATATTTTAACATGTGAAACTGACAATTCAACGCCTCATGGCTAAAGTGGAAGAAGTATACACTTTCTTTCCCCATCTATCCAAAGCCCTTGCCTCTTTATCAGGAGGAACAGGATTTTTAACAACAGAGGCCTTCACACCTTTAGGCCCCTGAGAGACAGTTTCCGGGTCTGCCCTAGGACTCTTAAAAAGATACTTATGAGCTTCAGGCACCCTATAGTACCTATCTGGTTTAACTGGGGCAGGAGGCAAAGAATCAGGATTCAGGGAAGCCTCTGCAAAACATCTTCCACCACATTCAGAACAGGAGGTATAGCTAAAGGCCTATGCTGGGGTAAAAACAAGAATTCCCTAAGCCTCTTCCTGGAATCAGAGTAATCTTGACCTTCCCATTTAAAATGCTCCCTCATGGAATGCAGAGTCTCTGAAAATGAAAAATCCTCAGGAGGAGAAGCTGAAGGAGTAGAATCATCCACATCAGAATCAGAATAAGGAGGATACTCCTGCAAGTCTTCAGCAAGACTCAGAAGCCTCGAACATTGCTCAAAACTCTCAAACTCAGGTTCCACCCTAGGCCTCTTATCAGGAGGGGCATAGAACCTCTAATCATAGTAATCAAATCCTCTGCCATTTTAAGCATATGTTTCTTAGGCAAAGACCCTGAAGCACTAGGAGAAACCCCCACTGAAGCTAAACTTGGCCTGCCTCTCAAAGAAGCCTTGGAAACAGAAGGGGAGGCTCTAACCACCTTAGGAAGAGAGGGAAGAACAGCCACCTGAGAAGCCCCCTCAGCCTGGCCTACTTCCTGAGAGGATACATCCTGTAACAGTAAAGTCTCTCCCTGAGACTCCAAAGAAACACCTGGCAGAACCTCCGGCTCCACTGAGCCTTCTAAAGAACCGACGTCAGGAACTGTCGGTTCTTCTACTCTAGGCTTTGCTGCTTTGTCCTTGCGTTTTTTGGCCGAAGCGGGCGTCGGAGCATCCGACGGCATTTTATAATTACAACGCTTCCCACACACTATCCTGCCACAGTCCAACCTTCTCTTAATAGTGCGTTTGTTAAATCTAGCACAAGAGCGGCATCCAACAACGACGTGCTCAGGCCCTAAACAAGGTATACACAAAGTATGGTAATCCCTATGAGGTATCTGTTTCCCACAAGAAATACAGTTATTCACTTTTTCTGACATCCGGTTAAACACTGAGGCAAGAAAAAAACAAAATATTCCCCAACGGGGTACTTAGCCAACTTTGATTCGGTCTGAAACTCTGACTTCAGAAACTTTCAGAACGCCAACCTGCACTCGCAAAATTGCTTCTGCATCGGACCATGCGGCAAAAAAGACTGAGGATATGATGTCGGTCATGCGCATTAGTACCCTGACATACTGACGTCAGTCTAATGCGCCCTGACCGACGTCAGCCATATACTTTGGTATTCGGGCCGACTGGACAGCGGACTACCCAATAGTTAGGACTGCAGCAATGTGGAATGAAGAACATCTGATTTACCCAAACAATGCTGCCATTTTGCAAAACTAAACAAGCTTTAAAGCATTTTCTAAAATAGAACCCTTTAAAGGGAAGTTCACTGCTGAAGAAGGCAAAATATGGCATTGATACTAAAAGGTTATACCTTTTGTCAGGAAAAAGGAGAATTTCACTGCGGGGTAAAGCAAGACAAAGCTAATGCTTCTAAAAGTTTAAATACTCTGACAGGATTAAGAGTTTGTTGCTATGAGAGATAAAAAACGGAATAAGCAAAACAATACCCACACATTGCTATTAAAAGATGACTGCTGTGGAACACCAATATTAGTTAATGAGAGAAATCACTGCTGGTCAAATAAGTTTGGTGCAGTGGTATGGAAGTGCTTTGCATTACAGCATCTCTGATGAGCAGAAGCAAACAAATGGCTTGCAGCCCAGTGTTGTAAAGTAAAGCCTTAGCTAGAAGTAATGATTCCAAATCTGGTTCTAGGCAAGCTGGGAGCAATGATGTAGAAGGCCGAAGTTTAGTAATGTTAAAAAATAAGAATTGCAGGGACAATGGAGCTTATTAAAGGAAATATACTAATGCAACAAATAGTTAACCAAGAACAAGAGAAAGAAAATTAAACCCAATCATAATGCTGTATGACCTTGCAGGATGAAGTCAGACAATTAACTGTGTTTATAAAATGTTAAAATAGTCAAGAAAGTGGTGTATTCGAACAGTAAACACTCATATCTGTGAAAAAGAAACAAAAACACAGGCTCTGAAAACACTCATATCTGTGATGGAGCAGATGATTTTTGGGCATGAAAATAAAACAGAGAGACTTTGTGTGTTTGATGTCTAACTCAAAGCAATAAAAAAATGTGTAAAATAACAGAGAAGACTGTTTAACTACTAGCCCTATTACAAAGAGAAAGTGAAATTTCAAAGTGCTAAGTAAAGGGGCATCATAGATAAAAAAATAAATAAATAAATAAATAGTGTCCAAATGCTGGAACATGAGCAATAAAAGAAAAGTCGGTCTTAAATCCAAATTGAAATTGTGTTTACAATGTGAAAAGGGAAAACTGTGGGAGGAGCTACAAATGATTGACAGCTCCCTGTTTAACCTAAAAATGAAACAATTGAACATACAAATATAGAATGAGTCAATGAAAGCACATCAAGAAGCCAGAAACACAGTCCAGAGTTGTATGCAATCATACTCACGACAATGTCTATCTCTCAAAAAAAAAAAGAAAAAATAAAGCAAAAAGTTGGCACACTGATCAGCGAGGAGCTAAAAAGAATACAGACGTGTAATAACAGTGTCTTAAGTACACTTAATCAGCACATCCAGGAGCTGGAACACACATGTAAAATGAATGAAAAACTTGTAAACATGCTACAGGAAGAATTAACAATATTGACTGGCAAAAACTGATTACCAGCGTGTTACTAAGCTGACCCATGGAAAAGAAAGTTTGTTTCAGATGAAAATTCAGTAAATGAGACAGAGACAGAGATGGTACATGGAACAAAGCAAGTTTAAAAACAACCCAAGGGCATGGAAGATGCAGCCAGAGAGCTTAACATATAACTACTCAGTGGAAAACTCTGGAAACTTAAATGATAGTCCATAAGTCTAATGCAACAGAGATAGACTGATATGGTTAATAAGAAACGTAGTGAATGCGGGAGGAAAAATCAACACTGTGGTCTAATATGTCACCCTAAACTAGAATGTATATGATAACTATGTGCTTCTATGCAGACATCACAAAATTAAGTTTACCCTGAATAAGGCTTCATGTGCAGTCTAGAATGAATTAACAGAGCAGCATTAATACTATATTGAAAACATGTAAAAATAAAAAATAAATAAATAATGCATTAAAATAATGAATCAGTATGAAATGGCTGTAGAAATTCAACTGAAGCAAGAGTCGGCACAGGATTAAACTTTAAAACAGAGCAGTGAACCTGAAGCTCAGAAAAACAAATTAGACATTGTACATGAATGTCCAGATACAGAGAGGAGAGAAGAGAGCCTTCACAGGAAATGGTGGGAGGGAGAGCAAAGAAGTGTCCAGCTGGTTATTTCGGAATGAGAAAAGAGGTGCCACAGCACTTGGCATTGTTTGTAGAGGTAGACAGGCCACAGCAAGGCTTTCTCAGCAATAAAACAGCTGTGCACTACCAAGAGAGTGATGAATCATTTGTGTGGCATTAGCAGATAATGTCTAAGCCTGAATGCTTGTAAACTGGCTTTCCTTGGAATATGGTTTGCTACCAGAAAAAGGTTGTATAACAGAGCTCATTCCAAAACTCTCAATATTTCTCAACAAAAGGAATAACAGTAGCCCTCCTCCTTGATAACTAATGTACCAAAAGTACAGTTGCGTACACTTACCATAAATGTAGATGTTCAAGTGTATTCACTGTTGCAGTCATTACATTTGGGTAATCTGCTGGCAGGTTGCCCTCAGTTGGCCTGATTAACAAAGTCTTGGGTCCTGTGTTGGTTGCTGTCCCTTCTTCCATGACGTCAGGTGGTCAGGGGTATAAAACATGCAGCCGACGCCATTACATCAGTTTTTCTTGCCCCAGATGTCAGGTGCCCCCCTAATGGGGAGCAAATAAAATTAAAAACACAAAATTATACCTCCAACCAAAAGCAAATACACCAAAAAGGCTTTTAAGCATAGTAAAGAAAAGTAGAGGTATATCCAGAGAAAAGTAAGGGGCTGCAGGGAGGCTAACCAGGACTACAACAGTGAATACACTCGAACATCTACATTTATGGTAAGTGTACACAACTGTACTATGTTCTTAGTGTTTCACTGTTGCAGTCATTACATTTGGGTAGATTCCCAAAGCTATGGTTGGGAGGAAGAGTTTATACAGCATAAGGGCCAGCTATTAGGCCCTGCAAGACAGCAGTGGCAAAGCCAGCTCTGGATTTAGAGAAAATTGGTAAATGATGATGATTGGTGAAAGTATGTACAGAACTCCAGGTAGCAGCTTCTAGAATATCCCTGGTAGGAACACCTCTGAGAAAGGCTGCAGAAGTAGATGCAGCCCTGGTGGAGTGAGATCTGATCCACTGTGGGATAGGTTTTCCATGGTGCTTATAGCAGAAATGAATGCAATGGCTTATCCATTTAGAAATGGTTTGTTTTGAAATAGCCTTCCCCTCTGCCCCTGCAGCAAATGCTACCAGCAATTTTTCAGATTTTCTTCAAGATTTAGTCCTGTCCAAATAGAATCTAAGTTGTCTTTGCATATCCCAAGAATGCAGAATCCGTTCCCCTTTGTTCTGTGGATTGGGAAAGAAGGTTGGCAAATGAATGGACTGATTAAGAGCCACACTGGAAACCACCTTGGGCATAAAGGATAGATTGGTCCTGAGAGATAACCTGTCCGCATGAAAGATAATGAAAGGCTCCACTGCCATAAGGGCCTGTAATTCAGATATCCTTCTAGCTAAAGTGATTGTTAAAAGGAAGGCTGTTTTCCAAGAAAGAAATGTTAAGTCTGCAGTAGCAGCTGGCTCGTAAGGAGGTAGAGTGAGCTTCTCCAAAACAAAGTTAAGGTCCCAGGCAGGGGTAGGAGCTCTCCTGGGTGGTCTCAAGTTCTTTGTCCCTCTGAGATACTGCTTGAGCAGGGGATGAGAGAAGAGGGGTGGTTATGTGTTATAGTGAGCTGAAATAGCTGAGACGTGGATTTTAATAGAGGAAAAAGACACACCCTTGTGAAGCATCTCAGTTAAGTATTGCAAAATCTGAGGCAGATTGGGTGCTGCTGTGCTCATCCCTAAAGATTGGTTCCAGGCTCAGAAACTTTTCCATTTGTCAGCATAAGATTTTCTAGTACTAGGTCTTCTCGCCTCCAAGATGACATCCATTACAGGTTTTCTGAGGGATGATAAGGGTGAATTTAAGTGATTAGCCAGGCTGGAAGATTCAATGTTGAAAGCTGAGGGTGCAGAATTTGGTTCTCCTGCTGAGACAGCAGGGAAGGGGTCTGAGGCAGGTGCCATGGAGATATTTGCGACACACTGTGCAGGAGTGGGTACCAGTGCTGGCACGGCCAGTCTGGAGCAATCAAAATCATTCTTGGTTTGTCCTGTTTGACTTTTAACAGAACTTTGGAGAGCAGAGGCAGATGGGGAAAGGCGTAGACTGATAGGTTTTTTCAGCTGAAGGACAGAGCATCCACTTTCCAGGCTTGTTTGTGGGGAGTCCTTGTGCAAAACTTGTCCAACTGGTAGTTCTGGGGGGGAGGCAAATAGATGTATGGCTGGGCTCTCCCATTTGCTTGTCAACATGTTGAAAAATCCGTGGTTCCACTTTCCACTCGTGTGGGTCCATGAGTTTTCTGCTTAGTCCGTCTGCCAGTGTATTCAATTTTCCTGGCAGGAATTGAGCTTGTAGATGCACTTGGTAGCTCAAGGCTGTGTTCCACAATGCCATGGCTAGTCTACAGAGGGGGTAAGAATGTGTACCCCCCTGCTTGTTTATGTACCACATAACCTTGGTGTTGTCCGTCTTTACCATTAGTTGTCCTGGAAAAATGTAGCCCTTGAAGGCTGTCACAGCATTCTGTACAGCTAACATTTCTTTTTGATTGATATGTAGGTGCATTTGATTTGCCAGGTGAGCCCCTCATGCATAGTCTGATGCATCTGTAGTTAGGGTTTGGGAGGCAGGGGGAAGTGTGAATGGCAGTCCCTTGTTTTAGTGGCAGGCCTCTGCCCACCATAAGAACTCCAGGCGTAGGCAAGGTATGACAGGAATCATTGTTTCCAGGCTGTGACAATGTTGATTCCATAGACTTTTTAAGTACCGCTGTAATTTCCTCATATGCAGTCTTGCATATGGAATTAGAAGAATGCAGGAGGCCATGAACCCCAAGGCTTGCAGCATTTGTCTTGCAGATAGCAGGGTTTTTGTGGCCACTTGTTTGAAGTAAGTTACAAATGAATTTGATTCTCTGGCATGCGAAAAGCCATCTGGGCAGTTGTATTCAAGCTTGCACCCAGGAATGTAATCTGTTGAGAGGGTACCAGTTGTGATTTCGTTTTGTTTATGGTGTACCTCAGACAAGTTAGAACCCTTTTTACAAACCCCAGATGATATAGAAGTATGCCCTGGTTTTCTGTCTGAATTAGACAATCGTCCAGGTATGGATATATTTGAATATTTATTTGCCTGCAAAATGCAATAACTGGAACCAGGCACTTTGTGAATACCCTGGGCGCAGTAGACAAGCCAAAGGGCAGTACAGAGAACTGATCATGCAAGTAGCCTGCTTTGAAGCGTAGGTATCTTCTGCAAGATTCCCTGATTGGGATGTGCAGGTATGCTTCTTTTAAATCTAGAGCTGCCAACCAGGCATCTTTGCCTAGCATAGGAAGTAACTGGTGAAGAGTCAGCATCTTGAATTTTGGAATCTCCAGAAAGGTGTTTAGAGTAGACAGGTTCAGGACTGGACGCCATGGTTTGTCTTTTCTGGGTATTAGAAAAAATCTGGAATAGAAACCTTGTCCCTTTTCCTCTTCTGGTACCGACTGAATAGCCCCTATGTTTAAGAGGGAAAGTACTTGTTTTTGAGCCTCTGCCCACTGATTTGGGGGCAGGTCTTGTCACCCATTTGGTGCTGGCAACGTATGGAAATGAAATCTGTATCCCTAGGACACTATATTTAAAACCCATTTGTCCTGGGTTATGAGTTCCCAGTTCTTTGCATGAAGAGCAATATTTCCCTCTAAAGGGGCGGTTAAAGGGTAAGTGCTTGGTAATTTTAAAAGGAAGTCATTGAGACTTTTTACCATAGGGGGGGTGTCTTGTTATTTCCAGATTTGGAAGTGGAGGCCCCCCACTGCTTAGTTCTGAGAGTCCCCTGGGACTGAAACCTGGGGTTTTTGGTGTGTCTGGGTTTGGCTTGCGAGAATCTGGAAGGAGATGGAAAAGACCCATTCTTAGTAGGCCAGTGCCTACTAAATCTTGGAGGCTGAACTTGTAAGAAATCTTTAACAGTTTGCATAAATTTAGCTTTATCTTCCATCTTTTTTAGAACTTCTTCAGCCTTATTGCCAAACAGGCGGTCCTGATTTAAAGGAGCATCCAACAATTTAGCTTTAACATGATCAGGCAAAGATTGCTCTTAAGCCAAGCATGCCTTCTAAGCACAGACCCAGTAATAGCAGCCCTGCAGGAGGCCTCTAAAGAATCAAAACCACATTGCAAAGTGTGTTTTCCAACTTGTTCAGCAGAATGCATTAAATCCTGTAAATCTTTATTTTCCACACAGTCAGGAATCAACAAAATTTTCTGTTTAAGCAGTCCAATAATATGCTGTTGATATTTTAACATATGAAATTGGCAGTTTAAAGCTCTGATTGCCAAGGTTGCAAAAGTATAAACCTTTTTACCCCATCTATCCAGCGCCCTGGAGTCTCTATCAGAAGTGGTAGGATTTTTAGCAGTAGAAGCCTTAATGCCCTTGGGCCCCTGAGAAATGGTTTCTGGATCTGCAACAGGATTTTTGAAAAGGAACTTGTGGGACTTGGGAACCCTGTAGTATCGGTCAGGTTTACTAGGAGCCGGAGGCAGGGAATCAGGGGCCAAACTGGATTCCGAAAACACATCATCAACAATGTCTAGTACAGGAGGTATAGCCAAAGGCCTATGCTGAGGTAGGAGAAGGAAATCCCTAAGCCTCTTTTTTTGAATCAGAAAATTCCTGACTTTCCCAGTGGAAATGCTCCCTTAAAGTATGTAAAGTTTCCCTAAAAGAAAAATCCTCAGGAGGGGAAGCAGAGGGAATGGAATCCTCCTGCATCAGAATCCTCATAAGTAGGTATGGATAAATACAGGTCATTAGAAGAGTCAGAAGAAACAGAATCCTGATCAGGAGATTCATAATCAAGCTCAGCCCTAGGCCTCTTGGGGGGGGGGGGTTGACTACCCCTGATTAGAGTAATTAGATCTTCAGCTATTTTGATCATTTGTTTTTTAGGCATAGGGGCCTGAACATGTGGCCTGGGTGTCGGTTATTTAGACATAGATTGAGATTTAGGCCTTAGTAATGAAGGCGGTGCTGATTTAATATGCAAGTCTGTAGGTCTGAATACACCCTCAGAAGCTGGTGCCTGCACAGCGGCTCCAGACACATCAAAGGTAGAGACATCTGCGGGTTCCATAGGTGAAGCATCTTGCGGCATACCGGACTCCGAATGGGTCTCAGTAGAGGCCTGCAAATCAGAAGTAGCGGGTATCAGGGGCTGCGAAAGTGCCTCACTGAGTACCAGCGAACTGGCGACTAGCTTAGGAGAAGCGTCGGTGGCAGTTTTGGACCTCGGCGGCCTGTCTCTGTTTTTATCTTTGTGTTTTTTCGGAATCCCGGTAGTCGGATGGCTAACTGATGACATTTCTGGATAATTAAACCGAGAACCGAAATATTTAGAGACAAAAATGTACCGATGACAGACGGTGTGCTGATTAAATAAAGCACAAAACCGACAGCAAGATATGTCGCGGTCAGGGCCTAGGCAAGGAATACAGTATGAATGAAAATCTTTATGAGGTATTTGCTTTCCACAAGTAATGCAATTATTAACTTTTACTGACATCGGTATGGAGCAAGAAAAATTTTCTCCAACGGGATACCCAGCTTTAAGTTGAAGACTTCGGTTCTGAAACTCGAAGACGAAAATTTCAGGAGTCGGCCGACCGGCACTTGTGAACCGCTTCTGTTTCGGGCACCACACGGCAAGAAAGACTGATGCAATGGCATCAGCTGCATGTTTTATACCCCTGACGACCTGACGTCATGGAAGAAGGGACAGCAACTGTAGAATATGAATGGTCAAAGCATGTGTTCAAGGAGATTGAGTATGTGAAAACCTGTAGGTATTGATTTGAACTCTGTGCTACGAGCTATTGAGTAAACTGCAAATAGTGGAAAAGTACTGAAAAACAAGAGCCTGTTTGATAGCAGGAAATGTGCCTTATATGGAAGTATATCAGATTTTCTTTCTGTCTAGAGATGTAGTAATGTGAACTGCTTCAAGCCTATGGGTAAACCATTGATTTGTTAATTGTCTTTTGTACTATTTTAATTGGTCTTGTTTATATTTTTGTACTGTCAGCAATATCACCAGCATATAAGCTTATGCATTCCTTTGTTCGGGGAGTCTCCCTGGTACTTTCCCAGTAGGCTCCCACACGTCTGTAATAAATACCACTGAAAGAGAGGAAGAAGTGTCTTGTCTTTATTTAAGGTAAAATACAAACACAACACAAATGACACAGGACCCAAGACTTTGTTAATCAGGCTGACTGAGGGCAACCTGCCAGCAGATTACCCAAATGTAATGACTGCAACAGTGAAACACTAAGAACATCTACTGCCATGTTGCCAGAGTTGATGGCAATCCCACATTTCAGCAGGAAGTTCTGGAATGCTTGGAAAGTGAGAAAGACTGTTTCATGTCCAGAATTTTGACATGAACAGTGGCCTCTACATGTGACAAATTATATTAGACAGTTTGTCCTTGACAATCAATGCCCCCCACCCTATGGGAGAATCATCCATTGTGATTGTAGAGAAAAAAGTTATGTACTCACCATAACATTCCATGTTTGTTGTCTATAATCTCACCTTCATTCTTGATGGTTGGGACTCAGCCACATACTAAAGCTTGAGGGCTTTCAATGGCATGAGGCAATACCCTATCCCAAGATGCCTAGCTACTGTTACCCAGATCTCGTTTGAGAGAAACTAATCACTAGACCATGCAACCCAGCATAATAACTACAACAGATCATCTGCCCAATAATTCCTAAGGCATGAAGGGAATCAGGAAACTTATAGCCAATTTCAGAAAATTCCTCTTGATCCTCCAGGAAGGGGGAAGGAGGGTGGGATGCAAGAATGAAGGCGAGATTATGGACAACATAGGAACCACATGGAACGTTATGCTCTACATAACTTCTTTATGTTATGTTGTCCAATCTCACCTTCATTCTTTGAATCCAAAGGAAGTCTGGCTTGAAAGGCAGTGGAAATCAACATAGCTCTAGTTGAATGACCTCTAATTTTTCCTGGCAGCTGTTTATGCTGACAGTTATAGACATAAGTAATGGTGTCTGTAAGCCATTTTGACAAGGTGACTTTTGAAACTGAAGTTCTTTTTCTGTTTCATGAGAATGAAACAAACAGTTGGTCAGATTTTCTAAATTCCTTTGTCCCATATAAGTAAAAATGTAACTGCCTATGGACATCCAATTGTTGAAGCTTGTATTCTGCCCTGTTGTCACAACTGGGGAAAAATACTGGTAAGCTCAATAGACCGATTTAAATTGGCCTCAGAACATACTTTTGGCAGAAAAGAAGGATTTGTCCTGAGAGACTCTCTCTTTGTGGAAAATCAAATTGGGAGGACAGATAGACCGAGCCTGCAGTTCTGAAAACCTCCTAGTGGAAGTAATGGCTGTTAGAAAGATTGTCTTCCAAGATAAGAACTTTAGTGGGCAAAAGTAGGCTGGTTCTAATGGAGGGACAATTAAAGAAGATAACACCAAATTTAGATCCCAAGGAGGTGGTGGTTCTCTTATTGGAGGTCTTAAAAGGAAAGCACCACTCAGAAAGGCTTTGCCTAATCTGCGGGACATTATATTGGATCCCACGTCTCCTGCGTGGTAGTTTGATATGGCAGCTAGTTGTACGCATACCGTGGCTGCTGCTGCACCCTGATTAAGGTTTCTGTTAAAAATTCCAGAATTGCTGATATAGGGCCTGTAAAGGGGTCTATATGGTCCTCGTCAGCCCAACAAGAAAATGTCTTCCATTTGCTTGCATAAAGTTTCCTAGTTGTATTCTTGTGTGACAAAACCAGAATGTGTCATACTACTGGGGACAGTTCTGAAAGCCTGGCTAACATGGGAAGTGGAGTAACCAAGCTGTCAGCTTGAGGCTTTGAAGAGAGGGATGGAGCATTCCTGGCTGATGAGTCAGAAGATCCAGCACTGGGTCCAGGATCCAAGGCTCCTCCTGAAGATGGGGCCATAGAAAGGGGAAACATATCTGACGAGGCCAGTAAGCAGCAATAAGAATTAGCCTGCGACTCAACAATTTGGCTTTCTGGAGAACTTTGGGTATTAATGGAAACGGGGGAAAAGCGTAAAGAAGTCCAGGGGGCCAATAGTAAACAAGTGAATCCCTTGCTGACTCCCCCGGAGGGGGGATTAGGGCAAAGTAGCTTTGGCACTTGGAGTTGATGGATGTGGCAAAGAGGTCGCAGCAATTGGTTCACAATTTCCTGTTTCAGAGACCACTTGTAAGGCATAAGAATTGCCCTGCTTAATCTGTCCACTATCACATTGGATATCCCCAGGATGTGCGTTGCAGTCGGAAAACGTTGAGCAGAAAATGCCCATTGCCATACTCTTTGAGCCTCTCGACAGAGGGGGTAAGATCTGGTTCCACCTTGTTTGTTGATGTACCACACCACAGACATATTGTCTGTTTGTATTGCAATCATACCTGTTGGAAGAGAGCTCTGGAATGCTTGCAACGCCAGAAGCACCGCTCTCATCTCTAGGACACTGATGTGTAAGTGCTACTCGTGTTCTTGCTAAGTCCCTTGGACAGTCTGTCCCAGATAATGCCGCCCCCCCCCCCCAATCTGGGAAGCATCCGTGGTCACTGTAGCTACTGGTTGAGGGAGAACAAATTGTCTGCCTATCGTTACCTGCATAGACTGAAGCCACCACAGTAGGTCCCTCTTGCAGGTGTTCTTAATGAGAATCTTGTGTGACATGGGTAACTCCTGCATGGACCATTGAGCAAAGAGTAGCCACTTGGACGTGCCAGTGGGACTAATGTTATTGCAGCTGCCATTGAACCCAGAACCTTGAGTACAAACTTTGCCTGTACTTTTTTCTTCATGAGCAATATTGACACCTGATGGCGTAATGTCAGAATTCTGTCGTGAGGTAGTTTTGCTACCATGTCTTTTGTGTTTAGGTCTGCCCCTATAAAGGTAATATGCTGCGAAGGAAACAAGTCAGAGTTTTCGAAATTTAAGGTAATGCATAGCTCTGAGCAGAGATGGTAGTATCTCTTGCCCTGGTTAGTAGATGCTCAGTGGTGGTGGTCAGGAGCCAGTTGTCTAAGTATGGAAATGTTTGGAATCCTAGACGCCTCGGGTGAGCCATAACTACTGCCATGCATTTGGTAAACACTCTGGGGCTGTAGTGAGACCAAAGGGCAGAGCTCTAAATTTGTAATGACTGGCTCCCAGATGGAAGCGTAGATATCTTGTGGATCATCTGCCCATCTTTATATGGTAGTACACATCCTAAAGATCTATGGATCACATCCAACTGTCTTGCCCCAGAAAAGGGAGTATAGATAGCAGTGTAACCATCCGTAACTTTGTTTTCTTTATGGACTTGTTCAGTCTGCTGAGATCCAAAATTGGTCTCCAGTCCCCCTGTCTTTTTTGGAACTAAAAAGAACCTTGAGTAAATTCTGGATCCGATTTGGTCTGCGGGGACTTCTTGGATGACTTTTTTTTTTTCTAGCAACCTTTGAATTTCTAGGGTTCCTTGATCATTTTGACAGGGTGGTATGTCTGGGATAGATCTTGGTGTAAGGTGTGAAAAAGATAAAGGAATGTTGTATCCCCTGGAAATGAAAGACCGTACCCATACTCATTAGTCTCAAGTAATGTCCAGTCAGGCTTTTGGGTACAGTGATAATCCCCCCCCCCGCACGACTGACTCCATAAGTGGAAAGGCGGGCCTCCTTTCAGGATCGCTGGAAGGGCCTACCAGAGAATGCATCTCTCTCACCCTGATTCGGCAGATCCTTCTGCCGCGAGGGAGGCGTCTTCCGTTATTTCCCCCTCTACCCCTGGGGGAAAATTCACCATGTGCATCTGGCGAAGCTCCTTGGGATTTCCAGAACCACATTTTTCTGCTCTTCTGACCTTTGGGTTAAGGTCTGGTAAGGACGGAGAAATGTACTCCCATGGCAGATAGAGTTTTGCCATCTTGTTCGCACCTGGTAAGAGTCTCTTTCACTTTTGGCCTGAGCAAAGACAAGCCGTCAAAAGGGACATTAATAAAGGAAGACTTGAAGGGTTCAGCAAACTCACAAAGACTCATCCAGGAATGTCTCCTCAAAGCTATCCCTGTGCCTGCTGCCCTGCTCATTCCATCAGCCACATAAGAAATGAGGCGCATGGAGGAGTTTGCTATAGAGTTTAAGGTCGCAAGCTGAGAGTTCACCTTGTCAGGTACCGCCACAGCTGTAGTACCTTGGAGGGCATCTCCAAGGTCCTTGAGGAGATTTCTCTGAAGTTGAGTAAAGTGGGATAAATAATTCAGTGACCTAAGGGTAAAGGCTGTTAAAGAGAACATACGCTTACAGTATTTGTCCATCGTTCGAGACTCCTTATTCCGTGGATGGAAGATGAAGAAGTTTCAGCCAATTCCTTCTTGGTGGCCGCTGCCACCACCATAGCATCTACTGGGATACCTTTAGTTAGAAATTGTTTGTCTTCCGGGGCTGTAGTAAATTTGTTGGGCCACCTTGGAACTGGTTCCACTGACTCTGGAGAGCCCCATGCCTTCTGACTGACTACACCAAGAGCTGGTCGAAAGGTGGAGACACTCAAGAAGTGGAGGGTCGACAGCCAAATGCCTCCAGGTATACAAATATCTTTAGAAGGGGAGAAGGTCTTCCAGTCACCTCTCTGTTTCAGGATCTCTAAGATGTCTGAAAAGGATCCTCAGAGTGTGACCATGGGGACCCTTGTGAATCCTCTAAGTCTGTATCCAAAGTGACAGACTCAGGGAGTCTAGGGGTTTCCTATTACAAGATCTCTTCTGAGGGACCTTCTCGGGGAGGAGGCTTCAGAAGGGAAGGTCTCACCTATTAGAGCATTCTGGGGCATTGGTTCTCTACGCTTGGGCTGGAGGGATGGTGTAGAGGTTGACACTGGTCCTTTTGGAGGAAGAGTAGCTGGAGCCGAGGGTGGAGCAGTCTCTGAGGAAGCACACTCCTTATCACCTTGAAAGCACCATGATCCTGACCCAAGAGAGTCTCCAGATCCAAGGAACCGGGAGACCTCCCCCGCACCAAGGAAGATGGCTCTGAGGCTGATGTGGGTGCTGAACTTACCTGCACCGAAGCTCTGAGTGGGACAGTCGGATCCAACAAGGGTCCGATTTGACACTCCCCCTGGAACTGACGAGGGAGTGTTGGCTCCCAGATACTTCAATGGAAGACAACATCGACGAGATTGGAGCAGACGTTGGAACAGAGATACCGGGGGTGGTTCCTGGATCTGACGGTTCCGCTACAACGACCTCCAGATACTCGGTCTCTGAACTCGTCTGAGTCAGAAGAGGAATGGAAGGTAAAGCAGATTCGGTAGTCAGCTCCAATTCCTGCTGGGCTCGAGAGAATTTTTGCAAGGGCTGGTGTCCGAAGCAACCTCCTAACCACCCGCTCCACATCATTGTCCGATAAGCTCCTGGAAGACTGAGAGGAATGGGTGGATGATCTGTGGCTACCAGCCACCGATTGCAGCAAAGGAGACTGTGGCACCGAGCAGACCGGCTCCTTTTTTGGCTCTGAGACGGTTCCGATGACACAGGAGGAACCGAGGGAGAGTTAGACTTCTTGGACCCGATAGACTTCGGATCCAAAGATACTTGTTTTTCATGTCTCTTCATCAGCTCAGAACTTGGAACCAAAGAAGCTGATTTTTTTAGGACCTATCAGAGGATTTCAAGGCCTGATTCCCTTCCACAGCTATCTCAAAAGGCCCTTTCAATAAACCGCTGACCATCAGCTTGTTTCTCCGTTCCTGCAGGACCCTTGAGCTAAAGCCATGGCATATTGAACAGGAATCCTGCAGGTGAATGCCTCCTAAACAATACACACAACTTGTGTGCCCATCTGTTAAGGACATTTTTTATGTGCAAGAATCACACTTCTTAAAACTGGACTGTTTAGTCTCTTTGGTTGAATACTTAGACATTATTGCAAAAAAGTCACAACCAGTCACTAGTGCTATAAAAATAACACGACTTAAGGGTAATCAACACTAAAAGTAAATCACATAGTAAGAGAAAAAAGACCAACTGTTTTTTTTTTTTTTTGTTTGTTTTGGAAAGAAAAAGGGGAGGGTTAGAGGAGAGGTCTCCAAGTTAAACGATGGTCTCCTCTAACCTGGGCATACACCTCTAACTTAAACTGTGAAACTTTTTAAAGATTAGTGAGAAAGGAAGGGGAAAAGAGAGCCCTCTAACTAAAACGGGCTAAAAACGAAGAATCCTCTAACTAAAACAGATTAGTAGAAAAAGGAAGCAAAATCAACTGGGAAAGGGAGAAAAGGCCTGAGAGGGAATGACAGCCCACACAGAAGCAGCAGAAAAAAACAACAGAAAACCAACACCACTCAAAAACACCAGAAGATTAAGCTACTTCAAAAAAGGTTAAAGTACTAAGAATGTGACAGAAAAATCTCAATAAAATAGCAAAAAGTCAAAACTTAGCCTGAGCCAGTGAAAAAGCAATCCTGAAGCATCAAGTAGCAAACGAGATCTAGGTAACAGTGGCTAGGCATCTTGGGATAAGGTATAGCCTCGAGCCAATGAAAGCTCTCAAGCTTTAGTATGCGGCTGAGTCCCAACCATAAAGAATTAAGGCGCGATAGGACAACATAATGTGGTATTATGCTAAAGCAAATAGTTTTCAAAAGAAAAATGTGATAGGCTTTGTGAAGTTTGCAACTGTCTTTTAGTAAAACATACCAAAAGCTATATTAAAATGAGGTAAATGCATTTTTCAAAACTGTGTAAATAAAATGTAGTTACTGTTCCAATTAAATCCTACAAGTATTGAAAGTTGAGAGATGTATGAAATTTGCAAGTGCATTCTTTGAAAATTCAGCACAGCTGTTACCCATTTGACAAATACTAAATACACAAATACATACAACTGAAAATTCATTACAGTTTTTATTTGGTTAAATGGTAAGCAAAGGTAAACAAACAAAAAAAAAACTGGTTCAAAATGTGCATATCATATGTTTGCAATGCCTACAACTTAATGTCCTCGAAAGCTTATTCCTAGTTAAAAAAATGCATTCTCTTGCCTGAACCGGTGTATGTGATAATGAAGACAGGAAACTTTTCTTTTAAACAGGGAAACAAATCAGGAAATACTCTCTGTGACTCATAAGTAGAGAACAAAACAGTTACCGCTTTGCTTTTCTAGTGGGCACAAGTAAACTGCGTTACTGAAACAGAACTTGAGGTGGAATTAACTTGCCTGTGAAAGTGTGCAACTATCATTTAAACATCGAATTCAGAGGTAGGTAGGATTCAATAAATCATTTAACTGCTAGTAGATATAGGACCGTATCAACTACTAATCCGAATTCTTTACACCATTTCACTGTTGGTATTTCTGCCTGCAAGTATAAAGCTGTTTGTATAATTAATTTTTAAACTGCATTGCTTAGTTTTACTAACTTCAAATCCAAGTATCCTATGACTAAATTTAAATGCTCGTGGCTGGTGGTTTACTCATTATCTTAAGGGTGTGTTTATTGAACAAGTGTAATCTAACTGCTGGAATCTGCCTTTTGAACAGTAATTGCTCAAGCTACTGTTACCTTATAAATATTTAATAGATGGTTTATTTTAGGAGTGCTATAAAGGTCTGACTGGTGGCAACATTACTTTAATGATACAGAAGAGATGCTGGCACTTGAAAGAGAGAACAGCTGTGTGTAACAAAAGTTTTAACATTTTTCAGATACTGTTGTAAGACTGCACTAGAAGTCATTGGGCTCAGTCTGAAATATGCGAAATCCCACTTATAGCTCTGATTTGAATTTGTACAGTATAAAGCTTATTTAGGTATGGATTGTGCTGGCTATTAACAGAGCACAGTGTGCATTTACCATATGCACTTAAGGTAATTTATCCCTCACTTATTTGACAAAGTAGTGTAGATTATAAAAGGATGTCAAACAATGAAAGGATGGAAGATTTAAGATAAGGCTGCAAGTATTAAATATTTTATCTGAGGATGTATGAACCTGACTAACAGGCCAAGAGAGTAACACTGCAGAATAATCAGTAGAAATAGTAGCCTCTATTGAGACAGCAAGGTACACCTGAACAAGAATGGGGTACTATCACTAGATGTGGGTGCAACAGAACTCAACTAAACTACCATGGCACGCCCCACACAAAAAAGTGGAAAAAAGTACAGTTGTGTAAAATCTTAGCATAACGGTAGATGCCCTTCACTTCACTGCTGCTGCTGCAGTACTCATAACCGAAGGGATCTCCTGACAACGATAGCCAAAGGTCTGGACAGTAAACCAAAGCCTTTAGTACTTACAGGCAACAAAATCACATATATGCTCCCCTCACAAGGTGCAAGGCATAAAGGTGACATATGGATGTACACTCAGAACTGATAATAAGCCACAAGAGGAACAGAATGCCCCAAGGGACAAGGACAAACATGCATCCAGAAGAAGAAGAAAAGGGAGAATAGCCCCTCAGCCATGAGGGCAAGAAAGAACATGCTATAGCAAAGTGGGCAGGAGGGAGGGAGTGAATACTGCAACAGTGAAAAGAAGGACATCTACTATTATGGTAAGATTTTACACAACTGTACTATGCCCTTCCATCTCACTGTTGCAGTATTCATAACTAAAGGGAGTGTACAAAAAGCTTAAGTGGAAACCTGAGAGGAGGATAGCACAGAAACCCATGCAGGTTAGCACAGGCAAAACAAGCTCTAGCCCTGAAAATGACATCTAACATGTAATGCTTAGTGAAAGTATGACCAGAAGACTAAGTAGCAGCCTCAAGTAAGGAACTCTTATCCAGCCCATTGAAAAAGAGCATCAGAGGAGGCAACAGCTCTGGTAGAATGAGTCTTTACTGAAGAGGAAAGATACATGAAAAGAACAAAAATAAATGGTCTTAAAAATCCAGGAAGAGATGGTCTGCATAGAAACAGACAAACACAAAAACCTGGGATTAAAAGAAACAAGAACCTGCTCTGATTTGTGAATAAAAAGAAGTTATGTACTCACCATAACATTCCATCTGAGTACCTGAGTAAACCAAAAGGAGCAAAACTAAGAAAATACAAAGCAAACTGGACGACCAGGAAAGTAAAAGTAAAATTTTATCGAGCATTTTCGTCAATTTTTAACTATGACTTCTTCAGAATAAAATCAAGTTACACACCGAGTCTTATATAACCAGTGCAATAAATCAATTAAAAAGACTATAAAAAGTACATCCACTTTTAAAGGTACAGACTCCCTTAATGCATTTTACTAGCAAGTCATTTAAATTTGGACCATAGGTATTATATCTCTTTGTAACTATATTTTCATAACCAAGAACAAATAAAATCAATAACATTCTTGTCATGGTTGTAAAAAACATGGACAATTTAAATGCAGAAGTCTGCTTTTAATTTTAAAAAGCTGCTAAGTGAAACCATATCATCGAGCCCTGGGCTAGTGGTGGCAGTGACCCTCAATTGCCATAATAGTTCTTTATACTCCAGTAAATGGTCAATAGGGCCGCCCCTTTTGTCTATGATGATCTGTTCAAGAACTATAAACTTGAAATAGTGACCTGGGTGAAGGTTGACATGTTTGGCTAATGCATTTGTAATATTACATTTACCTATATCATAAATATGTTGATAAATGCGGGTTCTAAAAGCATTTTTGGTTTTTCCAATATAGAAGCCGATGAGTATCTGAGTAGTTAAGACTTCATCTGTCAGCAGCCTGTGTGTTCCAGATCCGATGATCCGAGCTCCAAGCTCCTCCCCCTTACCCATACTACACTGCAACCTCCTTCCAATCCTCAGATTGAGTTTGCCACCCAAAAACATGCCACACAACAACCTAAGCCAAAAAGACCTGACCCGAACACATACACCAGGATCATCAAATTCAGGACATCGAGCCCAAATAGAAAATAACCATCAAGGTCAAGGGGAAGGAGGGAGGGAAGGTTGCTGACAAATGAAGTCTAACTACTCAGATGGAACGTTATGGTGAGTACATAACTTCTTTATCTGAAATAGTTAACTTAATTTGATCATCAACCTGTGGGACAGAGTCCCCAGCTACCCGAAATCTTGGGAGGCCCTTAAGGAAGAATATTCCTGAGCACTGCAGAGCCAAAAGAAGCCCTTCCTCTACATACCAAAGCTAGCTTATAATGAGTAATAAAGGTGTAAGAGGAGGCCCAGGTAGCTGCTGAGCAGATATCGTCCAGGGAAACTCTAGACCAGAATGCAGCAGAAATGGCCATAGAACGGGTGGAGTGAGCATGAACCCCTTCTGGTTCTGGTAATCCAATTTCTTTATATGCTTGTAATATACAAAGCAAAATCCATTTAGTGAGAGTCACTTTCGAAACTGGTTTCCCAAAAAGGGTTTAGCAAAGGAAATGAAAAGCTGATCAGATTTACGGAAAGGTTTGGACCTATGCAAGTAAAAATGTAACTGCCTGTGAACATCCAGCAAATGAAGTTTGTATTCCCCTTTATTTTGAAAATTAGGGAAAAATACAGGCAAATTAACAGACTGATTAATATTTGACTCCGAAGAAACTTTAGGAAGAAAAGACGGGTTAGTCCTGAGAGATACCCTATCCTTGTGAAAAACTAGGTATGGGGATTTCATACATAGCACCTGAAGCTCCAACAGTCTCCTGGCTGAAGTAATAGTCACAAGGAAGGCCATCTTCCATGACAAGAATTTCAAGTCAACTGATACTGCAGCCTCGAACGAGGGCGCAACTAAGGCCTGAAGAGCCAAAGTCAAATCCCACGATGGAGAAGGTTTTGATAGGGGGTCTCAGAAGAAAAGTAACTTTTAAAAAGGTCTTGCAAATTCTGGCAGAAGCTAGGGAACCTGAATTTTCCCCTACGTGAAAATGGGAAATAGTCGCCAGCTGGACTTTTGCTGTGGAAGAGCTGGCCCCTTGTTGGAAAATATGAAACAAAAAATCTAGCACCGTTGGAACTGGAGCGGTAAAAGGATTTAGATTTCTCTGCGAAGCCCAAATGGAAAAACGGTTCTACTTACTACTGTAAACTTTTCTAGTAGAGGACTTATGTGCCGCTACTAGAATAGATTTAACTTGGGAAGAGAGACTGGGAGTCCTGGCAACTAATGGAACTGGAGCAACCAAGCGGTGAGCTTGAGGCTATTCAGATGCGGAGGAAGAATTCCCGAGGGATAACGAATAAGATCCGGAATGGGATCCAAGATCCAGGGCGGAGATAGGAGATGAGACCGCAGGCAAGGGAACCAAACTTGACGAGGCCAGAATGGGGCTATGAGAATAACTCTGCTCCCCAACCGATGAGCTTTCTGTAAGAATTTTGTCATGAGTGGAAGCGGGGGGTACGCATAAAGAAGATCAGGTGGCCAAGCATGGACAAGAATATCTCTGGGGGCTTCCTCCATCAAGGGAATCAGAGCAAAAAACTCACTGCACTTCGTGTTGGATGGTGATGCGAAGAGATCGCAGCAAGGCTGATCCCACCTGAGGAAGATCTGTTCCGCTACATAAGGGTTCAGAGACCACTTGTAAGGCGAAAGGATAGTTCTGCTCAATTTGTCTGCCAAAATGCTGGCCCGACCCGGGATGTGCATTGCTATCAGAAAGTGGTTGGTGGAGATCGCCCATTCCCCACTCTCATGGCCTCTTGACAAAGTGGATAAGACCTGGTTCCCCCCTGTTTGTTGATGTACCAGACCACTGACATTGTCTGACTGGATGGCAATAATTCCCAGAGGAAGAGAAATACGAAGGGCCTGCAACGCTAAAAGGACTGCTCTCATCTCTAGAACGTTTATATGCAGAATGGTCTCGCTCTGAGTCCACGTGCCTTGGACAGTCCTGCCCGAACAGTGTCCCCTCCACCCTAAGTGGGAGGCATCCGTGGTCACTGTGGCTTGGTGAAGAGGTGCAACAAAGGGGCGTCCTTCTCGCAGTTCCTGGGACTGAAGCCACCACATGACAAACTTTTTGCACACTTTGCTCAGAGGAATCGGAAAGTCTAGAGGCTGATGCAGTAGAGACCACTGAACTTGTAACATCCACTGTAACACTCTCATATGCAGATGTGCACAAGGAATCAGATTTATAGCTGCTGCCATGGACCCTAGGGCTCTCAGGACTAACTCTGCTGGGGTTGCAGGAGATTGAAGGAGCACTAATACATGAAGGGCCAGGCTGTGAAGTCTGTCTGGGGTCAAGAATATCCTGGCCTGAAGAGAATCTATTCTTGCCCCTATGAAGTATAGAATTTGAACAGGTTGGAGGAAAGACTTCTTGAGATTTATCGTGATCCCCAGCTGGGTAGACAACTGAAGAAAGAAATTTCTGGCTAGTATAAGCTGATGCCTGGTGGAGGCAGTGAGGAACCAGTCGTCCATGTACAGAAAGACCTGAATGTCCTGAAGCCTCAAGTGGGCTGCTACAACTGTCATGACCTTGGTAAACACCCTGGGGGCTGTGGTGAGACCGAAGGGTAGGACCCTGAACTGGTAATGACTGGCTCCTAGTAGCACGCATCCTTGAGGTCTATCGAGCACATCCAGTCTTCCTCCTGCAAGAAGGACAGGATGGATTGTAGAGTGACCATCAGGAACTTTTCCTTGGCAACAGACATGTTCATTGTGGATAGGTCGAGAATTGGCCTCAATTCCCCTGTCTTTTTTGGCACCAAAAAGAACCTAGAATAGATGCCCGATCCGGACTGGTCTGGTGGCACTTGCTGGATTGCTCTTTTTTCTAACAGCTTTTTTATTTCCAAAGCTGCCACCTCCCTTTGAGCTGGTGGGATGTCCAGGAGGCACCTTGAGTATAGGGGACTGTTTTTTAAGGGAATAGAATAGCTTCTGGATATTATTCAAAGCACCCAGCGATCTGACATGATGGGACTCCCACTGAGCTAGGTGCCTCGAAAAACTCCCCTCGACTGCCTCCAGAGAGGAGCAGTCGGTCAACTCCTCAGGGCTGCTGTGCAGGTTGGTCGGAAAAGGGTTCTCGTGACCCGAAATTCTTCAGTCCCCCTCTGCGCCATCGTCCACCTCATCCCCCTCTGCCTCTGGGGGAGCAGGAGTCCAGAGTGATCTGGGACTACTGAGATTTCCAGAACCAGAGCTTCTTTTGCCCTCGGTAGTTCCTGGAGAAGGACCTTTGTGTGTTAGAGAAGCAGATCCAGATGGCTGACAGCATTTTCCCATCCTTCTCACTCTGGAGAAGCGTATCTCGGACGGTCTTCCCAAACAGGGCCGAACCGTCAAAGGGGGCATTAGCGAAGGACGCCTTGAAAGGTTCTGAAAAATTGCAAAGCCAGAGTCAGGCATGATGCCTCATGACGATACTGGACCCGGCTGCCCTAGCGGCTCCCTCTGTGGCGTGAGAGAGTAAATGCATGGACATATTTGAAACAGACTTGAGAGTGGCCATACGAGCCGAGAATGTCAGTTTGTCCTCGGCCGAAATGGACTCCAGGGGAGATTCAGCGTACTCCTTCACAAGGTCACGCTGCAGTCTAATTACATGGGCCATGTAATTCAGCACCCTTATAGCAAAGGTAGCTGAAACAAAGGTCCACTTTCCAAGACTATCCATTGCCCTGGACTCCTTGTCCAGGTGATGGACCGGGGAAATTTCCTGGGCGAGTTCCTTTTTGGTGGCCGCAATCACCACTATGGCATCAACTGGGGAACCCTTACTCCAAGTGGGCTTGTTCGCAGGAGGGCTCAATACTTTGTCGGGCTGTTTGGGTACTAGCTCTACAGTGTCCGGTTCCTTCCAGGCTCTGGTGGTAATAAGGTCCACCAGAGGGTCGGCTGGGGGGGACACTCAAGAGGCAGATGGGCCTGTGTCGAAAGCCTCCAGAAATACTGACTCGTCCGAGGAAGGTTTTTGGGCGGATCAACCACCCCCTCTGGTGAATAATTTCCATTATGTCTCTGAAGGAGACGTCTTCGGGGGGGTGATCTGGGGGAACCTTCCCCTTCCTCCAAGTCAGTATTTTCAGTGAGGGGACTTGGGGAGTCCATGTGCCTCCTTTTGCACTGGCATTTGTGAGGGGCCTCCTCAGGGGGACTCTCCGGGAGGGCTCGCAAACCATCTCATATTCCTCAAGAGGAACTGTCTGGGGTATATCGGACACAGGCTGTCCCTGAGAGGACTGGATGATGGAAGACAAACTCAGTTGTGGGGGAGCAGGGGCGGACTCCGAGGAAAGAGTGAGGGGTCTCGATCCTCCAGAGAGAACCCTCTCCACAACATTGAAAGCCGAAGGGGAACTGGCTTCCCTGAAGCTGGTGCTGTGGGGAGCTGTACCCCTCGGATCTGACAACAGGATTGGAGCCAAGGCTGGAACAGCCGGACCCAAGGAGATGGTATGCCACAACCACAACTGGGCCAATGACACACTCATCACCTCAGATCCGACACCCAGATCTTAGCTCTGACAGCTTGGATCCGACATACTTGACGGCATGGCCGGCATCGAGGCTAAAGTACCATCGGCGCCGATCCCCTGTCTCCAGGACTCCTTGGATCCATAAACTCCGAAACCCGAGGGTGGATTGGAGAAGGAGCTATCGGGGCAAACAGAGCCGAACTCCTTGCTCGGGCTGGGGAGGGGGGGGCCCAGCAATACTCCCATCTGCAAATTGAGTCTGCAGGAACCTTATCATCTGGTCCATATCAGCTTCAGAGAGGCTCCTAGTAGATCTCAAGGACGCCAATGACACCGGCCAAGAGGACCGATGCGAGGATGACCTCTAAGTGGGCTGAGCCTCCTCCTCCAGCTCCGGGAAGAATCGTGGAGAACGGAGCAAAGGGGAAGACGGCCTTGCAACCTTTTCCAGTGTTGAGATCACCTTAGTGGGAGGGGCCGACAGATCCGAGTCCGCTTGCCTTTTGTGACTCCTCTCCCTATCTCTAGCTCTCTCTTTTTCTTTCTCTATGTTTTTCTTTCCAGGCCTCTCTCTCTCCCTGTTTAGAAGTGGGAGTGGGAGTCCCGGACAGGGGAGGAGGGCCAGAAGGCTGAACAGTCACGGCCTTGACTGAAGACGATGCAGCAGAAGAAGTAGCTGACTATGCGGGTAAAAGACACATTAGAATTAACTTGGTCCTGTGATTCAGCAGGGCCCGGGGGTTAAAAGCTGCAGAGATCTTGCAGCCGGATGTCAGATGAGGCACCCCCAAACAAACTACGCACAGAGTGTGACCATCGGCCAGCGACAGCTTAGGGTCACACACTATGCACTTAAAAGTCGGTTTCTGACCTTCCGACATGACTAACTTAGACAAGCTAAGTAAAGAAGCGCACACACACACACACACACACACACACACACACACACTAAGGGCGGGAAGGGGAGCCCTGAACATAAAGAAAGTTTAGGAACTTTCTTACACCACTACACTATTAATATTTTCAAACGCAAAACCCAGGGAGAATAGTGACAGGGTTATAAAGTGTTTTCCACTCAAAAAAAGATACACACAGACTGAAGTTAGATAAAAACCTAACAAACTTGCCTGGAGCTCAAGAATCCCATGCTGGCGAAGCAACGGCAAATGAGATCTGAGGATTGGAATGAGGTTGCAGTGTGTAGTACGGGTAAGGGGGAGGAGCTTGGATCTTTAGCTTGGTAAGCTGCCGGCTCGGATCCGTATCAAATCCAGAACCCACAGGTTGATGATCAAATGAAGTTAACTACTTCAGATCTTTAGTTTTATTCAAATAATGTCTGAGCTGTCTATGCTAATCCAAGGAGTGAAGAACATTATCAGTGGCAGGATGCAGAGAAGGAAAAAAGGAAGGCAGGTGAATAGGCTGATTAAGGGACATCTCATTTTCAACCCTGGACAAAAGAAGGGTTAATACGAAGAGACACCCTATCTCTGTGGAAAAATAGGAAAGGAAGAACCGCCATGAGAGCCTGAAGTTCAGACACCCTCTTGGCTGAAGTGACAGCCAAAAGAACAGTCTTCCAAGTACAATTTTGTAGGGAAGCTAAACCAGAAGGCTCAAAAGGAACCCGAGTCAATTTTTCAAGAACAAAACTGAGATCCCAGGAAGGCAGAATAGGCTTCCTGGAAGGCTTCATATGAAGTACACCTTTAAGAAACTGCTTGACCTCAAAATCTAGAGGCCACAGGAGGAGACAAGGATAGACAAACAGAAACTGCTGACAGGTTAAGAATACGTCAACCCAACATGGAGTAGATTACACAAATAAGACAGAACCAGAGGAACCGCCACAGACTGAGGATCCCGACGGTGAAAGATGGACCAGACAGAAAATCATTTCCATTTCGATAAATATGATTTCCTCATAGTGGACTTCCAGGCCTCCTGCAGGACCTGAAGCATGTCCTCAGACAATAAGTGCCTAAAAGGGATGAAAACCCTATTACCCATAGCATCAGCTAAAGAGTGCACAAGTGAGCTCAGTTAAGAGACCCCCTGTCTTGTGTGAGAAGGTCCACCCAGTGAGGTAACCTGTGGTGACTGTTCCTGGCCAAGTGAGAAAGAAGGGGGAACCAACATTGTCTGGTCCAAAAGGGAGTCACTAGAAAGACTCTGGGAGAGTCCTGCCTGATCTCGCGCAAGACTCATGGCAACAAAGGAAGGGGAAGGAAGGCATACAGAAACATCCCCTTCCCGGGAAAAGACACGGCATCTACTTTCCAAGCCAAAAAACTTTAGACTCTGGAATAGAATAGAAGAAGTTGTCTGTTCAGAGGGGAGGCAAAAAGATCAACCTGAGGAATATCCTACTGATGGAAAATGCCCAGAAACACACCTCTGTGAAGTATCCATTTGTGAGCTTGTGTGCTGGACCTGCTCAAAAGGTCTGCCATTAGATTTTGCCCTGAGAGAATGTAAACAGCCTGAAAAGTCACTTGATACCAGACAGCTTAATCCCAGACTCTGCAAAGGCGACAGGACCTTGTACCCCCCTTGTTGTTGACAAATCACATCACTGTGGCATTGTCTGTGAAAATTTTGAGGGTCCCGTGATGAAAGAGGAAATGAAAAGCTTGAAGAACTAGAAGCACAGCCCTCATCTCCTCCATAATGATGTGGCCTGACCTCTGATAGAGAGGCCCGAGACCCTGGATCTTGAGACAGCCGAAGGAGGTCCTCGATCCCCAATCTGAGGCATCTTTAAAAAGCTCCTGAGTTGGGACAAGTGCCTGGAAAGGAAGGCCCAGGTTGAGAGAGAGTTAATGACTCCACCACTGAAGCTCGAGCTTGAGACAAGGAAGGAAGGGGACTGGAAGTCTGGGGGGGGGGGTGGCAATGTTGGTGTTACATTGACTTAAGGTACCACTGTAGCTTTCTCATGAGGACCCTGGCCTGAGGGAGCATGGGAATGGTGGAAGTCACTAACCCAATGACTCTGAGAAAGTTCTGTTCATGACTGAAGCCAGAGACTGGAAAAAGGCAGTAAGAGACTAGGTTTTGGGGCAGGCAGAGATGCCAGCAAGGGGGTGGTCTGAAGCCTGTAACTGAGGAAAATATAATTCTAAGTAGGTGTATTCTGGAGGTTTATGATGAACCGCAAACTCTGCACAAGGAAACTGGAGATTCTGAAGCACAGCATCAGGGGAAAAACCCTGAATGAGCAGATCATATAAACAGGAAAAGATTTGAACTCCTCCTCTCTGCCACAAAGCAATGAAAGGAGCGATGCATTTGGTGAATACCTTTGGGACAGCAGAAAGGCCAATGGACAAAACAGAAATGAAAATGCAAGGATGAAACAGAAACATAAATGTTTCCTGAAAAGGGGATGGATGGGGCTATGAAACCAGGCATCCTTGAGCTCTAGAGGAACCAGAAAGACCTGCTTTAGAATAAGGGGGAAAAAAAGTCTGAAAACACAAAATTTAAAAGGAAGGAATCTTGAGAAAGGTGTTGAGCTAGGAAAGGTCCAGAATTGGTCTCCACGTGCCCTCCTTTCTGAGAATCAAAAACATTCTAGAATAACTACCCCTCCCTACCTGGCAAAAGGCACAGCTTGAATAGTGTCCTGGAACAAAACAGAAAGAAGCACCTCTGGGAAAAGAGGAATTTGTTCCTGAGAAGGTTGAAGGATGCCCAAAAAGGGAGGTAGGGATTTCCAAACCATGAACTATCCCTGGTAGATAATGGACAAAACCAGAGAGTCTGTTATGATCTTTAACAAATTTGGAAGAGACAGGGAAAGAAGAATAGATAAGGGAAAATGTTCAAAGGAAAGGGTAAGCAAATCATCAAATGGAACCCAGCTTATCTTGAAAAGCAGGTTTCTGGGAGGTAGGGATTTGAGCAGACATAGCAAGAGGCATACATCTAGGCATACCTTTTCCCAGATGGAGGGTGAGACTGAATGAAAACAAAAAGCAGATTCTGAGGGGTAATTCCTCGGAAACTTAGGAAAAGGAAAAACAAAAAAGTTTCAACTCCTCCAAGGCTTTACTTGAAAAGTTCAGCAGGAGCAGTACCAAAAAGATTTTTATTATCCAAAGGGGCATCCAACAGTTTGGGGGTCTATATTATAAGAACTAAGTTTAAATAGTCGAATACCATATGGGCAACACCATATGACCGAATATTTAAAACCTCGCAAGTGCGAACAGAGATTGCCGTAGGGAATTCTTCCCTTTACTTCAACGTAGTGCGATCTCAGAGTTGGTATATTTAAGTAGTTGGGTGGGGGGGGGGGGCATGCCTGCTCAGAGCTATCAGGTAGGTTTTTCTTTTATTTTTAAGTTTTTTTTTTTTATTTTGCTTTCGATGTTTTACAACTTCACTCATATAGTGTCACCCATATGGTGTTCAAAGTTGTAAAACTTCGTTCTTATAATACAGACCCAGAGTTTGGCCTTAATGTCATCAGGTAAAGCTTGAATACGAAATCAAGAGTAACATCTCATAAAAGAACTAAAGGCAGCAGCCCTGGAGGAGCTGCATCATACTGCATTTGATACAGTGGTGAACAACTTGAGAGGTACAGCCCACTAGGGAAAGGGTAGAAGCCTTCCTTTCAGTCGCAAAAGTCGGAAACCACTTTGGAAATCTAAGAAAAGGAGAGCCAAACATACCTAGTTATATAAGGCCCAAAAGAACAAAGTGGCAGCAGTATAAACCTTTTTGTCCAGCTTCTCCAAGGCCCTACTATCCTTATCTGAAGGAAGCAACTTAGGAGAGGACAACAACTTGGACAGCTTGTCAGAAGAGACAGACACTACAGAAGGATCAGAGAAGAGTATTTATAAAAAAATTTACATTTGTCAGGCACCTTGTAAAATCTTTCAGGTTTGTGATAGCGGCTGAGAATCAGGGGCCAGAGAAGTCGCTGAAAAGTTATCCAGGAGGAAGCCAGAACAGGAGGAACAGCTGATGGCTTAGGAGACAGCATCTGGAAGAGTTCATAATACCTTTTCTGAATATAAAAGATTTGAGAACAATCCCACTTAAAAAAATTCCAACATGTAGGCAACAGTTTCCCCAAAAGAGAGTTCCTCCAAATGGAAGTCTAGACTAATAGACTTCTCTTCCTCTGAACCATAGTCCAAAGGGGAAGAGATTTGATAATAGTAAGTCAGGGGACTCTTCCCCAGAATCAAAATCCTCATCTAATTAGTCTAATTCCCTGAGTCTCTTAAAGGAGTACCACACCCACAGTCTCAAAAAAATGTTTAAAACATCATGGCATGATGTTTCCTACACTTTAACAGCACTCTGAAATTATTTACAGGATTTTAAATATTTTTATATGTAATTCCAGACTCTGACTGCCTGGAGGCTGGCATATTGACGTGGTTTGGATAAATCAGGTTGCCATCCAGTATCCCAGAAATCATGGTTTGGCTCAAAAATGTTACATCATGCAGGCCTCCATTTGCCTAAAGTTCCTGTCATTTCATAGATGTTGCATGCGTACAAAGTACTGAGTAAAATAGAACAGTGTAAGTAACATTCCCTGCTGCTGGATGACTACTTAAAACAGAAACAGTGTAAATGCCACAGAACACACTCAAAGTTCCGTTTACTGCTGCCTTTTTTTCTAATTTAGTTTAAATGGCACTAATTTGTGAGACAATGAATTCCAGTCCATTTACTTCTCCCCTCCCCTATAACACTTAGCTTCCCTAGCTGTCAAAGTCCTGAGGGTAATTTGACCTGGTAATTCCATTGTTTGGCATATCTCAGCAGGGTGCTTGACTCATGTAATTTTATCTTTGCTCTAGCATTTCCTTTGTTAGAGGGGACATTTTTTTGCTGCACTATAGCCATGGCCTTACTTGACTGCAATCACATCCAGTAAGGTCTTGCACCAAGGAGCTAAAGAATAAAACATTTATACTATTAACCAGTTTAGATCTTTATTAATTTAAGTGTTAAGGTATCACTTCATGCTTCCACCTTGTTAAAAATTGAGATTTACATGTGCAAAGTGTGTTGGTATGCAGTGTTTGCCTTCATATGTTTTTACTCCACTGGTTGGTTTGCAAAAAAAACCTTTTGCAGTGTCCCTGGATTTGTCTTTGTACATACAAACCACATTGCTATATTTTCCCCTTCATTTTTCTTGTGTCCAGAAGTCACTTGTAACAAAGTAAATTTTTTATTGATTTTTTTTTTTAAATAAAGGGCATCAAGGTTAACTTGCCTTGAATCAGATAATGGATGCCACTGCAAAGAATCACTGTTGAAATATTTGTGCATGGACAAAATCCTATACTAAATCTATTTGCCAGCCTCCAGTTCAATTGGTGCTATGGTTTTAATATACTGGTGTGTTTGCTCATGCGTTCCAAATATCTCCACCATTACATACCAGTTTTGCTAGTAACCACCCAACACGCCCATACACCTTTAGCCATCAATATGCAGCTACTCCTGTTCATGTGAGTATGTGAATTCATTTTCAGACTTAAGGTGTGGAAGCTGCACTGAATAATTCTAGGTGCTTGTTCAGGTTTCACATGGTGCTTGCTTAGAGCTACTCTCATGTTAAGCCACTATGAATATGTTGCACTGCCACCTCTGATACCAGGGTAATGTTTTAATCTTTCTATTCCTGCACTGCACACTAGCAGTATCTGGTGCAAATACAACAGAGAAGTATGCAAGCGATACACCACCTAAGCATCATTTGCCGTGCAGAATGTACAAGTATGCATACCAGATTTCTGTGTTTCCAAACATCGGTGTTACTACACTACTAGTGAATAAAATGAACAGCACTCCGGCAGGGGGAAGGACAAGGGAGCTATGACATCACATAATGGGTGGGTCTTATTTTAGTCAGAATCAGATGACGGCTGTGGTGATGTCACTTTGGGGGAGGGAACGGATTAAAAAAAAAACAAAAAGTACCTGCACTGCCTGACCTCGAAGTTGTCAGTAATTGGGCGACTCCAGCAAGCTTTATTCAAACGTGAGAGAATCGTTTTGTAAGTGAAACCATCACAGTATGAGAAGGTAGGCTTCTGTTACAGAAGTAAGGGGAATTATAAAAATTGTAAATGCTTTATTGTTGTTGCTGTACAGAGGACAATGTGAAAAGGGCCGTGAAGTTGAGGAATACATTAGAGAAACCTGTTGTACTCCTTTAAAAGAACTGGAAGTCCAGGGGGTGGCAGGCGCAGACATTGCTTGAGGAGACTTTAAAGCCATTACAGCATTAAATAACCCCCAAGTAAAATCCTGCAGTTCACATTAGGGATCCTTAAAGGACCACTACGGGAAAAAAAATGAAAAAGATATATTTTTTAACTTTTCCTTAAGTTTGGTTCATTGCAATCCTGTATGCACCAGACAGAAGTAGTTACTACTAATTTTATTCTTTCTGTAACCCTGACTGACCTCCTGGGGGCAGACATCCTGATGAGAGTTTGTTTTGTTCTAAAGATGCAAGTCCACTGTTTCTGAGATTACAGTGCCCATAGCTGAGCTGTCATATAAGACTTCAATTAACTTAGAATAGAAAAATAGGAAAGAACAGCTAAGTTTGACAGGCGTCAGTAAAAGTATAATTTACTGTCACACAGTGCCTTTTACAAATGTGTTTCCTTATGTTGTCTTACACATTCTGTGAAAAAATCTTCCCAAATTGCCAGCTCATTGCTAAAATAACAGAGTTGATTTAGACATTCAACTTTGATCTGTTTCAGTTCATTCTCAAGTTACTCCTCCCATATTCCCACTCTCAGCTAGAAGAGCTTCACATTTACTGCCCTGCAAGGTTCAGCTAATTTGAATGACAATACACATCAGAGTTGCTTGCAGTCAGCCAGGTGTGCCTCTGAAACTGTTCCCTCATCTCTCTCCTTACTGCTATCATCTGAATAGCACTTTCACAGTACGTCATGGTAGAAATATGCTTTTAGCAATCCTTAATGTAAAGGTTTTTAAGTATTCCTCTGAACATGCCCATAACATACACAGATAATTAATCTGGGCCACTGAAAGATTTAGCTATGACTGCAAATTCATACTCTAACCAAAATGAATACTCATATTTGCTTTACACAGAATTGCAGTCCTCTGCATTTTTATCCATTAAAGGAGTACAACAGGTTTCTCTAATGTATTCCTCAACTTCATGGCCCTTTTCCTCCCTATTTACATTGTCCTCTGTACAGCAACAACAATAAAGCATTTACAATTTTTATAATTCCCCTTACTTCTGTAGCAGAAGCCTACCTTCTCATACTGTGATGGTTTCACTTACAAAATGATTCTCTCACTTTTGAATAAAGCTTGCTGGAGTCGCCCAATTACTGACATCATCGAGGCCAGGCAGTGCAGGTACTTTTTTTTTTTTTAATCAGTTCCCTCCCCCAAAGTGACAATCACCACAGCCGTCATCTGATTCTAACTAAAATAATAAGACCCACCCATTCTGTGATGTCATGGCTCCCTTGTCCTTCCCCCTGCCGGAGTGCTGTTCATTTTATTCACTAGTAGTGTAGTAACACCGATGTTTGGAAACACAGAAATTTGGTATGCATACTTGTACATTCTGCACGGCAAATGATGCTTGGGTGGTGTATCGCTTGCATACTTCTCTGTTGTATTTGCACCAGATACTGCTAGTGTGCAGTGCGGGAATAGAAATATTAAAACATTACCCTGGTATCAGAGGTGGCAGTGCAACATATTCATAGTCGCTTAACATGAGAGTAGCTCTAAGCAAGCACCATGTGAAACCTGAACAAGCACCTAGAATTATTCAGTGCAGCTTCCACACCTTAAGTCCAAAAATGAATTCACATACTCGCATGAACAGGAGTAGCTGCATATTGATGGCTAAAGGTGTATGGGCATGCCGGGTGGTTACTACACTGCAAAACTGGTATGTAATGGTGGAGATATTTGGAACGCATGAGCAAACACACCAGTATATTAAAGCCATAGCACCAATTGAACTGGAGGCTGGCAAATAGATTTAGTAAGGGATTTTGTCCATGCACAAATATTTCAACAGTGATTCTTTGCAGTGGCATCCATTATCTGATTCAAGGTAAGTTAACCTTGATGCCCTTTATTTAAAAAAAAAAATCTATAAAAAATTTACTTTGTTATAAGTGACTTCTGGACACAAGAAAAAGGGAGGGGAAAATATAGCAATGTGGTTTGTATGTACAAAGACAAATCCAGGGACACTGCAAAAGGTTTTTTTTTTTGCAAACCAACCAGTGGAGTAAAAACATATGAAGGCAAACACTGCATACCAACACACTTTGCACATGTAAATCTCAATTTTTAACAAGGTGGGAGCATGAAGTGATACCTTAACACTTAAATTAATAAAGATCTAAACTGGTTAATAGTATAAAAGTTTTATTCTTTAGCTCCTTGGTGCAAGACCTTACTGGATGTGATTGCAGTCAAGTAAGGCCATGGCTGTAGTGCAGCAAAAAATGTCCCCTCTAACAAAGGAAATGCTAGAGCAAAGATAAAATTACATGAGTCAAGCACCCTGCTGAGATCTACCAAACAATGGAATTTCCAGGTCAAATTACCCTCAGGACTTTGACAGCTAGGGAAGCTAAGTGTTATGGGGGAGGGGAGAAGTAAATGGACTGGAATTCATTGTCTCACAAATTAGTGCCATTTAAACTAAATTAGAAAAAAAGACAGCAGTAAACGGAACTTTGAGTGTGTTCTGTGGCATTTGCACTGTTTCTGTTTTAAGTAATCATCCAGCAGCAGGGAATGTTACTTACACTGTTCTATTTTACTCAGCACTTTGTACGCATGCAACATCTATGAAATGACAGGAACTTTAGGCAAATGGAGGCCTGCATGATGTAATATTTTTGAGCCAAACAATGATTTCTGGGATACTGCATGGCAACCTGATTTATCCAAACCACATCAATATGCCAGCCTCCATGTGGTCAGAGTCTGGAATTACATATAAAAATATTTAAAATCCTGTAAATAATTCCAAAGTACTATTAAAGTGTAGGAAACATCATGCCATGATGTTTTAAACATGTTTTTTGAGTCTGTGGGTGTGGAACTCCTATAAGCATGCCACTGTTTGCAGTTACTACTACTGTTGTGTGCACATATGCATTGTTGGTATGATGTTTTTGAAACAACTTGATATATTCTTTACTTTATGCTATACACTGCCTACTCTCACTGTTCCATACGGTGTGCATACTGTTCTTACTTCCTCTCAAAATTGTTTTCTTTTGCAGGTTGCCACAATATGCTTTTCTACTCATCAATATACAGAAATTAACACTTTTCTCCAGGAAGCTATATAAACCAGACTACCTCTAACAGTATGGTTTACATAACAGTAATTTTTTCTGTAATTGTGACTGTTATCATATGAATTTCGTTCTTACAGTAGGGATCAAGCATGAGAGGCCCTTTATCCCAGGAACCTCAACAAAGCAAATGAGATGTCAAAAGTGTAAACACCAACTAATATCTATAAAAGGGCTGGGTAAATTTGGCTTCATTAAAAAAGGGTGCAAAGGGCAAACTTTGGGTTTTAAATAGCTGAGCTGAAACAAAGTACAGGCAAGCCAGCAAATGTACAAAGTGCATGGCAACAAATACAAAGATTACAAGAGACTCTTTAAAGTTTGATAAGACACCTTTCAGCTATCTTACCAAATACAAGTGCATAACTTGTGAAGCTTGATGAATAACAATGTCTCTGGCTTTTGGTACAGGAATTGGCAAGCTGAGCTTAACAGGTATCATGCTGAGGAGATTAATTCATTATGCAGATATCAAGACTCCTCAGTGAGTAACTTCAATTGACTGTTCAGCAGCATAAGATGATGAAGGAGGTGTGATGCATATGTGTGGGAACCCTAAGTCACAGACAACAGCTTAGCATATTCAAAGGAATCTTAACAATAGCATCAGATGAGGTATGAGCAGAGTCATTTAGGAAACAGGTTTTTATCAATGTCAATAATTACCTAGTTCTTCTGTCACCAAACAGTTACATTTAAGCATACACAGTTCACCAGAAATTAGCTACAATCAAATGGACAGCCATATTTCTGCAATTACTATTCCACTATACCATCTGACTTTACATTACAAGTTTCCTTACAGGAATTCCAGTCTGTTTATGAAAATCACATAAGGCACGTCAACAAATGGATGTCAGGCATTATGGCTGACACCAACTATTGTTCAGACCACACTGTGGCAGGTTCACACAACTATGAAATATACTAAAGTGCAGTCATCAGACCACATAGCAGTATCACTGTGGCTTCCAGGTACAGTTTATAGCACAATGTCAAATATCAGGTATACACACTTTATGAGAAAATCTTCTTCCCGACAATGACTACAAAGACATGCAAGCCTTATTCAGAACATGTTAGATGAAGTGACGCCACTGTTGTGTATTTGTGCATACTGACCACCTGTAATGCATTGCTAAAATTGTATGAAGCACCACTGGCAATGCTCTGAGCTGCTCTGAGCTACAACAGAATGGCATTAAATATACTGATCCTAAGGATATTGCCAATATCCTGGCAAATCGATTTAATACCAAGTTCACCCCCCTCTCACCCCCTAAAGGGTCCATCTCAATACCAAAAGATTGCCATATTCTGGTAATCATGGACACACAGGTTCATAGGCAAGTACTAGGCTACCTGCCCAAGGGCATTTATAAGCCTAGCCAGAATGTGTTGGCTTTCACCAGCCCCTTAGATTAGTTCCTGTGCCTCTGTCCAGCAGAGCCATCAATTCCCTGTGCCACTGTCCAGCAGAGCCATTAGTTCCCTGCACCACTGTCCAGCAGAGCCAGTGCAGTGATCCCCAGGGTAAATTTTCTGTTTCCCATCCACCCGTCAAGGTTTCTCTTGAAGAGCGTTAGTGAGGGGCTCTGCCTGATGTATAATGGAATCCTGTTCCAAAGCATGGGGAGTCCCTGGGATAGGAATCTATCCCTCCAGCATGTCCTATTTATCGTTGTGGTGAGGTTTATATCTCTAGAGCATGTGGCTCACTGGGATTTGTTTTTTTTTTTTTTTTTTTAGGTGGAGCATGTCCATCAATTCTGAGCTGGACATGGCCTTGTATGTCAGACAGAGATCACCTCTGAGTAAGCAGTATGCAACAGAGTACAGCTGGAGTTTCCTGAGTCGGGCTGCATAGGGCATCTGTTTGAGGCCAGTAATCCTCTTGGTGAGGTGCTTTTGTGGCCTTTCCGGTAATCTCCCAGTGAAGTACCTCGCTGGCGGTTTCGCGCAGCTTTGGGCGGGGGGTGGGCACAGCTGAAATGATTGGCAGTTGTCCGTCCGGAAATGTATGGAAGCAATACGCAGTCACAAGCAAGTGACAGTTCTGCAGCGCGTCAATGTTCGATGGTTAGCACCTACAAATACGACTGCATGTGTTACCGGGTGACGGTGATAGAGTCCGATGAATGGGCTGCCTACCAGGGTTACCACCTGTCCCACTATGAATTTGAAAAACTGGCAAATGTCCTGAGATTTGGGACAAAATTATTTCCTATATTTTTTTGTAATAGTTGCATAACACATAGGCAAAATAGTGAAGTTTTCTCCTTTTTACTGGCCGTGGGTATGTTTCACCCTGCAAAATCTGACGCTTGTGCAGGCCACAATAGTAAGTTGTTCCCATTCCCCCATGTGATTAGAAAAGAGGGTATTACCATCTGCGACAGCAGCATAACACTATTGAAATTATAAATCCCAGCAATTTATTGGTCCGACCCCACAAGAGACAGATGCTTTAGCACTAGCAACGGAACCCTTTTGGAGGCATGCAAACTACAAGAATACATAAAAGTTCCTTTTTAAACTGCTTTTGCAAGAACTACAAAACATATCAGCTCGCCTGCCGGTAACAGGTCAAAAACTTATTTCTCTTCCAGAGGCTTACGTCTCACACACTTCTTATTCCATGATCCCACCCCTGATCCACTATGATTAATTGTCTACACAGACTGTGTGCGGTACAGACAAGGAGTACCTCGCGAAGACCCTCAATCGAATATGTTTTTTTCAACAATTACATTAAATAACTGCGTTAATTTCAAATACAATTGAATGCAGCGTTCAAAATAAATGTGACAGCAGACAGCTGTCAGGGTTACTAGGAGGCGGGCTTTGCTACTGTGTTTTTCAACAATTACATGACATTGCTAGGAGGCGTGTCCGGGGCAGGCTTTGCTACTGCGCATCCTGCGGGGTACTTCACTGGGAGATTACCGCCTTTCCAGCTGATGCAGGTGTCTTGTAAGTTACATCCGAAATGGGCACTGTATTCTATGATGGGTCTAATGAGTGATGAGTAGAGAGGCACAATAACCTCTTTTGTTCTAGATGCGAACCCTTTTGTGATTAGGTGGGCCACACAGAAGGATTTTCTAACCACCTTGGCAATATGATTATCAAAGGAGAGATTACTATCTACTTGGGTCCCCAGATCCCTTATTACATTTTCTGTATTTAGGGGACGACCACCTATGTGGTAGTTCACAGGTACTTTGTTTTTTCCAAAGGGGATGACTATGCACTTTTTGGCATTTAGCTTGAAACCATGATTTTGACACCAGGTATCCATCTCAGTGAGACCCATCTGGAGGGTGTCTGTATCAGCCGGAGAATCAATTATGGCCCCTAGTTTGCAGTTGTCTGCGAACCTGGTCAGCCATAGTCCTCCTATGCTTGCCTGTACCTCTGAGAAGTATATACCAAACAGGAGGGGTCCTAGGACTGAGCCCTGGGGGACGCCACTTGTAACCGCTTTAGAGTCGGACGTAGAGCCTGCAACTCTCACCATGTGGGTTCTATCAATGAGCCAGTTGGCAACCCATCTCGTGATGTAGGGGTTTATGTTCAAGCTGGTGAGCTTGTCTATAATACTAGAATGAGGAATGGTGTTGAAAGCCTTTGCGAGGTCTAGGTAGGCTGTGTGGACCTCCTTTCCCTCGTCTAATGCCTTGGTAACCATCTCAAAGAAGTCCACCAGGTTTAGGAGGTGTGATTTGGCCTTAACAAAACCAAACTGGGTAGGGTCCAAGATTTGGAGGTTCCCAATGTCTCTGTTAATGAGTTCCATGATGATGCATGCCATAGCCTTGCAGACCAGGCTAGTCAGGCTTATAGGGCGATAGTTCCCGGGGTCCGTTGTGGCTCCACCTTTGTGGAGCAGGACAACTGTTGCTGTTCGCCACTCAGTGGGTACATAGCATGTAGAGGGGCTGAGTTTGAACAGTGTGTTTAGGTGAGGGGTTAGTTCATTTTGGAGCTCTTGTAAGACACAGCCTGGGACCCCGTCCGGTCCCATTGAAGCTGCGTTTTTGGCTTTGGATAGGACTGTTTTAACCTGTGTGTCAGTGACTTGATGGGGCCCTACATTCTTCTGGTATGGTTATGGGCCCTTTACGGGGTGACAGGGGGGTGAGGTTTGCACTAAACCTGTCTGCCAGAATGTTTGCAATAACAGTCAGTTCAGTGTATTTTGTGCCATTCTGCACTAACTCAGAGCAGATCTGAGAGTTTCCACTTAGGTTCTTGACATAGCTAAAGAACACTTTGTGGTTATCTTTGGAGTCACTGGCAATTTTTCTTTCAAAACTAGCCTTGGATGATTTAATGAGGGATCGTAGTTTCTTGCTGATACTGATCAGGGATGTCTTGCCTTCTTGGGATTTTACTCTTTTCTGTACTAGTTTCCTCCTTCTGTTGCATAGCTTGTTTATGGCAGGGGTCCACCAAACTGGTTTCCTTTTCTTGGAGGAGTGAGTCTTGGTTTTACTTGGGATAGCACGATCCATGCATTCCTGCAGATGCTCAGAGTGCCTTTGTAAAGGTTTCAGCAGCTTGGACAGCATTGTCCTTTAGCATGAGGGCTGTGAACCTTTCCACTTCGGTCTTAAGTAACGTGAAGTTTGCTTTTGAAAAGTTTTTCATGGTGGTTTCCTTGATTGGGGGTGGGGGCGGAATGTGGATATCCAGAATGATTAGTCTATGGTTTGATCTAACTAGCGAGGGGTTGACCTCCGGTGTGGAACACTGGTCGCCCATGTTGGTGATGACCAGGTCCAATATGCTGTTCCCTCTGGTGGAGGTGTTGACCAGTTGATCCATGGCGTTCGAGTTTATAAATTCTAGGAAGCGTTGGGCAAAGAAGTTAGTACTTGAGTAGTTCTTCCAGTTTATGTTTGAGTAATTGAAATCACCCAGTACTAAGGTGTTTGGTAAGACCTTCATATTTCCCAGTGTCTGCAGAAATGCGGAATGGGGGTCCTGGGCCGGTGATCTGTAGCAAGTTACAATTTGGATTGCAGTTTTGTCCTTTGTTAGTTGCACATGGATGATCTCTGATGCATTGTGCTACCCACACCTCCAGGTTAGTGGTGCATCCTTGATGAATATGGATACACCCCCGCCTTTTGTGTTTCGGTCCTGGTTCTGTGGCCGAAAGGTATGGTATGAGTTATAGCGTAGTAGTGCTGGGCTGCTCTCAGGAGCCTTAAACCAGGTTTCTGTTACTGCACAGATGTCGATATTCTCAATACTGAGGAGTGCCTTGAGTGCGTGCATTTTGAGGTTTAGACGTCTGGCATTGAGTAGCATTACCCTCAGTTTTTTGGTTACTTGTGCTATTTATGGTGGTGGGTTTGTCTTTTGAGCCTTGCCTAAAAAAGGCACTATGGGGGTGGCAAGAGCCTTGGCCAGTATTCGAAAGCCTAAGGGTGACAGGTGCAAGCCATCTCTTGTGAAGCAACGTGGCTTGTAGAGCATGTCATCCCAGGCAGACAGATACTGGATCCCCTTTGAATGACACCAGAAACTTAGCCAGTTGCTGAAATTGTTAATTTTTTCTTTATACTGTGGCATCATTCTTGGTTAGGGCAGGATGCTACTCAGGGTCAAGGTCATACCGGCCTGGGCTACATGATCAGAGAGCTCTTCCATGTCTCTTTTCATGTAGTCCAAGGAGGTACGTCTCAGGTCATTCGCACCAACATGGACAATGACAGAGTTGTATTTGTACTTGTTCTAGAGTGACCTGTGTGCTTGTGTTATGTGGTGGATCCTGGCACCTAACAGGCAGTTAACTGTAACCTTCACCTTGTTCAGCCTAGTTAGTGGGACATCAGTGTGCCTGACTATAGAGTCACCTATTACTATTGTGTTGGGTATGTCATTTTGTGTTAAGGGCTGTGATTGCGTGGCACACCGATTATGTGAAGTATGTGTTTCATGGTTGGTGATGGGGTGTGGAGGTTGCTTGGATGTCTGCTTTGGAAGTCTCTGTTGCTTTTGCAGATTTTTATTTAGAGCCTCTGAGTATGTTTTCATGTATTCATGCGTGTTATTTGCCGGTGTTTGTTTATTAGGTCTATGTGAGACTGGTGGTGTGTTGCAAGTATTACCCTTCTCCAATTGACTGTCAGTTCCAGTCTTGGATTGAGAGAGCTTTGCCTCCAGTTTGGCTGTATAATTGCATCTCTCACATATATTAGTGTTTGGTGGTAGGAGGAGAGGGTTGTCTGTGTACATGAGGCAGCTGTAACATTGCCTCAAAATGCCCAGATTCACAGGGGCGTGGCCAAGGATGAATGCAGGATAGCAGCAGATTTCTTCAGCTCCACCAATTTCATTACATTGACAAGAATTAATTACTTAAAAAATTAATTTTTGAAGTAATTTTCTTTCTAAATATGTTTGTTTTATATAGTTCTTGAACTATATCTAAAAAAGAAAGGAAATCTTAATAATATTCCTGTCAGAAATTACTTTGGAAATTTTCCTGTCAGTTTATCAGTCTGAAATGAGTTCCAGTAAGACAAATTCTCAAGACTCCAGCATCAAGAAAGAACTTCAGTCTCTGATAACTATAGTCCAGCAACTTACTGCTAAGATGGATAAAATGGATACTAAAATAGACACTTTCATAGAAAAAACTACAAAACAAATAGACTTGTTACATATGGACCTGCAACAACAGAAGATCCAGATGACAGGCATAGAAGAAACTGTGAATGACATGGAAAATAGAATACAAGAAGAGGAAATCAACATTGAGTTTCTGCTGAAACAAAATACACATTTACAAACAAAGCTGGATGACCTGGAAAATAGATCTAGGCGCAATAACATTAGGATTTTTGGACTGCCAGAAAATATTGAAGGTAACAATATTACTTCTTTTTTAACAACATGGCTCCCTAAAACTTTAGATTTACCAGAAGCATTCTCTTTTGGTATCGAAAGAGCACATAGATCTATAGCTAATACTAACTCTAACAAAAACTATCCTAGATCAGTTATAGTTAGATTTCTATCATCTTTTGATAAAGAGATGGTTCTTAAATCTGCTTGGGCTAAATTAGAAGTTATGTACCTACCATAACGTTCCATGTTAGTTGTCTTCTCTCGCCTTCTTTCTTGCTGGATGGGTTCGGAGCCGATCCTCGGCTCCGACTCGGCACTTGCTTTAGCTCGAGAACTCCTTTTACCAGCTCGAGGCAACCCTATACCCCATGATGCAAGGCGGAACTACCTCAGATCTCGTTTGGCAGCTAACTAACCCTGCTAAAGATCATCCTAACAGAATTAGGAACAATGGTTCCTCAAAGAAGTCCTCATAACAATGATCCGGAGGAAACAACTAATAGGAACTCTTCAAGATCTGTCCAGGCCAGGGGGAAGGAGGGAGGGACGCAAGAAAGAAGGCGAGAAGACAACTAACATGGAACGTTATGGTAGGTACATAACTTCTAAATGTTAAGTTGTCAATCTCGCCTTCATTCTTGCTGGATGGGACCGCGTCCCTAGCACCTGTATCCCGGGTGGCTCAATGGAACAGACTCTTGAGAACTGTGGAACCAAAACTGGCCCTATCTCTGGAGGCCAAATCCAACTTGTAATGAGAGACAAAAGTATGAGGCGTGGCCCAAGTAGCCGCTGCACAAATGGTATCAATGGGTAGTCTATCCTGAAAGGCTGCAGAAGTGGATAGACTCCTGGTCGAGTGTGCTTTTGGCTTAGAAGATAGTTGTTTGCCTCTGAGAGAGTACACATAGGAAAATGGTGGAAGTCAACCATCTGGATAAGGTCACTTTAGAAACTGGAAGACCTAACCTGTTTTCTGCATAGGAGACAAACAATTGGTCCGATTTTCTAATTTGTTTAGTTCTATGCAAGTAGTACCTGAGCTGACGATGGACATCCAAAAAATGCAGTTTCTGTTCAGCTCTGTCAGAATAGTTAGGGAAAAAGACTGGTAGATCTATAGACTGGTTAATATTGGTTTGAGATACAACCTTGGGGAGAAAGGAAGGGTTAGTTCTTAACGAAACTCTGTCCTTATGAAAAACCAAATAAGGTGAACGAATACAGAGAGCTTGAATCTCGGAAACCCTTCTTGCAGAAGTGACAGCCAGTAAAAATATAGTTTTCCACGTCAATAACTTCAAAGAACATGAAGCAGACGGTTCGAAAGGAGGTAGTATCAAGGAAGCCAACATTAAGTTTAGATCCCATTGCGGAGGAGGATGCTTTATAGGTGGTTTTAGGAGAAAAACTCCTCTCAAAAAGGCCTTGCATAATCTATGAGACATAATGTTATTGTCATGCAAGCCAACATGATACTTGGAAATAGCAGCCAGTTGTACTTTGACTGTAGATGACGAGGATCCTGAATGAAAAACCTCCGCCAGGAAATCTAAAACAGAATGTACGGGAGCAGTAAAAGGATCAATATTCCTGGAGTTTGCCCAAATCGAAAAACGTCGCCACTTGCTAGCGTAAATAGTCCTAGTGGATGACTTCAAAGAAGACACTAAAATGTCTCTGACTGAGTCAGAAATCATTGGTAGCTTGGCTAGGGAAGGAAGTGGAGCAACCAAGCAGTGAGGTTGAGAGAATGAATGGCCCGGTGCTGCTGACCCGACTGGTGGATCAAAAGATCCGGAACTGGGTCCAGATGCCAGGGCTGCACCAGAAGGTGACGATGCAGAGACGGAAACCAAATTTGTCGAGGCCAATATGGAGCAATGAGGATCAATTTGGCTCTCAAAACGGTGGCTTTCTGAATGACTTGTGGAATCAATGGAAAGGGAGGAAAAGCATAAAGAAGTCCCGAGGCCAATCCTGGGTTAGAGAGTCTCTCAGGGGTTGGCCTGGAAGGGAAATAGAGTGAAATAGTCTGGGCACTTGTTGTTTTGAGGTGTAGCGAAAGATCGCAACAAGGAGTGCCCCACTTCAGAAAAATCTGATCCACTACAGATTGATTGAGAGACCACTCGTGAGGCATCAGAATAGATCTGCTCAGCCTGTCCGCCAATAGGTTGGACCTGCCGGGGATGTGCGTTGCTATCAGAAACCGCTGAGAAGAGATCGCCCATTGCCAAAGTCTGAGAGCTTCTCGACATAACGGATAGGACCTGGTTCCGCCCTGTTTGTTGATGTACCAGACCATGGACATGTTGTCCGTTTGTACTGCAATAGTCCCCGTGGGAAGAAAGTTGTCGTGGGCTTGCAACGTTAAAAGCACTGCTCTCATCTCCAGGACATTTATGTGCAGATGGTATTCTATGGGTTGCCACGTCCCGTGGACCATCCTGCCCTGATAATGCCCCCCCCACCCGATCAGAGAGGCATCCGTAGTGACTGTGGCAACTGGAGGAGGGGGAATAAAGGGTCGGCCCTGATGAAGAAGAGGGGAAGATATCCACCAGTCCAGATGAGCCCTGCACGACTGTGTTACTAAGATTTCTTGTCTCATCAGAAGATTGTGGTACGACCACTGCGTGAATAACATCCACTGCAAGAGACGCATGTGGAAGCGAGCCAGTGGTAGAAGAACAATGGCCGCAGCCATTAGACCTAGAACTTTCAGGACAAACCTGGCTTTGATCTTGTTGCTTTGTAACAGAAGCCGAACAAATTTTTGGATGTCCAGAATTCTTTGATCTGTTAGTCTGGCTAACATTTTGACGGTGTTTAATTCTGCGCCTATAAAGGTGATAGATTGGCAAGGCAGCAGAGAAGATTTTTCGAAATTTACTGAAATTCCCAGTTTCCTGCAAAGCTGTAGGGTGTAGTCTCTGGACTGAAGAAGCTGACACTTGGTGGTGGCGGAGAGGAGCCAGTCGTCCAAATAAGGAAACACCTGGAATCCTAGACGTCTCAGGTGAGCTGTGACCACTGCCATGCATTTGGTGAACACTCTGAGGCTGAAGTGAGACCAAAGAGCAGGGCTCTGAATTGGTAATGACTGGTCCCTAGCAGCGGAGAAACCTTCTGGAGCGTCTGTGAATCTTTATGTGATAGTACGCATCCTGAAGGTCTATAGAGCACATCCAGTTGTCCTTGCCCAGAAAGGGTAGAATGGACTGAAGCGTGACCATCCTGAATCTTGCCTTCTTGACAAATCTGTTTAGATTGCTCAGGTCTAATATTGGTCTCCAATCTCCCGTCCTTTTGGGGACCAAAAAGAATCTTGAGTAGACGCCGGATCCTACTTGGTCTGCCGGCACTGTCTGGATGGCTCTTTTTTCTAGGAGTTTTGAAACCTCCTGTTTTGCCAAATCCCTTTGACCGGGTGAGATGTCTGGAAGGGATTGAAGAGGTACGGAAACCTTCAAGGGGATCTTGTAACCCTCGGATATAATAGACTGTACCCACTTCTCTTGGGATAGGGATTGCCAGGCTACTGGGTACAGTGAAATCCTTCCCCCGACTGCCTCCAAGGGTGGACAGTCGGGCAACACCTCAGGGATGCTGAAAGGGCTTCTCAGGAAGAGACTCCCTGTTGCCCTGGTTTTGAGGACCCCCCCCTGCCTCTAGGGCGTCTATTATTGTTACCCCCTCTGCCTCTGGGGGTAAACTGACCACGTGTGTCCGGTGTAGCTCCTTGGGCTTTACGGAACCACATCTTCCCCCCTTTCTGACCCCTGGGATACGGTCTAGAAGGAGTGGAAAATTGGACTCCAACGGAAGAAAGAGTTTTACCGTCCTGCTCACACCTGGTCAAGGTATCCTTCACCTGAGGTCCGAACAAAGCCGAACCATCAAAGGGGGTATTAGTGAAGGACGCCTTAAAGGGGTCCGCAAAATTACACAGCCGCATCCAGGCTTGGCGTCTAAGAGCAACTCCTGTGCCTGCGGCCCTGCTCGCTCCATCGGCCGCATAAGATATGAGCCGCATGGAGGAGTTAGATATGGAATTCAGGATAGCAAGCTGTGAGGCAATCTTCTCCTGAGCCCCAGCAGCAGAAGGGTCCTGGACTACTTCACCCAGTTCTTTGAGAATATCTCGTTGAAGCCTGGTGAAGTGACAAAGGTAATTCAGCGAACGCATAGCAAAGGTCGCTGAAGAAAACATCCGCTTTCCATACCTGTCCATGGTCCTAGAATCCTTGTTAGGAGGATGGACAGGTACTGAAGGATCCGCCAGTTCCTTCTTAGTGGCCGCCACCACCATAGCATCCACAGAGACACCTTTGGAAAGGAACTGTTTATCCAAAGGGGCCGTAATGAACTTGGATGGTCTTCTGGGGACAGGTTCCACAGAATCTGGAGCCGCCCACGCCTTCCGAGCCACTACCTGCATAAGTGGGTCGAAAGGCGGAGACACCCAGGAGGTGGAGGGTCGGGATCCAAAAGCTTCCAGGTATACCGACTCATCCTCGGAAGGGTCAATGGAGGGCCAATTCCCCCTCTGTTTGAGAAGCTCAAGGATGTCTGAAAAGGAGACATCCTCAGAGGGGGACCGTGGGGAACCCTCCGACTCATCTAAGTCGGTATCAGATGTAGTAGACTCAGGGGAGTCTGTGTGTTTCCTCTTACACGTCCTCTTCCGAGGGGGTTCCCCTGCAGGATCAGGAGAAACCTCGGAAGAAGAGGAAATTCCCAGTGGGGAAACCTGGGGCGATGGATCCCTGGGCCTGTGAGCAAGAGGCTGGCAAGAGGCATCTGCAGGCACTGATGAGGGAGGAGCTAGAGGGATGGACCATTGACCAGGCTCAGAGGCCAGGACACTCCTCATCACCTCAAAGGCTCCTCTCCCCGGGAGGCCGGAACATCCCCGCTCCGAAGAAACAGGAATGGTCGGCTCCAAAGAGAGAGAAGGCTCCGAGGCAGATGTCGGCGCCGAGCTTACCAAAGCCGAAGCCCCAAGAGGGAGAGCGGGGTCGGACAAGGGTCCGATGCCACTAGCCCCCTCGGAGCCGACAGTGGAAACCCGACGACCGGATCCCTCCAAGGAAGGTCTCAAGGAGGAGATCGGAGCCGAGGACGACGGAGCCGAAGGATGTATCGGCTCCGGCATCGAAACAGTCGCTTTCCGAAGCTCGGCTCCGAACTCTGGTGTGGAGTCGGAGGAGGAAGTTCAAGGATTGGGGCTATAGCCGAAGTCTGTTGAGACGGGCTATGGAGCATTTGGGCCAGTGCCTGAGACTTCAACAGCCTGCTTACCACCCTCTCCAAATCGTGGTCAGACAGCCTGGAAGATCTCGAAGATCGGCTCTGATGGCTCCGCTCCGACAAAAGAGGAGATCCCGGAGCCGAGTGGATACTCAGTATCGAAGGGGACCGAGATCTCTTACGGGTCGAAACCATCGGAGCCGAAGTCCCTTAAACTCCAGATGGAGCCGAGGATATCTCGGCTCCGATGCTGGATAAAGTGTTGGCTCCAGCCGGAGCCGACAAGGCCACAGTAGTCAGGGTATCGGAGCCGGCCGGGACCGAACCCACTAATTGAACAGAAGATGTATCGACTCCAGCCGGAGCCGATGTCGGCTCCGACGGAGCCGGAGCCACCGGAGGAGGCTTGGACACTGAAGCCTGAGCCTTCGGTGGCTTATGAGGTTTTCCTGACCCTGATTTAGGAGGAGAACCTTCTGGCTTAAGTAAGCCTCGGAGGATGAGCTTATTCCTCCTTTCCTGCAGGACTCTCTGGCTAAAAGCATGACACAACGCACAGGAGTCCTGCAGCTGCAAAGGCCCCAGGCAATAAACACAAGAAGTGTGACCGTTTGTCAGAGACATTTTCTGACAGCACTGGTCACACTTCTTGAAGCCTGAGACCTTGCCTTCTTTTGACATCCTAGAAGGGAGAAACACAAACAGTCCCAACAAACACACAAATTAATCCCTTACACAAACACACAGGAAGGGAATAACCAATGGGGAACTAGGCCTGACTAAAGAACTTTAGACTAAAATTTATAAAAAGTTTGAAAGGAAGGGAATAGGGTGGGCTGTAACTAAGTACAGACTAAACTAACACT